>NW_006399785.1:15291003-15295537 GCF_000299155.1 Elephantulus edwardii | reverse complement strand
TATTCCCAAGTATTTAATCTTGTGATTAGCTATTGTGAAAGGTATTGTTTCTCTTAGTTCTGGCTCTGTATTCTTTTTGTCGCTGTAGAGAAATGGTTCAAGTATGTCAGAGATGAGGAGCATACAGGAAAGGACAGGGTTCACGGCTGTTGTTCATAGGGTTACTATGAGTAATACTCATCGGAATGCAAATATATTTGTACATCAAGCAATGAAATAAAATCCTACTGAAGATTATTTAAAAATGATTGGAGCAGTAGGTTGACAGGGAATTACCAGAAACTCAAGTTTGATTCAGAAGAGACAACAGAAAAAAAAAATGTATGATGTCAAGATGTATCTAAACTGAAACTGAGACATTAGAAAGATGTTAACTTGTGTTTTATTGAGTGTGTAAACAATTGGATTGTGCGGATCATAATACATTATGGACAAGATTGAGAAGAGTGAGGATTCTAGAACACTTCATTGTGCTCATGCTGAAGCTATAGATGGACCAAGAAACAGTAGTCCAAACAGAAGAGGTGGACACTTCATAGTTTAAGTTGTGAAAATGGGTTTGTCTGAATTGTGTCTTTTAATTAGACCTGAGACCAGTGGTGAGGATTTATGTCTTCTTGATGTTGAGATATAATCTGTATTGAAGAACTTGGATCTCCCACAGCAAGAGTTTCAAGTTTTCTTCACTCTCTGGGATCTCTGTTAGTATAGTGCGAAGGAGTTGGGCTACCAACCCAAGGGACACGGTTCGAATCTAGCTAACTGCTCCTTAGGAGAAAATGAGCAATCTCTCATGTAACGCTAGCAAAATTTTATCACTTGCTAAAGTGGTTGTTAATGAGTATTTCTCCAATCCTAATGACACATTCTTCTTCATAAAGCTTACTTTTTCAAATAGTTTGCTCAGCACAAAAATTTAAAAGGAGTGAAGAAAACATACGGCCTTGATGCACAACTTTCTTGATCGTAAACCATGCAGTGTTCCCTTGCTCTGTCTGGGCAATAGCTTCTCAGTCTAGGTATAATCACATGAGCAGAATTAAATGTTCTGAGATTCCAGTTCTTTTAAATATTACTTATAATTTTTTATGATATACACAGTCCAATGTCTTTGCATACCCAATAAAGCACAAATGGACATCATTCTGTTACTTTATACTTTCCGCCAGGTTCCATCTAGCGTCAGCAATATCCCTCGTGCCTTGGTCCCTTCTGTTCAGCTTGAATTTCTGGCAGTTCTCTATTGATGTACTGTGCTCGCCATTTTTGTGTTGTCTTCAGCAAGATTTTCTCTATGCATGGACATTAGTGACATTGTTAGATCATTTCAACAGTTTGTTGAATCACCTTTTTTTGGGAATGGGGGAAATCTGTTATCAAGGACCTTTCCAAGCATTAAGGAGCAATGATATGATTTTAAAGACTAAGGTGCACTTGATTAAAGCCATGGTGTTTTTATTTACTTGCTTTGCATCAATGACTATGGCTGAGAAAAGGAGACTTGATGATTTTGAACTGTGATGTTGGAGAAGAGTACTAAATAGCAAATATTATATTATTTTGGATGGTGTAAATATTGTATTAGTTGGCCGGCTAGTTGTCTTCCCAACTTCTTGGCACACGCTGGTGAGCATGTCCAGAGTTGCATCTGTTTATTGAACTGTATCAGCTGGTCTCTCATCAGTTCCTGGGACCTTATTTTTTGCCAATGTCTTCGGTGCAGCTTTAACACCTTCCTTTGTCGTAACTGATTCTAGATTATTTTGATTCTGGATCATGTGCTACTTCCTGAAATGTTTCATGTCAGTTCATTCTTTTTCGTCCAGTGATTCTGTGTATTCTATCTTTTTTTTTCCCAGAGAGATCCACTTTGTTTTGGTTTTCTTTTTTAATATGTTTCTATTTCAATGAAAGTTTACAGAGACTTTGGATTTCCATTCACTCATTGTTGCACTTTCCTCCCTGCCCACCCCTCCCTCCAGTTTGCTTTTCTCTTTGAAAAGTAAAAAAAATAGAAAAAATTATTTCATTGTTATACAGTCCCCCATCCCCCACTCCCCAGTCCACTCCACTATGGAGCTTTCGTTTTAGACTCTTATCATGACAATAATGCCTAATCATATATATTCCTCCTAAACAGTTCTCTCCCTCATATATTTCAATGCAGTGTACGTTACTTATCCCCTCTTTGTTTCCCCCCAACCTCAATGTCAGTCCTGCTTTATAAGAGTGGCACTATGCATTATTTGTCCTTCTGTGACTGAGATATTTCACTCCGCATAATGTCCTCCAGGGTCACCCATTTGGTATAATATTTCATGAGTTCCTTGGTTTTCAATGCAGAGTTGTGTTTCATTGTGTGAACATACCACAACTTGTCTATCCATTCGTTTGTTGGTGGACTCTTGGATTGTTTCCAACTCTTTGCTATTGTGAACTAAGCTGCAATAAACATGGAAATGACTTTCTATCTTCTTTTGACAAATACCTTTTATAATGTTGTTGTGTACTGTCCAGTTGGAATTGACCTATAGCTGACCCTCCAGTGGGTTTTTGGAGACAGTAAATCTCACAGGAGGAGACTATCATTCTCCCACAGAATAGTTGGTAGATTTGAACCATGAGCCATTGGGATTTCAGGACAAGAAACCGAAAGATTTGTTGCATTGGCAAAATCTGTTAGCAAGGACTTCTCTAAGCATTAGGAGCAATGATGTGATTTTAAAGACTAAGGCGCACTTGATTAAAGACACGATGTTTTTACTTACTTTTGCACCAATGACTGTGGCTGAGAAAAGGATACTTGATGATTTTTAATTGTGGTGAGTACTAGAAGAGTACTAAATATCAAATAGGCTGCCAAAAGAACAAATAAGTACATCTTGGAAAAGTGCAACGAGGATTCTCTTTGGAGGCAAAGATGGTGAAGTTCTTCTCACATATTTTGGGCATGTTGTTAGGAAGAACCAATCCTTGGAAGAAGACATCATGCTGAGAAAGGTGGAGGGTCAGTGAGAGAGGGAGATCCTCAACAAGCTAGATTGACACAACACCTGTAACAAGGGGCTCAATTATATCAACAATGGTGAGTTTGCCGCAGGTTCAGATCCATTGCTCACAGGGTTGCTGTGACTGGTAGTTGACCCACCAGCACCTAACAACAACAAGAATAAAGAGCAAAACCATACAAGAAGCAGTGTACAAGATCATGAAACAAACTCTCTGGGAAAGGTGTGTCAGTAGGTGTGGGCACCTTGCCTGGCAGAACATTTCTGCTGGCCTCCGAGGAGCCTAGGCTGGTCTGTGTGGCTAAAGATAGTGTCTTTGTTATTTCATGGGTGATTCCTTCCAGCCAGAGGAGGTACTTCCTCTGAGCTGAGGAATGACTACGTGCTGGGAGTGGCACAGTCTGTAGCCCCTGAGAGGAACACTGTAATTTCTGGCTGTGGAGATCAGATGGCAGGGATGTGGCCTGAGATAGAACTGGGTCTTGAAGTAGGTCTTGGCAGCATGGGACATGGGGGTAGGAGTTGGGGAGGAGGGTAGGAGGGTGGGGAGAAGTCTGCCCACCGCTTGCTGAGTAGTGGGGGAAGTGGGTGTGACACAGGGAGACACTGGACCTTTTCAGTTATGTATGTGGATGCCGCTGCTGCTTCTGCTTCTGCTGCTGCCTTTCCAAGTTTCTTAAACCACATGGCTCACAAGTCTCTGATCTACAACCAATCATGAGATGGTAGCACAAGACTGAGAAGTGTTTCATCCCATCACGCATGGCTTTGATGGCAGCCAACAGCAAGTACAGGAAAGCGAGAGAACGTGTGGGTCATGGACATGAGTCAGGGTCAAGAGACTGTCCCTATCACCTATCTTCACACAGCCTGAAGCAGGCTTGAACTGCACGTAGGAGAGTCAAATGGCACTAGAGAGTGCCTGCGGGAGCTCTGGTGGCCTAGTGGTAAGATGCTGTGCTGCAATCCTGAAGGCACGTGGTTTGAATCCACCAGCTGCTCCACAGGAGGGTGGGCAGTCTCCTCTAATGCAGTCAAGTGCCTCTGAAAACCCACCGGCGGATCAGCTGTGGGTCAGTTCTGACTTAATGATACACAACAACAAGAAGAACAAGAACAAGAACAACAACAACAACAACAACAAGAGAGTGTATGATGTCCTCTGGTGTGTGGGTCAGAAACAAGGGGTGGAGCGTAACTGTCTCCCCTGGTGTCTCCTTGACGTCCAGGAAGTGGATGCTTATGGCTGTGGTAATTATGGGAACAGACCGCCCTGTGGAAGCTGGATGCCTCTTTCTGTGTATCTCTCACTAAAGCTCTATTTCCCTGCTTAGGTGGAAAAGGAATAAGTTAACAAGTGTGCTGTTTGATCAGTGTCCAACTTAGGAATGAGGTGTCAGCATTCTCTTTATAGACATTTAGAAATATTTCCAATGCTTAGGAAAGCCCTCTGTGTATTTCACACAGAACCTCTGTTTAGGTCTGGGATATGTTATCTCTTGGCATTTCTTTTTATTTTTATTTTA
>NW_006399785.1:15288344-15290825 GCF_000299155.1 Elephantulus edwardii | reverse complement strand
CACCCCAAGTATACTCCACTCTGCAACCCTCATTCCGGACTCTTATGATAATCATAATGCCCTAAAATATATTGATTTTAAACTATTCTCTCCCTCATCGGCTTCAATGCAGTGAACATAATTTCTAACCTTCAGTCGCAGACTGGTTCTCTCTTCTTCCTAGTCTTCTTTCACAGATGGGAAGAGAGGTGGTGGTGGTACTGGTGGTGCAGTGGGTGACAGTGGAGAGTAGTTGTGACAGTGCCGCTATCTCTCACTAAAGTGTAGGGAGATGTTTGGCTTCTTTTAGAACATGTGGTACTTAATGCCTCTTTGTTCTTAGTTTTATTTGTAAATTCTACAGTAACAGGCATGTCTCCTCTAGTTTCCCAGCACATACACATTTGCATTCATTTACAAACACACAAATATGCTCCATGGATATAGAGGTGGGGTGAAAGGGATAGAGGGGAGAAAGAGAGAAAAATAGAGAGATGAGAGATACAGAGCGAGAGACAAAGAGAGAGACAGAGCTAGAGAGACCGAGAGACAAAGCGAGAGACAGAGACAGAGCAAGAAATAGCTAGAGACAGAGAGAGAGCGAGAGACAGAGCTAGAGAGACAGAGCAAGAGAGAGAGAGTGAGAGGCAGAGCGAGGCACAGAGAGAGAGTGAGACAGAGAGCACAGTAGGCTCCCCACTAAATAAATGCCATCAATATCTGTCTTTGATTTGTGAAATTAGAGATGATTTATATTTTCTCCTTTGTGCTTTACCAAATGCCTCACATGTTCTCCAGTGAAAACACGAAGATGGAATACAATAAACATGATTTTAGAAATATTTCTGAGCTGTGGCACTGATCAGTTGATGCACCGGATGTGAGAGGCAGGGTTTCTCCTGACCTCCTAGGGCTCTCTGCAGGCTCAGGATTTTCTGAAATATCAGCTGTCGTGAATTCCTGCAGCACCTGCCACAACAAAGGAGCTCCTTTGCTGAGCACATGAATGCAGTCATACACGCCCATATGAAACAAAGGAACCAGAAGGAGATCAGGATGCTGCCCGTAGGGACTGTACATCCCACCCTAGCCCAGGCACTTTGAGGGACTTGGAAGTCCCCTGCCAGGGAAGATGGCCCATCTCGCGAATGAGACCCAGAAGACTCACTTTTGTTCTCTCTCATGGTCTCCTACACCCTTTTACACTTCTCCTGCCTCCCATTTGGTCTACACTTAAGCTCTGGCCTCATTCTCGCACCCATTTAGCATCTGTCAATCTAGTATCTTGGCAATCTTACTCTGGACCCGCACATTCCATCCATGATTTAAGACAATCGTTGTGTACTGTAATGTCAGAGCCAACCATAGCTCCAGTGAGTTTTCAGAGGCAGTTAATCACACAGAAGACTGCATATCCTTCTCCCATTGAGCAACTGGTGGATTTGAACTGTGTGACTTCTGGGTTGCACCGCAGCTTTTTACCACTAGGCTACCAGAGCGAGTAATAAAAGACAATGGAATGACTCAAGCACACCTTAGGCTTTAAACTGACTTCTTTGCTTCTTAGAATTTTATAGAGGTCCTTGAGATCAGATTTTCTCAACATATATCTTTCCATCCCCTCCCTTTCTCTTGGTTGCCAGTTTATAAACTCAGATGGGTGTGATTCAAGACACAGCCTTTAACCTGCTATGCATCTGAGAGCTGAATGATGAATAAAGATGGCAGAAGAATTGATGCCTTTGATTTATGATGTTAGTGAAGAAAGCTAAATATTCATTGGGCTGCCAAATAAAAAAAAAAAATTAAAAAATAAACAACAGAAAAGCCAAACTATCCTCCAAATAAGTCTTGGAGAAAGTACAGTGGAATATTCATTGGAGATAAAGACGATAAAGCTTCATCTTACATATTTAGGACATATTATTAAAAGGGGCTATTATTTGTAAAGGACCAAACATCAAGCTTAGAAAGATGGAGTGTCAGAGAAGGAAAAAAAAGAACTTTACCAGGCTGAATTTGTACAGTATATGTGGCAAAGGACTCAGATGTAGTGTGGATGGTAAGGATGACCGAGGACAGGACAAAGTTCAGCTCCATTGTTCATAGGGTCACTATGAGTCCAACTCAACTTGATGGAGCTTAACAATAACAACAATAACAATAGCATCATTTTCACCAGGACTATGCTAGGATACACACAACTACAGTAGTGACAGTTAGCTTTACGTGCCAAACTGACTAGTCTATGGTTTCCTGCTATTACTCGTACTGGGGTGGCCTGTTTGATACCATAATACTGGAAGATACATCATTGGAATTTCATCTTATTAAGGATTTTCCTCTCTTTTGCTGACCCTCCACCTTTCCATGATGAGTCTTTTCAAGAATAGCTTTTCTGGAGACTAAGGTGCATCTGATACAGGCCATGGTCTTTGCTATCACTTGTTATGCATCAGAGAGTTGGACAATGACCAAGGAAGATAGAAGGAGAATTGATGC
>NW_006399785.1:15284132-15288244 GCF_000299155.1 Elephantulus edwardii | reverse complement strand
GTGTCAGAGGCAATGCGATTGGCACAGGATAGAGCAGGGTTTAGGGCTGTTGTACATAGGGTTGCTATGAGTCGCAAACGACTCGATGGCACATAGCAACAACATCTCTCCACAGCTGAGAGTCCGGAGAGATTGTAAGTGACTGGGTCCTACTCACCTTAGTATGAATCCTATTCACCTAAGGCCCACACTTAGAAACAAATAACCAACCAACCAAACAAACAAAACAAAACAAACCAATAAAACACCAGAAAGGTGAAGGTGAATGAACAAATTATTAGCCTATTGCTGTAACTTTTATTTTCCAGGATAACATTTAGGTAATGTGTGGTGTGATGTGTGTGTGTGTGTGTGTGTGTGTGTGTGTGTGTGTGTGTGTGATTTTCAGTAGAAATTGATCCCCTTCCCCCCTTGATGGGCTTGTGATAATATCTTCTCATGATGCTTTCATATGTGTAGCCTCCCTCAAAAATGTCAAGCGGACATAGTTCAGATGAAACTCCTGTGCCCTCAGGGAGACTTAAAGCTCTTGGAGCATCTTGTCTTGCTGAAAAAAACAAATTTAAAATGTATCTGGGTGGTTTGTTTTCCTCTCACATTGTTTTTGACGGGAAGGTTTCCTTCTCTTGACAAGAAGCAGGGACAGAGATTCTGTGGAGAGTGCGACAGCCTTCTCCTCCCCCAGGACTTCTGACAAGTTGGTGATGGTTTATGGATTCTGTAGGTGATTTGAGGTTCTATCAGTGACTTAGGAATGCATGACCTGGAATATTTATTGAGTGATTAAGCCATTAACGTCACAAGGCTTACAGATGACTAATGATTATTCTCATTCCATGGCGCAGGGTTTGCAAAACAAAGCAAGCACAGGTCTCTGCCTTCTCATCCTGTAACTCTGGGAAGAACTGAAGAGAACACCAGAACTATGAATTGGTCCTCTCCTGGCCCCATTGCCTCCTTTCTCCGCTTACCTCTTTCCCACACTATCCAACTCCCACCGGGCTGCATCTCCACATTGAAGTCTTGAGGACAGGATGCCCTGTGTGCAGTTAAGAACCAGACTTTCGCTCCTAACATGAAAGGTTCACATCCAGGCATCCACTGCTGTAGTAGTCAGAGCAAAGAGCTCGGCTTCTCTGAGCTCCAGCAGTTCTTGTATTCTTAGTGGGAGTCAAAAGTAAACGTTGTTGTGGGAACTAATGAATGTAAGTACAATGCCTGGAACAGAGTGAGAACCTACCAAACACTATGATTATGAATACACACATGTTTTGCCCAAGCCTTTAAAGAATACAATAGCTGCATGATTTGGGAGATTAGTAGTATAGTTTTTCAACCCCCTCTCATACTTTGTTTATTCATTTTTTAAGCAAATTATAATAATCACTACCTTATAGCTTTGTAAGGGAAATGGAGTAGAATATGGAAAATTGTCTGGTGCAGCGTAGCTATTGGCGTGTTTTTAACATTCCGCCCCCCCCCGCCCCCCCGTCTCTGGGTGATTGAAATTCCCTTGGTGTATTCAACTGCCTGAAACAGTTCTTTGAAATAGTCTTTAGTGGAAGATATTAGTTCTTAAGTACCAGCCTCAAAGCAATAGTCTGTAAGTACTGGCTCATGAAATGATGCTGGAAAACCACCCAGAAAGAAAAGTGGTCCAGGAATCCTAAAAATGACAGGAGGGGTGCTGGTGGCACAATGGTTAAAATAATTGATTGGTGACTGAGAAAGGTCAGGGCTCATGTGTGAGGAAGATTAGCAGTCTGCTTCTGCAAAGATTCAAGCCTTGATGATCCCTGAGGACCATCAGTTCTATTCTGTCCTAAGAGCCACAAGAGCTTTGAGGACAATCTGCTTAAAAAGAATCTGTCGTCGTCGTTGTTGTTGTTATGTGCCGTCGAGTCACCTGCGACTCATAGCGACCCTATGTACAACAGTGCTAAACCCTGCCAACCTTATTGTCTCTGGCATGCCTACCCCCCCATTACCCCAGTCACTGAGTCAATCCATCTCCCCGAGGATCTCCCTCTGTTGCACTATTCCTCCATCCTCCCAAGCATGACTTCCCTCTCTAAGGGCTGATCCCTTCTTGCAACCTGTCCAAAGTATGTCAAATGAAACTTCCGAATCCTTGCCTCCAAGGAGCAGCCTGATCTCACTCTCTCCAGGACAAACCTGTTTGTTCTCCTAGCAGCCCATGATATATTCAGCACTCTTCTCCAACACCACAGCTCAGAGGCATCAATGCTCCTTCTGTCATCCCTAGTCATTGTCCAGCTTTCTGATGCATAGCAAGTAATTGAGAAGACTATAGCCTGGATTAGGTGCACGTTTGTCTTCGGACTGACAGACAGTGTTGCTCTTCTGGAAAAAAAAATAACTGGAGCTGGATATCAGCAGGAAACTTCTGGAAATTCAAGCTGGCTTCAGAAGGGGCCATGGGACAATGGTTATCATTGTTGATGTCAAACGGTTCTTAGCTAAAAGCAGACATTTGACTGTGTGAGTCCTATGTAATGCATTATGGTTGACATAAAGGAGAATTGGATTTTAAATTTTTACGAGAGAAGATTGTGTATTTATCTCCCAAGAAGCAGTTGGTGGATTTGAACCACTGACCTTGTTTTGTAAGCAGCATACATGTAATATACTACACTACCAGGGACTAAGGTAATGCTTAAGCACGTTTCTTTCCTAGAAAATACTTAAGAAATGGGGGCAGTGCCATCTCACTATGAGTAACCTCTTCCTATTGTTTACTTTTTGCTTCATATAAATAATAATAATGACTTTCACACTGCAGCTCTGAGCATGTGTTCCATATGGATGACTCAATCGTACTGGATGAAAGTGTCACCTGGGAGTGGTTACTGCACTGGGTGAAATCCAAATCCTTAACAATTCTATAACCACTTAGAAGTCTGAGATGCAATCTATTCGTGGGTATAACAAAGATAGACCGCCACTTCTGGACAGGAGGGATTCAGCACTGATAAAGAATGTCAAGGACAATGATAAGAAGATGGGATATTTGGGAAAATTTAAAGACTTGTGTATTTCTTTGAAGGTGATAGTTTAATGAAAAGGAGAATGAAAATTTGGAGAAAATGGAAATGCACAAATTCACAACTTCATTTACAGTCCTCTGTAGAGGCCTGCATGCACTTTATTTTTTCAACAAAATAAATCATTTGTCATATTTATGTGTTCACTCTCCCTGTTGGAGACCTGAAGGTCTTTTGTAGGGGAAAGGAAAGAGATCGCTAAAGTTACGGGCAGAATTTGTCTTTGGCTGCTTTGCTTGTTTTCCTGAGAGTCTAAAGAATGTTATTTTAAAACATCTCCTGCTACATTTTATTTCAGTGGAAGGGGGCCTTCATGGTACAGTTAGCACAGGCTCCTGTGATAATTCTTTTGTTTTCGTTATGGTTCAATTCAATCCAATCGGTTTTATTTCCATTGACTATAATTGAACTTAATTTCATTTCTTTCAAATTCAATGAGCATGTTTACATGCTTGGCAATGCTAGCTGTGTTAGGGACATCAAAGAACAAACAGTACAGTGTCAATCCTTGAGAGCGAGGTCAATGGCCTCGCCACTTCGTCCTGAGTTTTGTTTGATTCTTCTGAGCCTTTGTGATTTGACCAAGGGCAGAGATGCAAGTGCACAGAAATGATGGGGATGGTAGTGGAAGTTGGGGAAAATTACTCCTGCACAGGGCATATACAGGCTTCTACATTGCTAAGGTAAATGTTAGAGCTGTCCATGCATATGACAACTTTCTTATTTGGGACGAAAAGGATATGTTGTTGTTCATCTGTCCTGTCGAGTTGAAACTGACCCATTGCTGACCATCCAGTGAATTTTCAGAGGCAGTTAAATTGCATGGCAAGAGATTGCTCACCCTTCTGTAGGGCAGCGGGGGAGTCAAATTACATGCCTTTGGGATCGCAGCACAGCCTCCTACCACTAGGCCACCAGAGCTCCCAGAGAGACATTTTGGTGGTGATGGTGTAAGGTGTCACTGAGTCACAGTGACTCTAAGTATACTAGCTCTGAAACCTGCCCTCTCCTGAGCCAATCTCATTGTTTCTTTTTCTTTTTTTTTTT
>NW_006399785.1:15273005-15276965 GCF_000299155.1 Elephantulus edwardii | reverse complement strand
AAGGCCCTCTATGAGGTGGATTGATTTAGTGACTGGGATAATTGGGATGGGAGTGTCAGAGACAGTGCGATTGGCAGAGGACAGAGCAAAGTTTAGGGCTGTTGTACATAGGGTTGCTATGATTCGCAAGGGGCTCGATGGCACATAACAACAACAACTCTTACTTAAAGTGTGTAAGACAAAGCTTCACCATCCTTACCTCCAAGGAGCACCATAGCTGTACTTTCTCAAAGACATGCCTTTTGGTTCTTTTGGTAGTTCATATGGCATTCAGTACTCTTCTCCCAACATGCCTCAAAGGCATCGATACATCTCTCCTGATATCCTCACTGCTAGTACCAAGTGTGTTGATTGTAGATCCAAGCAAGATGAAGTCACTGACAATTACAATCTATTTTCCATCTATCATGATTTTGGCTATTGGCCCAGTGGTAAGGATTTTTGTCTTCTTGATGTTGAGATGTAATCCGTATTGAAGGCTGTAGTCTTTGACCTTCAAAGAGTTTCAAGTTCTCCTCACATTCAGTAAGCAAGGTTGCATCATCTGCGTAGCACAGGTTGTAGATGAGTCTTCTTCCGATGCTGATGCCACAATCCTCTTCATAGAGTCTAGCTTCATGATTAATTGACTCAGCACGCAAATTGAATATATATGGGGCGGGGGAGATAAATTACTGACACACAACCTTCTTGATTTTAAGTCATGCAGTGCTCTGTTGCTCCATTTGGGCAAAGCTTTGTGGTCTAGGCATAGATTTCACAGGAGCACGATTAAGTGTTTTGGGATTTCCATTCTTCTAAAAGCTAGTCATAGCTTGTTATTATCCACACAGTCAAATGCCTTTGCATAGACAGTAAAACCCAGGCATTCTTTCGGTATTCTTTGCTATCAGCTGGGTTCCATCTGACAGCAGCAATGATATTCCTGGTACTGTGGCCTCTTCTAAACCCATTTGAACTTGGTACAGTTTCCTGTCAGTATACTGATGTAGTCATTTTAAAAATAATCTTCAGCAGTATTTTGCTTACATGTGATATTAGCGATATTTTTCAACTACATTCACATTCTGTTGGATCACCTTTTGGGGGGATAGGAACAAATATGGTTCTTTTCCAGTCAGTCTACCAGGCATCTGTCCTCTAAATTTCCTGTCATAGGCTGGTGGGTCCATCCAGGATTGCGTCTCTTAGTTGTAACATGAAAATTTGTATCATATAATTTCCTGGAATCTTGTTTTTGCCAATGTTTTCAATGAAGATTAAACTTCTTCCTTTATTACTTTTGGCTCTTGTTCACATGATACTATCTGGAACTTTCCAGTTTTTACCCATTACTTTTGCTATATTTCTATATTCCTTCCATCTTTTTTTTTCATTCTTCCTTAATTATTTAATATCTTGCTCGAGGCATCTCTCAGAATTGCTACTCATGGCTTGAATTTGTTTTTAAGGTTTTTCAGCTTGAGAAATGCTGAGTTCTTCCCTTTTCATTCTATGACTCCAGCTCTTTGCATATTTAATTGTAATATTTTACTTTGTCTTTTTGAGCTGAAATCTTCTGTTTAGCTCTTTTATTTTGACATTTCTTTCCTTCATTTTGGCTTCTCTACTGCATTTTTAGGTTTTAATGCATTTTTAGTAGTCTCTTCTGAAATACATTTTGATTTTTTTCTTTCTCCTTTTTGTAATGACCTTTTGTGCTCTTCATAGATGATACTCTTCATATCATCCAACTCCTCTACTCGTTTCATTGGTCTGATTGGTATTCAGTACCTCAAACTTGTCCTTGAGTGCGATAGACTAAAGTATATATTTTGGTTCTTGCAGACTTTTAAAAATTGTATTACATTTAAATTTGAACTTGCATGTGAGTAGTTGATGATCTCTTCCACAGTCAGCCCTTTGCCTGGTTTTGACTGCTGATATTGAACTTCTTCAAAGATTCTTTGCACAGATATAGTTAATCTGTGGTGCAGTCCATAGGTAAATTCCAAATTTAAAGTTGCCTTTTGTATTTCTGGATAAAAGTGTTTACTATGAGTCCAGCTTCTTGAATAATTTGCTCACCATACAGATTGAATAGGTATGGAGAAACAATACAACCCTGACACCCTCCTTTCTTAATTTTAAACAATATAGTGTTCTTTTGCTCTGTTCACACAACAGCCTCCTGGTCTAGGTATAGATTTCACGTGGGCCCAATTGAGTTCTCTGGGATTCCCTTTCTTCTCAATGTTAGCAATAACTTTTTATGATCCACACAATCAAACGCAGTTACATAGTCAATAAAGCACATACAGACATTCTTCTGGTACTGTTTACTTTAAGCCAGGATCCATCTCACATCAGCTATGATCTCTCTGGTATCTTGGAGTTGATGCAGCCAAAGTGCTCTTTGGTTGCAAAGAAGATGAAGCTTCAAGTCACATTTTTCAGACATATTTCTGTGAGAGGTTATTCCTTGGAAAAGGACATGATGCTCAGGAACGCTGAGGGTCAGCAAAGGAGAGGAAGACTATTAAACAGGTGGATTGATATAGTGACTGTCACAATGGCCTCTAATGTGTCAGGAAGTCTGGGGATGGCACAGGACAGAACAATGGTCAAATCTGTTGTTGATAAGGTCACTATGAGTGATACTCTACTGAATGACAGCTAACAACAACAATAGCATTTACTAAGAAGAAATAATTGCATACACAAAACGCAATCATTTGATCTCCAGCCTCATTTCTGTCACCAAGATCATACTTTCCAACTGCCATTCCTTCCTTGTTGTTTCTGACTTTTGCGTTCTGGCCACTAATATGCATCTTGATTGCATCCTTGACAGCCAGCTTATATACTACGGAATAAAATGCTGATGGCTCTTCCCGTCCTAACAATCTGCTGTACTTATGCCTGTCTGTTGTAGTCATTATGTTAATCTATCTCATTGAAATTCTTTTTTTTTTAAACTGACGCTTGTGTCAAGCAAGATTTCTTTCTCTGGTGACTGGCCTCACTTTATAACATGTCTGAAATATGTGAGATGGATTTTTATCATACTTGCTTTTATGGAATCTCCTAGCTGCACTTTTTCCAAGACAGATTTATTTGTTGTTGTCCATGGTCTGTCCATTATTAGTAGACACTCCACAATTCAAAAACTTCAACTCTTCTTTGAACTTTTTTTTTTAGCATTATGATTTTAATTAGAATTCACCTAGCGATTAGTGTTGTTGAACATCTTCTCATGTATTTATATGTGAGTGCCATACACTTATTTGCATAATTGCCATTTTTTTTTAGAAAGTAACTTCAAGTATTCTGCCCATATTTTAGTTGTCTGCCTTCTTATTCTTCTTATTTAATTAAGTTAGCTCTTTGTTTATTTCAGATCAGGTATTTTTTGTACCTTATTATTATTTTTTTTTATTTTATACTAGTTTATTTGCAAAGTTTGTATACCTTGTTTTCACACTGGATTTTCCCCATTTTTTTCAACCCCCTCCACCAATCAAATTGTGTGACCCTATAATTAACATCCCCCAGCCCGTCCTCACCCCTCTCTTCCCACCCTCTCCCCACCTTGGATCCTCATACACTAATAGTTTTATACAGTATTTGTCCTTATGGGACTGAGTTCATTTAGCATAATGCTCTTCAGTCCCTCCTTAGTTTGGTAGTAATTTACAAAATAATTGTTCCTGCATACTGCATACTATTCCATAGTGTGAATGTATCATAATTTCTCAATTAATTTAACTGTGGTTGGACATTTGGGCTGTTTCCATGTTCTTGTGACAGTGAATAATGCTGCTATGAACATTAGTGTACAAGCCTCCATTTGCGCCTCAGTTCTCCTTTGCTTGGGGCATATTCCAAGCAGTGGAATAGCTGGCTCATATGCAATTTCTATGTTTAGATCTTTGAGGAAATGCCAAAGTGCCTTCCAGAGTGGTTGTACCATTTACAATC
>NW_006399785.1:15272293-15272905 GCF_000299155.1 Elephantulus edwardii | reverse complement strand
GGTTCTCTCCCTCCTCTGTTTCAGTGCAGTATACATTATTGAACCCATCTTACTCAGTCTCTCCCCAACCCCAAGGACAGTCCCATTCTACAACCTCATTGTTTCCTAATCCCGTTTCTCCAGTCATCGAGTCAATCCATCTCATCCTGGGTCTTCCTTTCCTGCGCTGTCCCTCCAACCTTCCAAGCATGATGTCCCTCTCCAAGGACGGATTTCTCCTTGTCATGGGCCCAAAGTAGTGAGACAGAGCCTCAAAATCCTTGCCTCCAGGGAGCAGTCTGGTTTCACCCTCTTCGGAACAGACCTGTTTGTTCTCCTGGCAGTTCACAGTATGTTCAATCCTCTTCTCCAACATCACAACTCAAAGGCACAAATCCTTCTGTCATCTTTTTTTTATTATTAAATTTTATTCATTTTAATGAACATTTACAGAGATTTTTGGTTTTCATTCATTCATTGTTGCAACTGTTTTCTCCACCCTCATCCCCAGTTCGTTCTTCTTTCCCCCCCATTGTCAGCTTTAATTGTCCAATTGCCACAGTGCTTGTCAAAGCCAGTTCTGATTAATCTCCTTTGTCAGTGTGTCCCTTGCCATTCCCTATCACTCCTCCC
>NW_006399785.1:15267105-15271493 GCF_000299155.1 Elephantulus edwardii | reverse complement strand
AGCATAGTATTCCATTGTGCGAATATACCACAGCTTCTCTACCCATTCGTTTGTTGATGGGCATTTAGGTTGTTTCCAACTCCTTGCTATTG
Source organism: Elephantulus edwardii (assembly GCF_000299155.1). Taxonomy (NCBI): domain Eukaryota; kingdom Metazoa; phylum Chordata; class Mammalia; order Macroscelidea; family Macroscelididae; genus Elephantulus; species Elephantulus edwardii. Next base: position 15,271,401 of record NW_006399785.1, on the reverse strand, counting down.
TAATCTTCTTTGAACTTTATTGTTCATTGTTCCTCTTTGGAATGCATATGAGGTCACTGAAAGAAACCAATGCTTGGGTCAGGTTAATATTAGTCTTTAAAGTGATATCTTTGCTCTTTAGCACTTTAAAGAGACCCTTGGTAGTCGTGTTAGTCATTGCAATACAGTAATAATGGCACAGGATAGGGCAAATTTCTGATCTGTCATTCAAAGATCACTGTGAGTTGTTATGGAACAATAAGTTGTTTGCTTTCTTGACTCCTGCTTCCATGGATGTAAATTGCGGATTCAAGTAAAACGAAATTCTTGATAATTACAATCTGCAGTTATGATGTCATTTAGTGGTACATTTGTGAGACATTTTTGTCTTCTTCATGTAGAGGAAAATTCATACTGATGCTACAGTCTTTCAAGTTCGTCAGTAAGTGTTTTAAGTCTTCTTCATTATCTGTAAGTAATGGTGTATTTATTGTCATGTCACAAGTTTGATGACTCTTTGTTTAATCATGAAGCCACAATCTTTTTCACGATCCAGAGGCTTGATTTTTTTTTATCATATGGATTGATAAGTTTGGTTAAAGAATCCATACCCTATGAACACTTTTTTGTTTTTATTTTAAGCCACGTAATATCACTTGTTCTGTCTTAAAGACTTCAGTGTTTATGTAATGGTTTTATATGAGCCCATTTAAGTATTCTGAAATTCTCATTTTTCTCAGTGCTATCAATCCGCACGTCTGTTTGATTTTCTATAGGTAATAAAACATAACCAAACTTCTTTTTGCTATTCTTTGCTTTCACTCAAGAGGCAATCTGGCATTACCAGTGACACCTCTCATTCTGTGGACTGCTCTGATGAGTGTCCTAAGCTCAAGTTACTTAAGAAAACCAACGTGCTCTGTACACCAAAGTCTCAGCGATCAACTAAGGGTCAGCTGGACCCTAGAGTACTATTTCCAAGCTTAGTATCCCCAGACGAGCAAAGCATTTATGAATGAGATAGAACCGTGTCACAGAGGGAAGAAGGAGAAGAAATAAATCAAGAAATTCAATGAGATGATGGTACATATCATTTTAGTTAATCCCTGTTCCGTGAATCTTTTTAACTAGACTAATAAGAAAGAGACATTTTCCAATCAGATCCAGAATACCTTGGACAATCATAATGAAATGAAAGGGGTTTGTTTTTGGATTTGTTTCTTGTTGTTTTCTTTTCTGAACAGATAAATACAATCAGGAGCATCACATTGGTATTCTCAAACCTGAGGTTTCACAGACTCTGTAAACAAAATTTTCTTGAAGATTCAAGATCCCATATCTTGCCTGTCTGTAGAACTATTTTTTTTCCTTCAGGGTGTAATTTAATATAATGTCATCAGTTAGATAGGGAATTTCCTTAAGGAGGGAGTGCTCTCCCTCCAAACTCTAAACAGAGATTTTGGCAGAACTCAGTCTCTTCCCTGTATAAGCTTGCCGTATCCTGGGATATGAGTTTGCAGAAGTCTTCAGCCAGCTCTGGTGGCTGAGTGGTAAGGAGTTCCAAAGACAACCTAAAGACACATGGTGTTAAGTTTAACAGCTTCTCCAAGGGAGAGAAATAGGGGCAATCAACGCCTGTGCTATTCGTTGTCTCTGAAAACCAGCTGGAAGTTCAGCTATGAATTGGTTCCGACTTGATTATATGTAACAACAACTTGTCTGCCATCTGACCTCTTAATCACTCATAGTCTTGTGAACTTGAAGAAGATCTCTCTCCTTTCTCTATACACATATATAGAAAATTGGTTCTATTTCTCTAGGGAACTCTGAGTAATACACCGATGTAGCCTGTCCAGGTATAAAAGTAATCTGACTCAGAGTAGATGTTCAAGAAAGATTTGTTGCCTTGCACAAGGGTATGAACAAGTGTGAGAGTGTGTGCATCTCTATTCCAGGGGTCAGGTAAATACTTCCTAGAACCGCACCAGCCACTACTCTTGTTCTCTGGATAGGCAGAAATGACTATTCTTTTCTTTTCTCTATTGTGCTTTGTTTTTGGTTTGTTTTTCTCCTCTTCACATGCCAGCAGCAGAAACCACAGCATGCTATAAACTTACTTCCATAATAGAGCGTAGCTGCATAAATCAAAACAGTTTCTAAGGGTTGTCTGCAGTAATAAGTGCCATAGAGGCAAACCAAGCTGTGGTACAGGAGAGATTATACAAACTACTGCCTGAAGAAAACGCAGCATCAGGAATAAACACAGGCTCCCTGCATTATTTAGATATCTTAGGCATTCTGTTCTCCTCTCTCCTGCTAGGCCTGGGAATGACTTTTACTGAGATCAGAGAGAGCTAGCATTTGGCTGTAAAAGAAAAGCAGAGGCTGCCTATCTTAGACAAAATTTTAGAGCAAGAATTGCTTTATGTTCTGCAGGGAGCCTGTAAGAATGGCTGTGCAATGTGGTGAAAGATATTGTTTGTCACGTGAAATGAGATGATTCCAACCCCAGAAGTTGTGTGTCCTTGGGTGCCCTGGAGATGTTGTGAACCTTTCCTGGGGATGGAGCAGCTGGAGGGAGAGTGTTAGGGCCTTGCCTAGTACTTCCTCTCCCTCAGGGAATTGACATCATTCATTTATATGCTATAAGTTTCCATCTAAAACCCTTTAAAAAATTTCTAATGGGAGTTGAAGAGACAGTTGCAGCACATGACCCCTTTAACGTTATTTTTGAAAAATTGATCATTCTAGAACAAAATTTAAAAATCCAGATGTCACTTAAAGAACTAAAGTATGCCTGACCTCAATCCATGGTATTTGCAGTCACCTCATAAGAATGGGAAAACTGGGCAGTGAATAAGAAGACAGGTAAAAAATGATGCATTTGAATTATGACGTTAACAAAGAAGGCTGAGTATGTCACGAATCTCCAGAAGAGTGAAGATAATCTGTCTTTGAAGAGTGTAGTCAGAATACTCATTAGAGACGAGGATGGCAAGTATGCAGTCTGAACACTGCTTAGAGGGGAGGACAGCAAGACTTTGTCTCACGTGTTTTGTAATTATAACTAGGAAAGACCAACTACTAGAAAAGTATACCCTGCTTAATAAAGGTGAGAGTAGAGGCTCACTCACAGGTGGAACTAGACTGAATTTTAAATACCGACGCCCATCCGCCAGATTCTGTTTGCCCACGCAGAGGCTTCCCACCCAAGCTGATTGTAAATGAGATCAGATATAGTTAATCAGCTTACAGTTGATTGCTAACACAATTTAGAAATTTCCAAACAGTTCACCCCAGTTTTCAAGTAAATCACAAACACCCACCGGGATCCAACTTCTTCGCCAAACTAAAGGATCACTCACAAGGCCCTCCCACCAGATCCTGTCAACAGCTTCATCTTACTTGGATCCACAATAACACTCTTGGTACAGGCAGTAAGTAAGCAAGAAGACAAATTGAAATAGGAAAAATTACAATTAGGGAACTTTTCAAATTAATGAGAATTCATGCTTTTGAACACTTCAATCGCACATTTTTCAAGACATATCTATTTGTTCTCTCAAAGTCATCAATTATTTTCCTGTTATCCTTATTCATTGTCCAGCTGTGAGATGCATAGTAAGTAATCAGAAAGATTATGGCCTTAATCAGATGTACCTTAGTCCTCAACTGACATCATTACTCCTCAATCATTTGGAGAAGTCCTGAACTGCAGATTTTCTAAGAACAGTGATTTAAAAGTTATACAATGACATAATCGGGCATTTTTATAATGAGACTTCATGATGTGATTTGATGTGATGAGTCAATTGGTTGTAAGAGGATTAAGGTGGATGTAACATAATTATATCACAGACACGAACCTACATGAAGAGTAATTACTTAAGCTATGATCTATAATATCTTTTCCATTAAAAGAGGTAAAAGAAAAAAAGAGAGAGAATAGAGACAAGAGAGAGACCTAAAATGATAGAGAGTGAGTAGTGAGCGTGTTCAGTCTCAGGAAGCAAACAGATCCAGGAGAAAGATACATCTTTCAGACTCAGGGTTCCTGTGCTGAGAACCTACTAAACTCAGAAAGATTTAAATACATTGAGATCTCCAAGGTAAACTGGGTCCACAGATGTTGAAAGGAGACAAGGCTTCATCCCAGAGCTTACAGAAAAAGCACTTCTTCCCCCATAGCTGGCACCAGAATTCAGATTTCTAGCCTTCTTTTTTTTTCTATATTTTATTAATTTTCATAAACATTTACAGAGATTTTGGGTTTCCATTCATTCATTGTTGCACTATTCCCTCTACCCTCCTCCCAGT
>NW_006399785.1:15262701-15266631 GCF_000299155.1 Elephantulus edwardii | reverse complement strand
TTATATATCTCTTTTAAACAGTTTTCTCCCTCCTCTGTTTCAGTGCAGTATACAATATTGAACCCATCTTACTCAGTCTCTCCCCAACCCCAAGGACAGTCCCATTCTACAACAGTGCTAGCCTTCTAAAATGAGAGAAGAAAAATTCCTTTTTATTAAAGCCATTCACTTCTGTTTATTTCTGTTACAATAGCACTAGACAACTAAGAAACAACTGAGACACTTTCAAACTAGAAGAAAAAGAAAACAATCCTTTGATAGGATGCCATAAAAATATACTGGGTGGAGGAAAAAGACATGAATGTTCAGGGTCTAGTACTGATTACTCCCTTCTCTTAGAAGCATTGTATCGTATGGATTGCAGGTGCACACACACCTACACACACAAACCCTATGCATGTGTGATAGACTCCATATATGCAAAGTCCCCCGCCTCCCATAACTACTCACACACACTTTCCCCACATAAACTGGCACACACACTCATGCACACAAATTCAGAGATAATATTTGTATTTTACAAGTAAGCATGCAAGCATAGAGAAAGCTCTTCATAACATCCAACAATCTCTTAGCTTGCACTCTGTGCCTTTGTTGCTCATAACTCAAGGCTTAAAGGAAGTTCCACCCAACTTTTCCAACGATGGTTTCATCTGAGGCTTGTATTTCAAGGCAACCTGATCTAAGTGCATTTACTCTCTATCCATATTTGTTAAGCAAACCCGCACCTCAAATGGTAATGCCTGTTTCTTCAAATAAACAGGCTTACTGACTTAAGCTGTTGAGGGAAAGTTTGTTAGGAGACTATATCACTTTTTAATTGTTTGGAACAAATGTGATTTTTTTGTTTTGTTTTGTTTTATATTCATTAAATTTATTCTTTGTATATCAGAGAATCAAGATTATGTTGTCAACTGTATTAAAGCAAAATCTTATTTTTATTACTATAGTAATGCTACAAATTTCTTTCCCATGCATTATTAAATAGATGACAGTGACTCTTCAGGAGGAAGAAAATGAAAACAAGTCTCTGAGAGTATCAATGTATGGCACTAAGTATATGACACTAAACTCTAGAAACTGTCTCCAAAATAGAGTCAATGCTTTGCACTCTGATCAACGGAGACTAGAATAATTGTAGGATGACATCAAGGATACCAAACATGGGGGGCAAAGTTAATTAAAAATGCAGGAAAGAAAGAAAGAAAAGACCAAAACTGGGTATCAGAAGAGTCCTAGAATCTTGCTTTTAAAAAGAGAAGTTAAAAGTAAAGGAAGAAAGAATAAGAGAGCTGAGCAGATAGTGGTAGCTTGCGAAGAAAAATACTACAAGTATCATAATTAATTGTTCAAAGACCTGGAATATAAAACCAAAAGGAAGTAGATATTTGAAAGCTCTGAAACAGATACAGGTTTTTCTGTTTTTTGTTTTGTTTTATTTATTTTATTTTTTTTTGTCATGACAGGAGTCCAGAAAGAACATTTCATAGTGGAGTGGACCTGGGGGGAGGGATAGTAAAACAATGGGGGAACTTTTCTTTTACTTTTCAAAGAGAAGAGTGTACGGGGGGGGGCAGGGAAAAAAGTGCAACAATGAATGAATTGAAAACCGAAGTCCCTGTAAATTTTCATTAAAATGAATAATAATAAAAAAAAGAAAAAAGAAAAAAGAATAATAAAATGCTGAAGTTAAAGGTTAACTAGTGTAGGATTCTTAGCAGTAAAAAAGCACTGTTCATACATCATAAAAGTGTCTTCTGCATGGTGTGACAGTACATGTTTCTATAAAGTCAGGGAAGGATTTAAGTGTTGTTTTGTTTGTTTGGTTAGTAGGTATTTGAGGGAGGAGGAGTTTGTTGATTTTTTTTTCTTTAACCAGTGAATTCCGCATTTATATAAAAATGTATTAGATTGTAAATATGGGGGGGAATAAATGTCATTAAAAGAGATTAACAAGCCTATCTTATATCTTGTCAAGAGCCCTCTCAGTAGTTAGAAAAGCTGTTATTATAAACCCATTTTTTAACAATTGTGATCAGAGTAAAACTTTATAAAATAAATCATTTTCCATTTAATCATTCATATATATTTTGGTTTATTATATTAATTTCAGTACCCAAAATGAGGAGAAATGTGGGGTCAAGATTGGGGGACGATTTATCAACAATATGCGTTATGCAGATGACACAACCCTGCTTGCTGAAACTGAAGAGGACCTGAAGCACCTGCTGCAGAGGGTCAAGGACTGCAGCCTCCAATATGGATTGAGGTTCAATGTCAAGAAGACAAAAATTCTCACCACTGGACCAATTGGCAGCATCAGGATGGATGGTGTAGAGATTGAGATGGTACACAGCTTTAGTTTGCTTGGCTCCACAGTCAACACCCTCGGCACGAGTAGCCAGGAAATTAAAAGGTGCATTGCCATGGGAAAGTCTGCTGTTAGGGACCTCTCCAAAGTACTGAAGAACAATGGTGTCTCCCTGGAGATTAAGGTACACCTGATACAGTCCATGGTCTTTGCAATCACTTGTCAGGGAGCTGGACAATGACCAAGGAGGATAAAAGGAGAATTGATGCCTTTGAGCTGTGGTGCTGGAGAAGAGTATTGAGAATACCATGGACTGCTAGGAAAACAAACAGATTTGTCCTGGAACGGGTCAAACCGGGTGGCTCCTTGGAGGCAAGGATTCTGAGGCTTCGTCTAACATACTTTGGACATGTTGTGAAGAGAGACGGGTCCTTGGAGAGGGACATCATACTTGGGAGGGTGGAGGGACAGTGCAGGAGGGGAAGGCCCTCTATGAGGTGGATTGATTTAGTGACTGGGATAATCAGGATGGGAGTGTCAGAGACAGTGTGATTGGCGCAGAACAGAGCAGAGTTTAGGGCTGTTGTACATAGGGTCGCTATGAGTCGCAAGCAGTTCGATGGCTCATAACAACAATAACAACAACCCAAAATATAATCAACACTTTTCTCATTTCTTTCCTATAATTAATTCTCATTTTTATTAACTCTATCTTATACCCTTTCCTATATTCTGGATTCTATCTTTGAGTAAATACTGCACTTTTGACCTTGGCATAGTCAATTAGTCTAAGGAATGAGTGCCTTCCAGGTGTTTTTGTTCACTGTTTTAAGTTACAGCATTAGAGAAGAATACCTACAGCCGGAAAAACAAACAGTTATTTTTAAAAAAATGTTTAAAAACCCAAAAAGCAAGCAGTTATTTCTTGGAATAAGTGCATCCCGAGTGCTCCTTAGAGGCAAGGATGGTGAAATTTTGTCTCATAGCTGATAGGTTAACATTAGAGAAGCCGGTTTATAGGTTAGCAGTAGAGAAGCTGTTTTAAAAATGTATGCCTTAGTAATTTTGGCAATAACATGTGTTGCTAAGGTTTATGGTTCCCAGAACATGCTGACCCAGCTTGGTTACTACTCGCTGACTACATTCTGTACCCAGCCCTGAGGACTGAACACCCATGAGAAGTCAGAAATAATGACTCCCGAATGTAAAGATATCTTAACTGCCAACAACAATCAACTTTGTGTAAGCCCCATATCTGTTTTCTGTATATAAACCTAATCTTTGCTTCCCCTTGCGGATAGAACAGTTTGGACAATAGCTGATGTTGTCCACTTGTGTGTAATAAAAGGTTTGTTAGTCTCCAATATTGCCTTTTAATTACCTGGGTACTCGTGCCAAGGGTGTTGACTGTGGAGCCAAGCAAACTAAAGCTGTGTACCATCTCAATCTCTACACCATCCATCCTGATGCTGGCAATTGGTCCAGTGGTGAGAATTTTTGTCTTCTTGACATTGAACCTCAATCCATGTTTATTGCAGCTTTGTTCACAATAGCAAGGAGTTGGAAACAACCTAAGTGCCCATCAACAAACGAATGGCTAGAGAAGCTGTGGTATATTC
>NW_006399785.1:15260766-15262026 GCF_000299155.1 Elephantulus edwardii | reverse complement strand
GAATAGTGCAACAATGAATGAATGGAAACCCAAAATCTCTGTAAATGTTTATGAAACTTAATAAAATATAGAAAAAAATCTCTTCTCTTCTGCCATAACAACATACTTTTGGACATTGCTAGGAGAAACTAGTGCTTATAAAGGGATACCATGTTTGGAAAGGTGAAGGGTCAGTGAAAATGAACAAGACCTTCAATGAGAGGATTGACACAGTGACCGTGGCAACACCCTTGCATGTGTGGGAGAGGATGTGAGCTGACACAGGATAAGCCGGGGTTCAAGTCTGTTGTTCATAGGGTTGCTGTGAGTTGGACTTGACTTGACAGCACCAAACAACAATAATAATGACAACTGGTCTGTCTCTTCTTTGACTGAAAGTTGAAGGCCAGGGGTAAGTTTTGTTCAGAAATGAAAGATGATAAAAAGCTGTTGTCTCGGGTGGAACTCAGTTTAGAGGTTAATTGAGTTAAATTCAAGTATTAGCTTGTCCCAGGTTCCTTCCGGGATTTGATGTCCCTCTCAATGAAAAAGAGCGATGTACACTTCTTCATAAACTTTAGCGAATTTCTTGTTTTCCCTTGAAAATTGCCTTCACCATTCCTGTCTGAATTTAGTCACACTGTGTTCCTATCACTCTTACGTTGTTTCGCTGATTCCGACTTCTCAGACTCTCTCTCTAGAAATACAAATAACAGAGTTGCTTATGTTAATGAGTAGGGGTTAACTTTACATCATGATAGTTTAGATATTCGGACCAGGCTTCACTTGCCTCTTGTATTTGATTTTCCCTCCTACCAGTAGAAGCAGAGCTCCTTCCTTACTCTTCACTATGGTTGACTTGTAAATGCAGCTATTTTTGTAATTCCACTGACTTCCCCCTCTTTTTTTTTAAAAATTATTTCTTAGTTTTAATGAAAGGTTACAGAGACTTGGGATTTCCAGTCATTCATTGTTGTATTTTTCTCCCTGCCCACCCCTCTCCCAAATCACTCTTCTCCTTGAAAAGTAAAAGAAAAACCTTTTCATTGTTATGCAATCCCTCCCCCCAAGTTCACTCCACTATGCAGCCTTCATTTTGGACTTTTGTAATGACAAGAATACCCATCCATATGTTGTTGTTGTTGTTGTTATGTGCCATCGAGTCACCTGCGACTCATAGCGAACCTATGTACAACAGCCCTAAACTCCGCTCTGTCCTGTGCCAATCACACTGTCTCTGACACTCCCATCCCAATTATCCCAGTCACTGAATCAATCCAC
>NW_006399785.1:15254045-15259236 GCF_000299155.1 Elephantulus edwardii | reverse complement strand
TTCACATCTATCTCCCTTTCACCAGCCCTCCATCTAATAACTTATATATGAAGCTTCCATGGCTTCTGTGATTTCAAACACATCAGCTGATGGTAGGTCCTTATGTTGGGATCAGTGTCTCTGAAGTTTAGTCGCAATATTTATCGGTCAAAGGTGATGCATCCTGTAGAATTGCTGTGGAGATTCCCATCCTTATATCCCTTTTAAACAGTTCTCTCCTTCATCTGTTCCAATGCAGTACACATCATTCTTCTCTTCCTTTTCTGTCTTCCCTCAACCATGATGTCAGTCCTGTTTTACAACAGTGGCCCTGTGTAATATTTGTCCTTTTGTGACTGAGATATTTAAATTCCTGATTCTTTCTTTCTCTAATTACCACCAACACGTTAGCCAGGATAACATTTCCCTATAGCCTGAACCAGGCTCAAAGGTGCATTCATAATTGCTTGACATCTGGAACAAAGTAATTCAATGGAAGGACACCTGGTTTCTAAACAGTTTCTTGAAGCTTGCTGCTTCCATGGCTGGTTAAAGACTTCCTCCATCCCAGGTCTTTGGAACATCATGAGTTTAGGGAAGTTGGCTCCCGGGGGACCCCTTTCCTTCTGAATTAAAGCAGAGCACCCACTCCTACCCCCACCCCACCCCCGGTGTAGAGTTCAGAATGAGCAGGCCATTGATGCCTATGGCAGACAGCACGCTCTGAAGGTATGAGATGACTGCTGGGAGTGCTGAGGAGAGGAAGTCTTGAGACTTGGGCCAAATCACAGCTTTCCAAGAACCCCATTGAGAAGAAAACAGATCAAGCCGTACAGAGAGCCAAGTAGTTCATCAGAGAAAGAAGGTCAATGCCAGATCGGAAAATGCTGCAAGCACCAGATTTGAGAGCAGCGCATGTCTGCAACTTGGTTTGAACAACACTCTTGTGTTGCCAAGCCATCTCTCCTTTCATTTATTTATTTTGAGCGGGTCTGTTTACTCAAGAAATAAAAAAAAACTGTGACAGTTAAAAAAATAATAATTGAGGTGAACAGGAACCTTGATTACTTAACAACCTAACCATCACAACCAAAGAATTTATTGTAGGAAAGTGTAAACTGTGATGTTTAAACATGTGATTTTGGGTGTGATACTAGTGGCTTGTTTGAAATTCAGACATTGTTCGTACAGGGAGTAGGGGAGGATTTTACTTAAATTAACTCTAACTGCTGAAAAAAACTCTGAGAAGGACTCTCGCCAAGATTTTATCAACTTTGATAGCAAGAGGATTGGCACAGGAGACCTTTGAGATTTCAGAACTTACCAGCTGGGAGAAGTCTTTTACCTGCAGCTCACCTGAATTGAGACTATTTCGAGCACCTGCACAATGTCAGACCTGAATCTAGGTATCAGTGTTTTGAAGAGAAAAGACGACATTTTGCTTATGACTCAGTCTAGGGGATGAGCCTAGCAGGTCAAGTCAATTGAAGGACACCCCTCTGAGAAGAATCCTTTTTGGGAGGATAACAGATGTTAAAATCCTCTGTTCCTCTCACGTGGACTAGTTGAGTTATTCAAATGGTTAATAATGCTCTGGGTGCCTAACCAAAAGGTGCACATTCAGAGATGTCCTGGACTAAAGGCCTGCTAATCACTTCCATAAAGACATGGCATCAAAAAGTGTATCATGCATAGTTATCCTCTGAAACTCATAGGCTCACCTGGAGTTCAAATTGACTCAAAATCAACTGATTTTTGTGGTTTTTTTCTTGTGTGTGATAATTTTCCTTTTTTCCCCTCAGAGGCAAATGGAGTTGACAGATTTTAATGATTGGCTATTGTCCTTAAGCATCAGATAAAGTATTTCTACAACTACACAGGAAAACGTGGGCTGTATGAAATGTTCTGCATTGTTTGGACACGGGTGGGTTTTTTTCCCCCTTATATGGTGGGGTGGGTTTTTTTGTTTCTTTGGTTTTGTTTTGTTTACATGAAATTCAGAGAGGAAGCCACTGCATAGTATCACAGGTTAGGTAATGAGGTACACCTTAATCTCTGTTCTGTTTCTTTTATTTAAAAAAAAATAAATGAAATTTTTATTTTATGCTAGCTTATTTATAAAGTTCATATAAATTGTTTGTCACACTGAATCTGTCCCATTTCCTTTACCCAACCCTCCTTCCACCAATCAAATCGTGGGACCCTATGATTAACTCTCCCCACCCCCGCCCTTTCTCACTATTCTGCTTTCCCCCCACCTCCTCCCCTTAAATCCTCATATTCGTCCTACAACAATGGTCTTATGCAGTATTTGGCCTCATGGAATTGAGTTAATTTTATTTAGTATAATGATCTCTAGTCCCTCCAAAGTTAGGTAGTTGTTGATACAATTTCATGCTGCATAGTATTGTATTGTGTGAATGTACCATATTTTCTCAATCTATTCAATTGTGGTTGGACATTTGGGCGGTTTCCATGTTCTTACTATGGTGAATAAATAATGTTGCTATGAACATTAGTCACTATATCAGAAGGAATTGGCTGACACAGAGGAATTTCATGAAACAACATATGAGCAAGAGCCTTTGGTGATGAAGGAGGAAGTTCAAGTTGCTCTGAAGGAATTGGCAAAAAACAAAGCTCCAGGAGTTGACAGCATACCAATTGATTTATTTCAACAAACAGACGCTGCCCTGGATGTACTCACTAAGCTGTGCCAGGAAATATGGCGGAAAGCCAGCTGGCCAACTGTCTGGAAGAGATCGGTATTTGTTCCCATTTCAAAGAAAGGTGACCCAGAAGAGCCTGGAAATTATTGAACAATATCATTGATATCACATGAAAGCAAGATTCTGCTGAAAATTATCCAAAAATGTTTGGAACAATATGTCAACAGAGAACTGCCAGATGTGAAGGCTGGATTTAGAAGAGGTTGTGGTACTAGGGATATGATAACTAATGTAAGATGTATCTTGGCAGAAAGCAGAGAATACCAGAATGTCTATCTGTGCTTCATTGACTATGCAAAGGCTTTTGACTGTGTGGATCACAATAAGCTGTGACTGACTCTGAGAATGGGAATTCCAGAACATTTGATTGTGTTAATGTGAAACCTATACTTGGACCAAGAGGCAGTTGTCAGAACAGAGCAGGGAGACACTGGATGGTTCAAAATCAAGAAAGGGGTCCGTCAGGGATGTATTTTCAATCTGTGTGCAGAACAGATCATCCGAGACGCTGGGCTGTACAAGGAGAAATTTGGCATCAAGATTGGTGGAAAAGTCATCAACAACCTGCGTTATGCAGATGACAGAACCCTGCTTGCTGAAACTGAGGAGGACCTGAAGCACTTGCTGCAGAAGGTCAAGGACCACAGCTTCCTATATGGATTGAAACTCAACATCAAAAAAACAGATTCTCACCACTGGACCAATTGGCAGCATCAGTATTGATGGTGAAGAGATTGAGATCGTTAACAGTTTTAGTTTGCTTGACTCCACAGTCAACACGCTTGGTAACAGCAGCCAGGAAATCAAGAGAAGAATAGCATTGGGAAAGTCAGCTGTGAGGGACCTCTCAAGAGTACTAAAGAGCAATGATATCAGGCTGGAGACTAAAGTGCACCTGATCCAGGCTATAGTCTTTGCAATTACGTGCTATGCATTGGAGAGTTGGACAGTGACTAGGGATGATAGAAAGAGAATTGATGCCTTTGAGCTGTGGTGCTGGAGAAGAGTGTTGAATTACCATGGACTGCTAGGAGAACAAACAGGTTTGTCCTGGAGAGGGTGAAGCCTGAATGCTCCTTGGAGTCAAGGATTCTGAAGCTTCATCGGACATACTTTGGGCATGTTGCAAGGAGGGACTGGTCCTTGGAGAGGGACATCATGTTTGGCAGAGTGGAGGGACGGTGCAGGAGACGAAGACCTTCGATGAGATGGATCGATCCTATGAGTGGAGTGGTGGGAATGAGTGTGTTTGAGACGGCACAGTTGGCACCCAATAGAACGGCTTTTAGGGCTTTTGTACATAGGGTCACTATGAGTGGCAAGCGACTCGATGGCACATAATAACAGCAGCACTGAACATTGGTGTATAAGTTTCTGTTTGTGCCTCAGTTCTCATTTTCTCTGGGTATATTCCAAGGTGAAAGAGCTGGATCATATGGAATTTCTATGTTCAGATTTTTCAGGAAACGCCAAACTGCGTTCCAGAGTGGTTGTACCATTTTACAATCAATGATATTCAGATGGCAAACAAACACAAGAAGAAACGCTCAAAATCACTGGCAATAAAAGAGATGCAAATCAAAACCACATTGAGATACCCTCTCACCTCAGTAATAGTGACAAAGTTGAGCAGGAGCGCAAGTAATAAATGTTGGAGAGCAGGTAGAGAGATAGGTACTCCTTTACAGTGTTGGTGGGATTGTAAATTGGTGTAAGAAATTTGCTCTATTGGTGACTTAAAGTTTCATCTCACTGTACTCTGACAAAACTACAGTTGTTCTATGTGAAGTGGGGATCATGACTTATGGCCTTTGGACTAGCAGTGCACCTCTCTACTCACTATTATGTCACCAGAGCTCATACCTTTGCGTGTCTGTGTGTATTGTTGATGTTATTGTTATGTGCAGTCGAGTCGCAGGCGACTCATAGTGACCTTATGAAGGAGAGTCCTCTTGGGTACCTTTCATCCTCTCTCCAGGTTCATAGGTTTTCCAGAGGCAAGCTATTATGGAAGTGGGTGCCACTCCTCCTTCCAAGCTTGTTTAAATCTGGGAGCTCCACCCCACTTTCTGTCCACATTGGGTAACCAGCCATTAAGGCATCTGACACATCAGTGTCACAGTGTTCAGCCTCACAGCAACCACAAGTGACCGCTGTACGGCAACTTGTATGTCTGTGTTTATACACTACTATATATTCAACTCTCTCTCTTGATATAATTGTTGGTATGTGCTGTGGAGTCAGAACTGCCTCATATCTTTCTTTCAGTGGGTTTTCAAAGGTGACAAATCTAATGAAAAAAGATTGCTTTATTGTCCAATATTTCTTCCATGAAGGAACTGGTAAACTCAAACTCTTTGCCTTTAGATTGGCAGTGGAACTCCTTACTCCCTGAATGCATTATCTGTCTACCTGAAGGACCCTCGAACCGCTGGTCCTGTTCTGTCCCGAGTGGACGGCGAAGACCCAAGACTCCAAGACAC
>NW_006399785.1:15211285-15253440 GCF_000299155.1 Elephantulus edwardii | reverse complement strand
TAAAAATTCCTGAGTTTAACTTAGCTGAGAACTATAGAAACTTGAGTTTAATTCAGCTGAGAACTATAGGGACTGTTTTAATTTCAATCTTTTCATACCTATATCAGAAAGATACTCCTTGTATGCATTTGGAAGAGTATCGGATAGCCCATGGCCTGCCCAAAGAACAAACAGGCATGTCTTGGAGAAGGTCCAACCAGAGTGCTCGTTGAAGGCAAAAATGATAAAGCTTCTCTCACATACTTAGGGTATGTTTCCAGAACAGCCTACTCCTTAGAGATGGACATCATGCTTGAAAAAGTGGAGGGTTGGTGTAAGAGAGGAAGATGAATTGACACAGTGACTTTTGCAATGGTCTCCAGTGTGTCAGGAAGTGTGAGGATGGTACAAGATAGACAGGATTGTTTATAGCGTTCCTATGGGTAGTACTGAACACTCAACTCGATGGCATCAAACAACAATAACAATCTATCTGTCTATCTATCTATCTATCATTATATCTGTATCTCAATTATCTATCTATTACCTATCTATTATCTATCTATCTATCTATCTATCATCTATTTATATATCTCATCTCTCTACCATCTATTATCTATTCTCTATCATCTATCTATCTATCTATCTATCATTTATCACCTAGTGACAAGAAGCTGCACTGTAAACCCAAAGGCACACAATTTGATTCTACTATCTGCTCCATGAGAGAAGAATGGTTAATCTCCTCCCATGCAATTAACTACCTCTAAAAATCTGCTGAAAGGTCAACTAAGAATCAGTTCCAACACAACAGTACACAATAACAACAGCGTAGTACCTTCCATGTTGATCTTCAAACTGAAAGGTTGATAGTGTAAAACTTCTCATTCCCCCTTAGCTAGAGAAAAATGAGCACTAGAAGGTGGTCCTATGCTGTAGTAAACTCAACAGCAGTGGCCTTTTGTTTGTTTGTTTGGAATATATACATATATATTTTCTTGGAATTTGTGTAGCCAAAGTGTTACTTAGAAGCAAACATGATCCCACACACTTTGAGTATGTCATTAACAGGGACTAGAGCTGGGGTTGGCAACACCATGATGGATGGAGAAGAGATTGAGGTTTCTAACAATTTCATCTTGCTCCACTCTACACCAGCAGTCAGGAAATCAAAAGGAGAATTGTATTGGGAGAATCTGCTGTTAGAGACCTCTCCAGATTACTGAGAAGCAATGATGTCAGTCTAGAGACTAAGGTGCACTTGATCCAGGCCCTGGTCTTCGCAATTACTTGCTATGCATCAGAAAGCTGGACAATGACAAAGGATGACAGAAGAAGAATCGATGCCCTCGCCAAGAAAACAAATAGGTCTGTCTTGAAGAGGGTGAAACCATGTTTCTCCTTGTAGGCTAGAACTTTGACGCTCTATCTCACATACTTTGGGCATGTGGCCAGGAGGGAAAGATCCTTGGAGAATGACATAATGCTTGGAAGAGGAAAGGACAGCACAGGAGGGGAAGACCCTAGGTGAGATGGACTGATACAATGATTGGGGCAATGAAGATAGGTGTGTCAAAATCAGTGCGATTGGCTCAGGGCAGGGCAGGGTTCAGAGCTGCTGTACTTAGGGTTGCTACACAGGCAACTCTACATTAAGGTTCCCCAAATCAATGGAATAAAAATTGACTTGTTTCATTGAACAGATTCAGCCCTAGAGGTGATCCAACAGAATGAGGAAACTATCAAACATTATCATTAATATCACATGCAAGCAAAGTACTGCTAAAGATAATTCAAAAACAGCTAGAACAGTATAGAGATAGGGAACTGCTAGAAGTTCAAGCAAGATTTAGATGAGACCGTGGCACCAAGGATGATCATTGCTGATTTCATCCTGGCTGAAAGTAGAGAATATCAGAAGAATGTCTATTTGTGCATGATTGACGCTGCAAAGATATTTGACTGTGTGGATCCTAACAAGTTATGGCTGATATTGAGAAGAATGGGAATCCCAGAGCATATCACTGTGCTCCTGCGAGACCTATACCTAGAACAAGAGTCTGTTGTGCAAACAGAGCAAGGGAACATTATCTGGTTTAAAACGAAGAAGAGAGTGTGTCAGGGTTGTATTCTCTCTCCATACCTATTCAATTTGTTCCTTCTCCCATGGAGCAGTTAGTGGTCTTAAGAGATTGCAATGCAGCTTCTCGCTTCTAGGTCACGAGAGCTCCCCTGCACAAATTATTTGAGAAGCTGGACTCTATGAAGAAGAATGCGGCATCAGGATCAGAGAGTCATCAGTAACCTGTATCAACGAAAATGAGGCAATCTTGCTTGCTGAAAGTCAGGAGGATTTGAAGTACTTGTTGCAGAAGATAAAAAAAATACAGCCTTTAACATAGATTGTATCTCAATGTCAAGAAAACAAAGATTCTTACCCCTGGACCTGTAGGCAACCTCATGATGGGTAGATGAAAAGGGTTAAACTGTTAATAACTTCATCTTACTTGGACCCCCAATTAACACACTTGGTATTCGCAGTCTGGAAATCAGGAGCTTTTTTGTACTGGGAAAGTCTGTACTCAGAGACCTCTCCAAATTATTGGAGAGTAATGATATAAGTTTGAGGCCTAAGGCAAGTCTGATTGAGGCTGTGGTCTTTCTGATGGCTTGGTATGCATCTTAGAGCTGGAAAATGAATAAGTATGAATAAGTATGACAGAAAAAAAGATTGATGCCTTTGAGCTGTGGTATTGGAGAAGAATACTGAAGATAAAAGTTAGAATCTGTGCACACCCATGTTTACTGTGGCTTTGTTCACAATAGCAAGGAGTTGGAAATAACCTAAGT
Organism: Elephantulus edwardii; assembly: GCF_000299155.1. NCBI lineage: Eukaryota > Metazoa > Chordata > Mammalia > Macroscelidea > Macroscelididae > Elephantulus > Elephantulus edwardii. Next base: position 15,250,611 of record NW_006399785.1, on the reverse strand, counting down.
GCCCATCAACAAACAAATGGATAGAAAAGCTGTGATATATTCACACAATGGAATACTATGCTGCATGGAAAAACAAGGGGTCTCATGCAATAGTATTCTAAATGGGTGACCCTGGAGGACATTATGCTGAGTGAAGTATCCCAGTCACAAAGAGACAAATACTGCATGGTGCCACTGTTGTAAAACAGACTGACATCAGGGTTGGGGGGAGACTGAGAAAGATGGGTTAAATAATGTATACTGCATTGAAACAGATGAGGGAGAAAACTGTTTAAAAGGGGCATGTGATTAGGTACTTTTGTCATGACAGAAGTCCAGAGCAAAGGCTGTACAGTGGAGTGAACCTGGGGGGAGGGATTGTAAAACAATAAAACAATAAAACAATAAAAGAATTTTTCTTTTACTTTTCCAAGAAGGTAGTGTACTACGGGGGAGAGTTGGGAGGGGAGAAAAGTGCAACAATGAATGAATGGAAATCCAAAATCTCTATAAATTTTCATTGTAATTAATTATAAGAATATTTTTAAAAATTCAATAATCGAAATGACAAATACAAAATGGACAATTGAAAAATTTTTTTAAAAAGCTAGAATCTGAATGCAGGTTTTTCTGACTATGCTAAAATGAGTTCTTCTATTTTCTCTCAAAAGATGACCCTCAGTCAATCTCAGGGAAATTCTGAATCTTTTATCAGGCCTTTTTCACATGTCACTATGTTACTAGTCAGTGTCCTGTGAGCCAGTTTGGACAATGACGGCTAGTCTTAACTACTCACAACTATTTGTGCCTCTGATCCGAACACCAGCTGCAAAGTAACATTTTCCTCCTTGAATTCCAAGGAAACTGATGTATCCAAGTGCCACTTTTTAATCAAAGAGACCATCCACTTCCCTTTGTCATCTGATCTGTCTTAAACAACAGCCACAAATCTCCAGGCAACACAGACATGACGCAGACAAAACGAAGGCGTGGGAGGTAGCATCTTTCTCTCATTAACGGGAGAAGAGAATGCACACGGCTTCTGTGTTGTTTGGGAGATGTGTTATTTTTAGGAAAGAACATTTTGTGATTTTACTTGTTTGATTTCTGAGAAGGTGTTCTTTTGATTCTTTTCTCCCCAGTAAGTTTCAGAATCAAAAAGGCACAATTGCTAGAGCAACAACAAGCCATCATTAAGATATATTGAGCTTCTCTGTGTTAAACAAGGAGGTGAGATGGCGAGACTGTGAGGTTTTGTTCCTACTCTTTAGATGCTTAGACTCTATTAAGAAAGATTGGGTAGAAATGTACACAGAGACTTCAGAAAATAAGATAGTCCGTTCTACTGCAGTTCCCATTAGAAAGAATAAATGGAGATGTAGAAATTGTGGAACCTAGAATCATGGATGGAAGGCTTTGTTCATTTGTTCATTCAGTGACTATTTATTGATCACCTTCTCTGTACCAGGTTCTGCAAAAGAAGGTTGAATAGACTTTGTCCATAATCTTGAGATGCTGATAATCCAGCAGAAAACATAAAAAAATATCAACCAAAAAGGTCCTGGATAAAGTAAAAGAAATAGGTAGTGGTCACATGGGGACCATGGAGACAATAGTGGCTCATATCTGTAGAATTCTCTTCTTCTGACTGGAAGACTTGGGTTTGATTCATGACCAATGAGCTCATATGTAATTGCTTAGAGTCACTCAGTAGAAACTTAGAGGTGGTTGTGGTGGTCAACAGGCCTCTATGGACCTATCATATCAGGTAAAAAGGCTTGTTGGTCTACTTCAGCATGTTGTTGTTGTTATGTGCTGTCGAGTCGCCTGTGACTCATAATGACCCCATGTACAACAGCCCTAAACTCTGCCCTAACTTGTGCCAATCTCACCATCTCTGACACACCTGCCCCCATTGCCCCAGTCACTGAATCAATCCATCTCATCGAGAGTCTTCCTCTCCTGTGTTGTCCCTCCAACCTCCCAAGTGTGATGTCCCTCTCCAAGGACTGGTCCCTCCTTGCAGCATGTCCAAAGTATGTCAGATGAAGCTTCAGAATCCTTGCCTCCAAGGAGCCGCCCGGCTTCACCATCTCCAGGAAAAACTTGCTTGTTTTCCTAGCAGTCCATGGTATATTCAATACTCTCCTCCAGCACCACAGCTCAAATCTTCAGTATACTTCTTGTTGTTATGGGCCATTGTGTTGAATACAGCTTATAGGGACCCTATGGAAAACATATCTAATATCTGTCCTTTCCTGTGCCACCCTCATCATCTCTGGCACACTTGAGCCCATTGCTGATGTCACTATGTCAACCCATCTGGTTGAGGGTCTTCCTTTCCAAGCATTACGTCTCTCTCCAAGGTCTATATAGCCTCTCCTAGCAGCACACCTAAAATATCAGACAAAATGTGAGACAAAGCTTTGCCATCCTTGCCTCTGAGAATCAATGGCTGAACTTTTCCCAGGACATACCTATTTATTTTCCTGACAATTCCACGGGATATTCAATGCTGTTCTCCAGCACCACAAAAGGCATCAATTCCTCTGACAGCCTTTTTGTACATTGTCTACTTTTCAAATGCATAGCAAGTGATTTGAAACACTCATGGCCTCCTTTGTCTTCAAACTGATGCAATTGCCCCTCACTAATTTGGAGAGGTTTCTGACTGCAGACTTTCCAATGTAATGCATCTTCTAATCTCCTGACTGCTCTTACCAGGACGCTGATTTTGGATCCAGATAAAATAAAATCGTTGTTAATCTCAATCTTTTCTCAACCTTTCATGATGTTACTTGACAGTCCAGTGGTGACAGTTTTTGTCTTCTTAATATTGAGATGCAATCCATATTGGAGCTTTGATGCTCTGCATGTTGTTGTTGTTATGTGCCATCGAGTCATTTGAGACTCATAACTACCCTATGTACAAGAGCCCTAAACGCCGTTCTATCCTGTGCCAACCTTGCTGTCTCAAATGCACTCATTCCCACCACTCCACTCATAGAATCGATCCATCTCATCGAGGGTCTTCCTCTCCTGTGCCGTCCCTCCACTCTGCCAAACATGATGTCCCTCTCCAAGGACCAGTCCCTCCTAGCAACATGCCCAGAGTATGCCAGATGAAGCTTCAGAATCCTTGACTCCAGGAAACATTCTGGCTTCACCCTCTGCAGAACAAAACTGTTTGTTCTCTGAGCAGTCCATGGTATATTCAACACTCTTCTCCAGCACCACAGCTCAAAGGCATCAATTCTCTTTCTATCATCCCTATTCACTTTCCAACTCTCTGATGCATAGCATGCAATTGCAAAGACTATAGCCTGGATCAGGTGCACCTTAGTCTCCAGACTGATGTTGTTGCTGGGCGACAAAAATCCTATGGATCAAAATAATCTTGTTTGCAACCAAGCAAAAGAATAATACAGGTCTGTACAGTGTTTGGCTCTGTTGTGCATGGGATAACCAAGAATCAGGAGCGATAAAGGACAAGTGTGGAAGACGTGGTCAATTCAATCTAGAGGAGAAAGGGATCCTGGACAAACAATTGCTTAAGCTGAGTATTGAAGAATGGGAACTGATGACAAGGAGGAGAAAGGAAGACGTAATAAAGCCTATGTAGAGAAAACGATGTGTAAGATGGATCCGAGAGCTAGTGTGGGGTAGATGAACATCTGTCTACAGCTGGGGGTGGTTAGAGCTTAAAGTGTCTTTAAGAATGAGGCTGCAGATTTAACTTGGCACTAATCCACCTGCAAATAATATAGAAATCCTTAAAGGAGTTTATGCATAAGTGACTTGGTCAGGCTTCGTAATTAGACCAACAAATGAACGAGTAGTCATAACTACTATGATAGGAATTGCTGTTGTTGTGTGCTGCCCAGTTGGAACCAACTCATAACTGACCCTCCGGGTAGGTTTCACAGGCTGTACATTTCTTGGGAGGATATGCCCTTGTTACTCCCACAGAGTAGCTGGTGTATTCAAGCCATGTACCTTTGAATTGACAAACTATTTACCATTAAGCCATAGACTCTTTTAAGGATTCAAGGAAAGCTGCGTTGACTAGCCTGAGTCAACCTACAGCATACTTAGAAGGTGTGACATCAGCAGGAATGAGCACAATGGAGGTAGAGTGCATTTTTGTTGTTGTTAGGTGCCATCGAGTTGCTTTAGATCCATAGCAACCTTATGTACAACAGCCCTGAAACCTGCTCTACCCTGAGCCAGTTTACTGTCTCTGACACACCTACCCTCATTACCCCAGTCATTGAATCAATCTGTATAATCAATGGTCTTCCTCTCTTATGCTGTCCCTCCACCCTTCCACTCATGATGTCCCTTTGCAAGGACTGGTCCCTCCTTGCAACATGCCCAAAGTTTATCTGATGAAGCATTGTTGTTGTTGTTAAGTGCCGTAGAGTCATAGGTGAATCATAGTGACCCGATGAACTAAAGTCCTCAACACTTGCGTGCATGACTTTCATCCTTTCTCAAAGGTTCATAGGATTTCCCGAGGCAAGCTATTTATGGAAGTGGATGCCACCCCTGCTTCCAAGCTTGTTTTAATTGGGGAGCTCCACCAAACACCGTCAACCATGGGTAACCATTAACACATTTGACACATCAATGTCACAGCATTCATTTTCACAGCAACCACAAGTTACCTCTGTACGGCAAGTGGACACACCAGGGTTGTACGACCTAGAAGAATATTTGACCCAAAACAATGAAAAACAGGCCTGAGGGCCGCTAATTAGAGTCACCCACTTTTGGCTTCGTAGCATCACTTTTGGTGATGAAAGCATTAGGAGGGGGAAAAAATGTTTTCCCATAAGGTGCTTTGGAGAATAGTCACCAGTCATGTGTGGTGGGTACATAGAGTGAGATATGGTGTAGAGTGAGAGCAGAAACTCAATCTGTGTAGCTGAACCTGAAAGTCTTGCCTACTTTGAGACCTGAAGGTCTTTAAGCAGAATATGACCTAATCATTTATGCCTTTTAGAGAGAAAATTCTGGTCCCTCGATAGTGAACATATTGAAAAGATGTAAAAGTTGAGAAAGAGTAACTATGAAGAGGTGTTTGTTTTTGTTAGATGCTGACTCACAGTAATCCCACTTGCAACAGGAGAAAACCGGCTCAATCCTGCACCGTCCTAACTATTGTGCAGATGCTAGTGCTATGCTTGATTGAATTCATTGTTGTAGTCATTAGCTATCCTATCTCACTGAAGGTCTCCCTCTTTTCCTCTGACCCTCTCTCTACCTGTTTTGGCCAACGGAGAGATGGTGAGACCCAGAACAGCATTTTCACAGTAAATGTGGAAAAGTAGATTAAGCAAAGAGATCTTTTGGTGGTGAGACAATGTGGGACTTCATCATTGTTTGGATAGCCTGTGATAGTGGAGGAAACTAAAGGCCAGAGAATAGAAATCTGTAGAAACTGGAAATGGAAGGGCAATTCACAGAGGAAGTGCTTGGGAGGGGATTATATAACAGAATATGAAATCACGGATGTGGATGCAACTCGTGACCCGAGACTGAGTAGAGAGGACAGAGTATGAGACTGAGAAAGAAAGAACTGTGATCTTGACTTCATAAACACTAGCTGAACTATTGCTTTTCCTCAGACTATGGTGATATGCTAAGATTAAACTCTAGAGCATTTTCAAGGGATTCTGTGGTCTATTGAAGCAGCAGAAGGCTACATATATTATTTCGCTGTAAAGTGTCTATGTATTAATAGACCACTATGCAAGTGCTTAGACAGGATTATTGGATTGAGAAGTGCTTGCTACATGGCAAATGGTGTTAGGTGTTGTGGATGTTTAAGGCAGTAAAGCTAACAGAAACATTTCCCTAATGGGTTTATTAATCTATTTAGTTAATACTATATGTTGTTGTTCTTATGTCTATTAAGTCATCTGTGACTCATAGTGACCCTGTATGTAACAGCTCTGATGACTGCCTTGTCCTGAGCCAATCTCACTGACTCCAACACATCTGCCTTCATCACTCGAGTCACTGTGTCAATCCTTCTCATCCAGGGTCATTTTCTGATGTGCTGTCCCTCTACCCTTCTGAGCACAATATCCTTCTCCAAGGACTGATTCCTCCTGGCCACATGCCCAAGGACTGACCCTTCCTGGCCATGTGCCCAAAGTATGTGAGATGGAGTTTCATAAGTCTACTAAATGAGACCAAATAAATATATAAAGATGAATGAAGATTGCCATTACTGTGATTGTGTTAATTTGGGTCCTGGGATAGAAACCCTATACTAAAATATCAGTATGTAAAGGAAATTGAGATCAGAACTTGAGGGAACTGAATGAGTCATCAGATTGTCATCTGAACCACCAGAATTACTATGTGGAAGAGACAGGGAAGGAAAGAAGGTAGGTGTTTTGGTTTGTTAGGTCTGCCGTAATAAAATATCACAAAATGTGAGGCACATAAGAACAAAAATGTATTGCCTCACAGTTTGAGAATTTAGAATTCCAAAGCAGGCTGTTTCCTTCTGACATTCTGAGAGCACGTTCCATGCCCTTCAGCTCTGGTAGCTCCAGACTTAGCTCTTCGTCCAGATGGAACATCACATGGCATCCTTCTTCTGACTCCTTGTCTCCTCTCTTATTTTATAAAAACAGTCACATACGTAAGTTTAGGGTCCAACCTCTTCATCCATTCTCAGTATGACCTTGTACAAACCTGAGGTCACTTTCAAAGGCTTAGTTGTGAATAGTGTGGCTCTATAAGCTTGTTGTTATTGTTAGGTGCTGATGAACTGACACTACGTCATTGACACATTGTTCCAATGCACAACGGATCTGACCCCTGCCCTAACCTGTGCCATCCTCATCATCTTTGACACACGTGAGCCTATTGTTACAGTCACTGTGTTAATCCATCTCATTGAGGATTTTGTTCCTTTTTATCTGACTCTCACCTTTCCAAGCTTGGTGTCCTTTTCTAAGGACTGACTCATCCTAACAACATGCCCAAAATACGTGAGATGAAGCTTCACCATCTTTAACTTTGAAAAGCACACTGGTTGCCCTTTCTCCCAGACATATTTGTTTATTATTTTGGCAGTTCATAAGGTGTTAAGTACTCTTTCCCAATGTGACAACTCATAGATATCAGTTCATCTTTTGCCGTCTTTACTGTCTTTACTCATTGTCCAACTTTCAGATGCATAACAAATAATTGAAAAGACCATGACTTGAATACCCATGACCTTGGGACCTTGGACCTTGCAACAGACACTAGCACAGAGGAGGTGGCCACTAACACCCATGGCGCAATATATCCATCCTAATGAGAGCTGAATCAGAGCTATAGAGCAAAGTGCCCTTTAGGTGTATATATGCTTACTTGTTTATCATTTGCTCGTAGGACTACAGCACTTGTCTGTCTGTTTGCTGTACTGGAATGACTTGACTTTTAAAAGAGACTAGGAAGCAGGGGAGGCCGTTCACTTCTGAAATAACACAACATTGAAAACCTCAGCATCAAGGCATCACTGTGTGGATCACAACAAATTGTGACTAACCTTGAGAAGGTTGGGAATCCTAGAACACTTAAGTGTTGCTTATGTAAAACCTATACTTTGACCAGAAAGTGGTAGTCAGAACAGAGCAAGAAAACATTGCATGATTCAAGATCAGAAAGGTGTACATCAGGGATGCATCCTAGCTCCTTACCTTTTCAATCTATATGCAGAACAGATCATTTGGGTGACTGGGCTTTAAGAAGAGAAATGTGACACCAGGATTGGAGGAAGACTTTTCAACAATCTGCGATATGCAGATGACACAAGCTTGCTTGCTGAAACCAAGGTCCTGAAATATTTGCTGCAGGAGGTCAAGAACTTCAGCCTTCAGTATGGATTGAAGCTCAACATCAAGAAAACAAAGATTCTTACAACTGGGCAGATTGGCAGCATCATGATGAACGGTGAAGAGACTGAGATTGTTAAGAGCTTCAGCCTGTTTGGCTTCACTATCAACTCTCTTGGTACCAGTAGCCAGGAAATTGAAAGATGAATTGCATTGGGAAAGTCTGCTGTCAGGGACCTCTCTAGAGTACTGAGGGGAAATTATCTTAGTCTAGAGACTAAGGCGCACTTGATCCAGGCCATGGTCTTTACAATTACTTTCTATGCATCAGAGAGCTGTATAATGACTAAGGATGACAGAAGAAGAATCTATGCCTTTCAGTTCTGGTGCTGGATAAGACTATTGAATATACTGTGGGCTGCCGAGAGAACAAACAGATCTCTCCTGGAGAGGATAAAACCTGCCTGCTCCCTGGAGACTAGGTTTTTGAAGCTCTGTCTCATGCACTTTGACCACGTGGCCAGGAGGGACTAGTCCTTGTAGAGGACATCATACTTGAAAAGGTGGAGGGACAAGTCAGGATCAGAAGACCCCAGATGAGATAGATTGATATAGTAACTAGAGCAATGAGGGTAGGTATGCCAGAGATAGTGAGACTGGCTCAAGATAGAGTCAGAGCTGTTGTGCATAGGCTCACTATGAGTAGCAAGCGAATTGACAGCACATGTTATCAACAATGTACTGGTTTACATACAAAATTTGTATATAATGTTTTTCACACTGTATTTTTCTCTTTTCCTTTACTCACCCCTCCCTTGACCCACCAAATTGTGCTACCATATAATTAAGACCCCACCCCACCCATCATTACCCCTATGCTCCCACCTTCCCCCCCCCTTGGATTCTCATTCACATTCTACAGTAATGGTCTTATACAGTATTTGTCCTTATGGAACTGAGTTAGTTCATTCAGCATAATGCTCTCTAGTCTCTCTCAAGTTAGGTAGTAATTTACAAAAACATTACTCCTTAATGCTGCATAGTATTTTATCATGTGAATCTACCATAATTTCTCAGTCCATTTGTTTGTGATTGGACATTTGGGCTGATTCCATGTTCTTGCTATGGTGAATAACGCTGGTATGAACATTGATGAACACATCTCCGTTTGTAACTCAGTTTTCATTTTCTCGGGATATATTCCAAGTAATTGAATAGCTGGGTCATATGGAATTTCTATGTTCAGCTTTTTAAGGAAGTTCCAAACTGCCTTCCAAAGTGCTTGTACCATTTTACAATCCCACCAACAATGTATAAGAAATTCTATATTGCCACATCCTCTCTAACATTTATTATTTACATTCAGATGGAAAACAGACACATGAAAAAATGCTCAAAATCACTGGCAATACGAGAGATGCAAATCAAAACTACAAAAAGATACCATCTTACCCCAGAAGCAGTGGCAACAACATACCTTTCATAAACACAAATAAGTCCATGGTAGTTGGGTAGAGGAAAGCCTCAGATACAGTTGAGTCTAAGAATATTTCTTTACAGTTGATAAGAGTCCTTTAGCCACAGTCACTGATGAGAGGTGATCTATAGCTTCCCTATTGCACCTGCCATGTTCAAATGTCTTCTGGGAGCACACTGGAGTGTGTGTGACCTCAGTGCACAAGTGTGAATCAATTTCAGAGGGCAATAACTAGGGTCCTTGGACAAGTTTCTTCCTAGAAGTCAGAGATCTTCAAGGGTCACTGCATCTATGAAGTATGCCATCTAGATGTGCAGAGAGGTTGACCTGAGAGAGCACTGAAATTGTCAGGGATAACCTATCTGAGCTGGTGACATTTACTCTAAGACCAGAAGGAAGAGAAAAATCTAGCTATATGGAAATTCTGGAGAAAAACATTCTAGGTAGAAGAAATAAGGTCAAAGAACTTTTTGGTAGTATCTGAAGGTTTGTGAGAAGGTCATTATGGCTGGAATAGAATCAAAAGCTAAGATTAGAAGAGAGTAGACAGAATCACAGAATCCAAAGCGTAGGAAATAATTTTAAGGAGTTTAGATTTTATTTCAAATGAAAAAGAAAGTGACTGAGCAATATTATTTTGGATCACAACATAGTCTATATTTTAAGAAGACTACTTTGGAAGCTCTGTTGGTCTAGTGGAAAGAATCTGAATTGCAGTCCTGAAGACATGCTATTAGAACCCCCAGCTGCTCTGTGGGAGAAGGATGAACTATCTCCTCTCCTGTGATTATGATCCTATTAAAACCTGCTGGAGAATCAGTTATGGGTCAGTTCTGACTTGATGGTACCCAACAACAAATTTGGGCTTAATGGTAAGGAATTGCATTGTTAACACAAAGTTATGCAGTTCAAATATACCAGTGGCTGTGCAGAAGAAAGATTAATAATCAACTCCCGTGACTGACTTCCTCTGAAGACGTGCTGGAGGGTCAGCCTCGGGTTAGTTCCAATTCTATAGTGAACACCACCACATCTCACTTACTTTGGCTATTTGCAAGAGTGCAAATGTATTAGGAGGTAAGAGATGATGAAGATTTTCACAGATTAGGAATCTTGGCCTTATGTAGAGCTGCATAGAATTGCTGGAATAGAGAGAAAGGGATTGGTGTTCCCAAGACTTCATTTGGGATGAATATTAAAGGGATGAATCAGGGCACCTTGCAGGAAGGAGTTGACATTTGAGGGGAAGTTTACTGTACCTCTGAAGAGAGTAGCAATCTTTAGCACCGTTCAAAATGACTTAAACATAAGACCAAAGTGGCCTTTAATTTAATGCTTTTCATAGGACAGAATACCATTCACAAGTATCCAAGGACATTCACAGGTGAAGAGTACTTAAATCAGAGAGACAGCGCAGTTAGGGAGAGGACACCAACCATTTCATTCTTTATGACAGTGAACATTAACTGAATATTGAAGAGGCTGGAGCCGAGAAAAAAAAGAATTACGTAACTGGCAATGAGAACATTGACGTTCCTTCTCAAGCTTGGTTCTGAACCCAAACTGGAGGTACTAGGCTCTGATTTGGATTAGGAAGGCTCTGCGAAGGCTGATTCCAGATGGTATCTGGGACTTGCCTTTGAGAACTGGCTGTTTCAAAGTCTCTTTGATGCTTTAGAAACATTAAAACCTGCATTCTTAATCACCATGACCCGCTGACATTGATTCAGACACAGGGCAAGCTCACGCCTTCCGCAACAGAACTGAGCTCCCTGGCCCACCTTGGTTGTGAGATACGGAAGCAGATCACTAAGTTAGGTTCACAGCATCAACTAGTACTCAAACGTAAACCATTTGCACCCTCAGGGACTTACGACAATGACACTATTGTTGTGTATCAGCGAGTAGGAACCGGCCTGAAGCCGATCCTCTGGTGGGTTTTCAGAGGCAATTAATCACACAGGAGGAAACTGCCCATCTTCCTTCCTTCAGAACAGTTAGTGGCCTCGAACCACAGGCCTTCAGGACTACAGTGCAGCTTCTTCCCACAATGACACTAGGAACAAAATTCTAGACCAGAGTCCCAGTACCTGGTCAGATTGCTCCGCCCACCACCTGGTGCTTTTTTTTTCTTTTTAAAAAATTGTATTAGTTCTCACAATCATCCATCTACACCTCATTTTTCACTGACCATGATTTTGACTCTTGTTTCTATGAACTGCAGTCTTAACTGATCTTCCCATTTCCAGGCTAGAACACTCTACCCACTGCCATCAAGTTGATTCTGACTCCTGGTAACCCTCCATTGGGTTTCCGAGGCTGTAAATCTTTAGGACGTGGAGACTATCTATCTTTCTCTTGTGGAGTGATTGGAGGGTTTGAACTATTGCATTTTTTAGCCCAATTTGTAATGCATTATGCAACTAGGGCTGTTACACAGCTCAAATCACAAACTGATGGCTTGTTGGATAGATTCTGTCTACAGACACATTCATGCTTCTTTTTATTTGTTTATGACTCTTTGGAATATGATGTCAAAATTGAAAACCAGATTTATTTTACACAAATATCATCATTATCTTTAATACTATCTGGCCACACTGGTCCACATGGAATAACCTCTGGACAGAACTGAATATCACTATTGCCATGTACCTCAGACACTGGATTTCTCTCCAGTTTATTACCTTCTTCTTCTTCTTTTTTCTTTCTTTATTGTTTTACATGTTTTCCTTGTGACTGTTACCATCCAGGAAGTTATTTGAAAGAGATTTCATTTTAAGAGTCTTGTTCAGCTCATTGTTTTAAAAGACAAATCTGATCCTGTCAGATTCTTATTTAAAAAGCTTCACTAGAGCCTGTTTATCTGGAGAATTAACTGAAATCATCAGCTCGGCAACCCGCTGTCAGTTCCTCTGTGGAGTGTCTTCCTAATCTACTTCTTCCCTTCAGGTCCTACTGAAATGAAGTGTACACCTCTCCCAGAATGTCTTTTCTTTTCTTACTCACCTGGTGAGTTCCTGTTCTTTAACCTCAGCTCTAGTGTAAACCCTATTTTGGCTTCCAGTATCACCTTGCCTACTGTTTCTCCTGAAGATTTCTGATCACTTGCTCTGTGTCAGAGAGCTGGACAATGAATAGGGTGACAGAAGTGTTAATGCCTTTGAGCTGTGGCGTTAAGAAAGTGGAGAAACAGTTGTTACTTGCCTTCGAGTCAAGTACGGTCCATAGGCTTCCTATCCTATGCCATCCTCATGCTTCCTGAAACCCTAGAGCTCACTGTGGGAGTCACTTCGTTATCATCTCACTGTAGTTGCTAAGTATTTGACGTCTATCCAATTTATAGTGATCCCATGCGACAGAGTGGACCTGCCACATTGGATTTTCTTGGCTGGTATCTTTATGGAAGTAGGTCATAAAGACTTTCTTCCACAGACCCTTGGGTGGTTCCAACTAATATCCTTTTGGTTAACAGTTGAGTGGTTAACCATTGTATCACCAGAGCTCTGTATTGTGGACTTGGCAACATATCATGATGGTGATGTTGTTAGATACCATCATCCCACAGTTCATCTGGTCTATCATTAATGTTCAATGCATTAAATCTATTCTTGACATGGTTTTTTAAAATCAGATATAAAATGCTTAAGGTGGTATTTTGGTTTTTGTGGACTTGTTTTTCATTTTCTTCACTTTCCATTTTAACTCACACAAAAGTACAGCCAGCTGCCTTGTTTTAACTGCTGACGCTGAGATTCTCTGCTGATATGTCAGAATTAGTGAGACTGGCTCAGGCCAGGGAAGGGTTCAGAGCTGCTCTACATAGCATCACTATACATTACAGATGACTCAACAGCACATAACAACAATAAAACACTGTAAAATCCTAAACAGCATGCCTCTGGAAATTCTATTAACTTTGATAAATGTTGATAGTTGTAGAGGGGCTTCAGACCTTTTGTTTATAGGGTCACTATGAGTCATGCTCGACTTGGAGACAATCAACAACAACAACTGACTTTTATTCACAGATGTAGTTAATCTAATTTCTGTGCAGTCCATTAGGTGAAGTCTATGTGGATGGTCATCTTTTAGGCTTTATTGAAAAAGGTATTTTCAATGAATAAAAAAAAACTGATTGTAAAAAAAAAAATCTGTCTATCTACAGCCTATTTTCTGTCACCAAGTCTGTAATTTCCAACCTCCTTCTTTGTTCCCAACTTTTTCATTCCTGTCACAAATTACTATTACTTGATTGCATGTTGGATATATTTTAGATTGCAGAAGTTGGTAGAAGGCCTCAATTTCATCATTTTTTACTTCAGTGGTTTATGTAAATATTTGAATAATCATTGTTTTAACAGGTCTTCATTCTGTGTGTATGTATATTATCATCCTGTCTTTCACACAGCATTGTACTTCAGGATAGATCTTGAAATGTTCTTGTTTCTTCCTCCAAAATTAGCAAAAATTATCACAAAACCCCAGAAGAGTCAATTACTTACAAACATCAGTTGCACAAATTGACATTTTCTAAGGCAGCTAAACTGCAAGGGAATGGGAATAAATATGGATCTTTTTCAGTCAGTTGTCCAGGTAGTTGTCCTCTAGATTTCTTGACACAACCTGGTGAGCACACCCAGGGCACCATCTATTTATCGAATTATGTCAATTGGTATACCATCAATTCCTGGAGCTTTATTTTTTGCCAACTCCTTTAGAACATCTTGAACTTCCTCCTTTATCACCATTGCCTCTTGATCATATATTGGTTTTTGGAATTCTTCTGTGTCAGCCAAATCTTTTTGGTACAGTGACTCTGTATACTCCTTCCATTTTCTTTTAATACTTCCTGGATCATTCACTATTCTACCCATAGCCTCCTTAAGTATTGCAACTTACGGCTTGAATTTTTTTCCTTAGTTCCTTCAGCTTAAGAAATGCAGAGTGAGTATGACACTTTTGATTTTCAGATTCCAGATCTTTGCATATTTTATTATAATATTTGCTTTGTCTTCCCAAACTATCCTTTGAAATCTTCTATTCAACTCTTTAACTTCTTAGTTTCTTCCCTTTCCTTCTGCTTCTCAGTGTTCTAATGCAATATTCAGTCTCTCAGACAACCATTTTGGTCTTTTCTTCTTCTTCTGTTTTTGTAATGACTTTTTGCATTCTTTGTGGATGATACCCTTCATATCTTCTCACAGGTTCATCTGGTCTTCGTTCAAGGCCTCAAGTCTGTTCCTGAGTTGGTTTTTATGTTCAGGGGGGATGGACTCAAGGCCAAATTTTTATTCTGGTGGATTTGAGTTTACCTTCTTTAGCTTTCATTTGAACTGGCACATGTGTAGTTTGATGATCTCTTTCACAATCAGCACCTGTCCTAATTTTCACTGCTGACATTGAACTTCTCCAGTGATTCCTTCCACAGATGTACTTATTCTGATTCCTGTGCGTAATCAGGTGAAATCTATGTATATAGTTTATGTTTATGTTTCTGATAAAAGGTATTTGCATTCATTATGCAGCATTCTATCATTCTATCCTCAGCCTCATTTCTGTCACCAAGTCCATTCTTTTCCTAATATTGATCCTTCTTCCTGGTTCCCAACTTTTGCATTCCAGTCACCCATTATTATCAATGCATCTTGGTAGCATGTTCGATCGATTTCTGACTGCAAAAGTTGGTAGAAATAATCTATTTCCTCCTCTTTGGCCCTGGTTGTTGGTGCATAAATTTGAATGATAGTATTATTAACAAGTCTTCCTTGTATGTGTATGAATACTATTCTGTCACTCACAACATTGTATTTCAAGATGGATCTAGAAATGGCCTTTTTTCATCTCTAGCATAGTAGATCAAAATGTCCCATTCTGAAAAAAGGTGACCCAACAAAGTGTGGAAATTATTGTATACAATCACTCATATCACACACAAGCAAAATCCTGCTGAAGATCATCCAGAAATGACTGAAACAGTGCATTGTCAGAGAACTACCAGAAATAAAACTGGGTTTAGAAGGAGCCATGGCACTTGAGACATTATTGTCAATGTCTGTTGGATCTTGGCAGAAAACAAAGAGTATCAGAGTATCTATCTGTGTTTCATTGACTACACAAAAATATTTAACTGTGTTGATGACGAATTGTGTCTAATCTTGAGGAAAATGGGAATCCCAGAACATTTGATTGTGTGTTTGTGAAATCGTTATTGGGGCCAGGAAGCAGTTCTCACTACAGAGCAGGAAGACCCTGCATGGTTCAAAATCAGGAAGGGAGTGCTTCAGGGATGCATTCTTTCTTCACACCTTGTCAATCTACATGCACAACATAATTCTGGAGGCTGGGCTTTATGAGGAGGAATGTGGTATAAGGAAGACTTATCATTATGAGTCAACCTACATTATGGAAATGGCACAACTTTGCTTGCTGAAAGTGAGGAGGACCTGAAGCAGTTGCTGCAGAAGGTCAAGGATTGCAGTCTTCAATATAGATTAAAGCGCAACATCAAGAAGTCAAAGCTTCTCACTCCTGGG
The DNA here is from genome assembly GCF_000299155.1 of Elephantulus edwardii. Lineage (NCBI taxonomy): Eukaryota > Metazoa > Chordata > Mammalia > Macroscelidea > Macroscelididae > Elephantulus > Elephantulus edwardii. Next base: position 15,234,778 of record NW_006399785.1, on the reverse strand, counting down.
CCAATTGACAGCACCATAATGGATGTAAAAGAGATTGAGGTTAACAATTACAGCTTGTTTGGCTCCACAATCAATACTCTTGGCACTAGCTGTCAGGAAGTCAAAAGACAAATTACATTAGGTAAATCTGCTGTCAGGGACCTTTCCAGAATACTGAGAAACAACAATGTCAGTCTAGAGACTAAGGTGTGCCTGATCTAGGCCATGATCTTCACAATTACTTGTTAAACATTAGAGAGCTGGTTAAATACTAAGGGTGATAAAAGAATTGATGTCTTTGATTTGTGGTGCTTGAGAAGATTCTTGAACATACCATAGATCACCAAGAAAACAAATAGATCTGTCTTGGAAAGGGTGAAACCAAGTTTCTCTTTGGAGGCTAGGATTTTGAAGCTCTTTCTCAGATATTTTAGGCATGTGGACAGGAGGGACCAATTTTTGGAGAAGGACATCATGCTCAGAAGGGTGGAGGGACAGAGCAAGAGAGGAAGACCATGGATGAGATGAATTAATTCAATGACTAGGGCAATGGGCATAGGTTTGTCAGAGTCAGTGAGACTGGCTCAGGACAGGCAGACTTCAGAGCTATTGTACATAGGGTTGATATGTGTTGTAGGTGACTCAATGTCACATAACAATAAAAACAACAACAAAATGCAAAGGATTACAGTCTCTTGGAAACAGGAGCCAAATACCATAAAGAAAGAAGAGTATAACGTGAAAAGAAATTGGATGTGGAATGGAGGGATTTCTATGACATTCAAAGGAAAATGGCAAGTTGTTATTGTTGTTGTTCTTATGTGCTGTCAAGTCGTTTGCGACTCATAGCGACCCTATGCATAACAGCCCTAAACCCTGCTCTATCCTGCGCCAACAGCATGGCCTCTGACACACCCATCCCGATTACCCCAGTCACCGAATCAATCCATCTCATAGAGGGTCTTCCCCTCCTGCGCTGTCCCTCCACCCTCCCAAGCATGATGTCCCTCGCCAAGGAACCGTCCCTCCTGGCAACATGTCCAAAGTATGTCAGACGAAGCCCCAGAATCTTTGCCTCCAAGGAGTAGCTTGGTTTAATCCTCTCCAAGATGAATCTGTTTGTTTTCCTGGCAGTCCATGGTACATTCAGTACCCTTCTCCAGCACCACAGCTCAAAAGCATCCACTCTCCTTCTGTCCTCCCTAGTCATTGTCCAACTCTCTGATGCATAACAAGCGATTGCAAATACCATGGCCTGTATCAGACGCACCTTAGTCTCCAGAGAGACACTGTTGCTCCTGAGTACCTTAGAGAGGTCCCTAACAGCAGACTTTCCCATCGCGATACGCTTTTTGATTTCCTGACTGCTGGTGCCAAGAGTGTTGACTGTGGAGCCGAGGAGACTGAAGCTGTGAACAATCTCAATCTCTTCGCCATCCATCCTGATGCTGCCAATTCGTCCTGTCGTGAGAATTTTTGTCTTCTTGACATTGAGTCTCAGTTCATACTGAAGGCTGCAGTCCCTGACCCTTCGCAGCAAGTGCATGAGGTCCTCCTCAGTTTCAGCAAGCAGGGTTGTGTCATCTGCATAATGCAGATTGTTAATAGATCTTCCACCAATCCTGATGCCACAATTCTCCTCATAGAGCCCAGCCTCTTGGATAATCTGCTCTGCATACATGTTGAAAAGGTATGGAGACAGGATGCATCCCTGGCGTACACCCTTCCCAATTTTGAACCATGCAGTGTTACCCTGCTCTGTTCTGACTACTGCCTCTTGGTCCAAGTATAGGTTTCGCATTAGCACAATTAAATGTTCTGGTTATTGTTTTTGTTATTGTTATGTATAGGTTATTGTTAGCATTAAGAAATACTGCAGGCATTATTGTTGTTTTAATGTACCCTCGAGTTGACTGTGACTCCCAATGATCCTATGAACAGAGATTTTGAACCTTGCCATATTCTATGTCATTCTCAGCATCTCCGACACACCAAGCCTATTAGTACAGCAACCCTGTGAATCCATTTGTTGTCGTCATTTCTCTCTTATACTTGTCCTCCACCTTTCCAATCGTGATTTCTTTTTCCAAGTGCCCCTCCTAACAACATGCCGAAAATTTGTGAGATAGAGCTTCACCATCCTTAGGCCCCAGGAGCACCCTAGATTTATTTTGTCCAAGCCAGACCAGTTTGTTCTCTTGACTGCCCATGGAATGCTTGGTATTCTTTTCCAAAGTCACACTTCAAAGGCATAGATTCTTCTTCTTTCCTCCTTTGTCATTGTCCAACTTTCAGATACACAGCAAGCAGTGAGATGACCATAGCTTACAGCCAGCACACATTAGTCTTTAAATTGACAACATTACTCTTCAGTATTTTATAGAGTTCAGTCACACCACTGTAATTTGTCTTTCAATTTCTTGACTGCTGTTTCCAGAAATGTATACGAAATCACTTACAAATTATATCTTGTCTGTCTATTCATATGTTGCCTGTTGGCCCAGTGATGAGGATATTTGTTTTCTTAATGTTGAGATATAATCATTATTGAAGGCTGTAGTCCTCGATCTTCTGCAAGAAGCATTTCAAGTCCCCCTAACTTCCAGCAAGTGAGGGTTCGTCATTTGAATATTGCAGGTTGTTGAGGAATCTTCCTACAATCCAAGTTCAGCTTCTTGAATGATTTGTTCAGCATACAGATTGAATAGGTATGGAAAACGTATACAGCCCTGATGTATATACCTTCCTTGTTTTCAAACCATGTAGTGTTCCCTGGTCTCTTCACACAGCCTCTTGGTCTAGGGTACAGGTGTCACATGGACAGAGTTAAGTCTTCTGAGACCCCCTTCTTTTCAGTGTTAGCCATAATTGAGAGCATTAAAAATTAGATCCATGTTGTAAGGGAATGTTCTTAGTGCTTTTCTAAGAGATTCAGAACATAGGTTTAAATGATGAGAGAGAATATGTTTGATAATAATGAAAGAGGAAATTTAACCAAAGAATTAAAAGGGCTTTACTTTAAAGAGGACAAATAGAGAATGCATAAAAAGTATGATTCAAGAAAATGTCTTAGTTTTAAAATTATTTGTATCTATCAATTGATAAATTTACAATTGTTTTTTTAAGTTCCAAATGTCATCATTTGTAACAATAAGAAGCCCTCCAAACAAAATAAAGAAAAAAAATTACTGAGATATGCAATTACAATTATTTATCTTTTTAGTTATAATCATTGTAAAACATTCTAACAGCTCAGAAGGCTATACTGTAAATACTGAAAGTCTCTCCTTGCCTCGTTGATCCTATTCTCCATGGGTAGGAATGTATGCAGTCTACTGCTTGATCTTTTAAATTTTCTATGTGCTAGAACATCACAGGCATTTTAATTTTTTTAAACAAAAACACTTCCCTGGTAAATACAGTTCTGTATTGTATGTTAGGACTGTAGCTCCTTGCCAAGACATCAAGCTGTATTTCAATATTTGAGACTTCTACAGAGGTACATATTGCAGATGCACTGTAAGTTGTTCTACAAATAATACATATTAATTTTTTTATCCTTCCACAGACAATGATGTGGTGACTATTCTCATCTTTACACACTTGTGCTACGATGTTTAGAGAATAAATTCCTTTTATTTTATTGAGGTTGGAGTCACATAGCATAAAATGAACCATTTAAAATTGAACGAGTCAGTGGCATTTTATACATTTTCAATACTGTGTAACCATCACTGCTATCAAGTGTCAGAACATTTTCTTCACCCCAAAAGGAAACTATCCCTATTATGTAGGGAGGTGCTCCCACCCCACTTATTCCTCCCTGTAGCCCCTGGCAACTACCAGTCTGTTTTTGGTTTGTATAGATTTTCGTATTCTGGATATTTTATGTAAATAGAATCATACAATATGTGACCTTTTGCATCTGGCTTCTCTCACTTAGCATAATGCGTTCGAGGTTGATCACTATTGCAGCATGCTTCAGTACTCCAGGCCTTTTTATGGCCACACTACATTTCCTGATGCAGAATCACTTTGGTGGAAAGTACCTGATCCAAAGACAAAGACCCAGAAATCTTACAGGCATACTAAGGAAAAAACAAAAGCCAGGCAGTCTCCTTGTTTTTATTCTGTAGTACTGAATGCTGAATGTCCGAGCATAATTTAATGGAGTTATAGTTGTAAAATTATTTAATTCAGGGAAAAAAATAATATACACCTATATTTTGTGTCCCTCTGATGCACCTTTTGCATTTAAGGTAATTTCAGATATGTTGTTGTTGTTGTTGTTATGTGCTGTCATGTTGCTTGCAACTCAAAGCCACCCTATGTACAACAGCCCTAAACTCTGCTCTGTCCTGTGCCAATTGCACTGTCTCTGATACACCCATTCTGTTTACCCCAGTCACTAAATCAATCCACCTCATAGAGGGCCTTTCTCTCCTCTGCTGTCCCTCCATCCTTCTAAGCATGATGTCCTTCTCCAAGGACAGGTCCCTCCTTACAACATGTCCAAAGTATGTTAGATAAAGCCTCAGAATCCTTGCCTCCAAGAAGCCACACAGTTTAATTCTCTCCAAGATGAACTTGTTTGTGTTCTTAACAGTCCGTGGAATATTCAGTACTCTTCTCCAGCACCACAGCTCAAAGGCATCAATTCTCTGTCTATCTACCCTAATCATTGTCCAACTCTCTGACGCATAACAAGTGATTGCGAAGACCATGGCCTGTATCAGATGCACTTTGGAGAGGTCCCTAACAGCAGACTTTCTCATGTCAATATGTCTTTAAATTTCTTGGCTGCTGCTGTCAAGAGTGTTGACTGTGGAGCCAAGCAGACTAAAGTTGGTAACAATTTCAATCTCTTCACCATCCATCCTGATGCTGCCAATTGGTCCAGTGGTGAGAAGCTTTGTCTTCTTGATATTGAGCCTCAATCCATACTGAAGGCTGCAGTCCTTGACCTTCTGCAGCAAGGGCTTCAGGTCCTCCTCAGCTTTAGCAAGCAGGGTTGTGTAATCTGCATAATGCAGATTGTTGATAGATCTTCCACCAATCATGACACCATATTTCTCCTCATAGAGCCCAGCCTCCCGGATAATCTGCTCTGCATACAGGTTGGAAAGGTATGGAGATAGGACACATCGCTAGGGCTCAAATGATCATCTACTGACAGAGGGTTAAGGGAGGAAGAGTTTGACAATATATTTTATGATAACAAGAATGGATTAAAAGTAAGATATTAAGAATGTGAAAGGCAGAGCCTGAGTCTATTTTGTATGTCTGTGTGTTCTTTTTATTTTCTACAATTATTTTTTTAATAATTTTCTATTAGTTTATTTACCAAATTCAAATACTTTGTTTTTAAGAACAGATTCTTTCCATTTCCTTCTACTTTTGTATCTGTCCTCACTCATTTTGCATTTAAACTCAGGAATCCATTCCGTGTTCAGGAATCCATTCCATGTGATGCAGACTCATATGTCTGCCTTGGTCCTAATGAAAATGATACACTATCATTAATTCCTCTTCTCTTTTTCTGACTTCCAAGGGCGTGTGCTTTCAGCAACCTTGATTCACAGTTCAGGTAGACTCCTTATCAATAATTGATGACCATGTGAAGCCGTAATTTTAGCTCTTCCATTAAAACACTTGCCAATAATTGCAAAAATGTTGGAATATTTAAAACACTACTGAGGGAATGAAAAAAATAAAAACGACAAAGACGACACCCAGTTGTACGTAAGATGAGAACTGCAGAGGGTGACATTTGACCCATTTTCAATGTCACTTTATAAAACTCAAATAATAATTTCTTTAGAATTTATACAGAATAGGCAGAGTTTTTAGAGAGAACTGAGATACCCACTGGTAGATATATTCTGTCATTAAGCCATTCTTTATTTTTTCTTCTATTTAGGAATTATGAAGAAATGCAAGTTCTTTATGCTTAATTATCAGTACAGATGCCATTATTTCAGCCACATTAAAATGAATGAGAAACGCTGTAGGATATAAACAAAAGTAACTTCCTCTGGTTATCATTATATACTTAATTATCACTATTTTTAAGAAGTCATACTTTAGGTGTCCTATTCTTTTATCAGTATGATTTTTTTTCAGTTCAGAATTCTTTCTGTATATGGTCTAATGAAAGAAAAACAGGCGGTATTAAAAATCGCTATCTTACTTTTATATATCATAACATCACAATTAAGAAACACACGCATACCATTCAAACTAGAGAAAAATACTGAGATTATTAACAGTAATTCTGTCAGGATGGAAAATTTAGGGGAACTTTTTCTGCTCTATTTAAATACAGCGTAAAGAACCATACTCATTTTCATTATGGAAAACAATTTAAAATGATGGATATAGAAGTAAATGCTATAGTACATTCAACAAGAACTTGCTTCATGTTTGTGTAACATTTTAAAGTGTGCACTCCAGTCTGGCACACTCTATTCTTACTTATCACAAATTCTAGTGGTGCCAGGGGCCACGCCACACAGGCATCTAACAGCAATCTAGAAGGCTACCAGGTTCAGAGAGCATGATCAACTTTGGATACCACCAGAATGGGAATGAGGACATAGAGAGAGAAGTCAAGACAGGGCAGAGTAGCCCGTGTTTCCCCAGCATAGAAGAAGGGCACTCATATTTGCCCAACGTCTTCTCTAGGCTGGTACCATGTTGAGTCATTTACTGGAATTATCTCCATTAATACCGACAATCATCCTCTGATCTGAGTGATTTTCTCAATAATCCAAGGAATGAAGACGATCCAAGTGTGTGACTTGCTCGGGAAGACTTTGCAGAAAATGCCAAGTTCCAGACTCAAGTTGAGGTCATTCTTTATTCTACCTTCAGAAAAATGACCCAGCTGCCTCTCTGAGACTTATTATTTCTAAGAAAACTTTCTTTTACTTTCACCTTCAAAAAATAATAATTAAGCGGAGTGACTTCTGACTGCTTATATTGCAGCTGTGGAGTGACATTCTGTCTCCAGGGATGTGTTTTGGATTGAAATTGTCAAGTAATTTCATTTGTGGGTCAGGGCTTAATCTCTAGAGGAACTTGACATAATTTAACAGATTTCAAAGGCATGTGTCAGGATGAGCCCCAGATGTCTTATCTACAACATAGCCAACTCTTAAGATATTAGCATGTGGGGAACGGGCTACTGACTATACCTTCAGCATTTTGACTCAGGGGTTTCCAGAGATGAAGTTTTGCCAATTTAGTCCTTTTCCTAGTCATCTGACAGGCACCAGATCACAGGTAGATGTTACCTACAAGAGAGACTCCACTCCAAGATTCAGAGCTGCTGCAGAATTTAAGAGCAAGGAGACTTGCTAATCCCTGCAGCCCTGAAAGTCTGGGACAAGCAATGCCATTTGTAAGCTATGTAGAGCAGGGACTGTTTACTAAGGAGGAAATGGACATGCCTAGAGATTCTGGAGACCTGGTCTGAGAGTCTTCAACAATTGTCAAAGAGCTCTTTAAAACACTGAAGATCAAAGATACCATTCTAAAGATTGAGGTACCCCTGACTCAGGCCATGATTGTTTCAATTGCTTTATAGCCATCTGAAAGTTGGACCATAAACAGGGAAGATGTGAAGAACAATTGATGTCTTTGAACTGCTGCTTTGGCAAAGAGTATCGAATAGCCAATGGGTTTCCCAAATCAAATATGTCTTGGAGGAAGTGTACTCACTATGCTTCTGAGAGATGTCGTTATGTGCCGTAAGTCAATTGGGACTCATGGTTTGGTTCTGAGTCTGGCCCTACCCTGGAATCTTCATCAATCACTAATAGACTTGAGCCCATCATTACAATTTGAGCCTGTGTCAGAAAATGCAGGTCTTTGGGGGGGGGGGGAACCAACAAAAAAAAACCAAACCAAAAAACCAAACACAACACCTTTTTTTTTTTTTTTTTTTTAAGAGAGGAGGATCAGAGAAGGAGAGAAACCCTCTAAATGAAGTGGATTAACACTGATTACAACAAAGGTCTTGAGCGTGGCAGAGGCTGTGAAGGTGTTGTAGGATAAGGCAAGGTTGCAATCTTCTGTTCACAGGGTTGTATGTTGTATGGAGTGTCAGTTGACTTGATGGCACTCAACAATAACAACAATCTTTATGGACCTGCATAGTTGGGTCTTTCACTCACAAAGTCGCTAGGTTACTTTGGTTGACAGTTGCCTTGGAGTCGAGCATGACCTATAGTGACCCTACCCTGTGCCATCCTTACACTTCCTGGCACATTAGAGCCCATTGCAACAGTCATAATTACAATCCACCACCTGGTCGAAGGTCCTTCTTTCCTTCATTGACCCCTCCATCTTTCTGAGCATCACTCCGTCTTCAAGGAATCCCCCCTCCTAGCAACATGCCCAAAGTATGTGAGGGGAAGCCTCATCATTTTGCCTCCAAAGAGTACTCGGGCTGCACCTTCTAAAAGACATATTTGCTTGTTCTTTGAACTCTCTGTGAGATTTTCAGCACTCTTTTACAGCATCACAGTTCAAAGGCAGACATTTTTTATTATCCTTATTCATTGTCAGCTCTCAGATACACAGCAAGTGATAGGAAAGATTGTGGCCTTAATATTATGCACCCTAGTCCTCAAATTGATATCATTATTCCTCAATAATTTGGAGAGGTTCCTAACTGCAGACTTTCACAGTGCAATTGTTGTTAGGTGCTATTGACTTTAGTATGACTCATAGTGACCCTATGAACAGCAGATCTGAATGCCTTTATGTCCTGTATCAACGTCACACTTCCTGACCCACTAGAGCCAAATGGTGGCAGTAACAGTGTCAGTCCATCTGGTGGAGGATATTCTTCTTCTTTGGAGACCCTGCACTCTTCCAAGCATCATGTCCCTCTCCAAGGGAGAGACCCTCCTAGCAATGTGCCCGAAGTATGTGAGGCAAAGCTTATCATCTTTGCTTCCTAAGAACACTCCAGCCTCACCCTCTCCAAGCCATGGTGCAATGCATCTTCTAGTCTCCTGACTGCTGGTACAGTGAATGTTAATTGTGGATTCAAGTAAGATGAAGTTGTTAACTGTTTCAATATTTTCCTTCATCCGTCATGATTTTGCCTATTGCTTCAGTAGTAAGAATCTTTGTGTTCTTGAAATTAAGACACAATCCGTATTGAAGTCTATTTTCTTTGATCTCCTGCAACAAGTGCTTTAAGTCTCCCTCACTTTCAGCAGGCAAGGTTGTGTCATCTGCATAACATAGGTTATTGATGAGTCTCCCTCCAATGCTTATACCACATTCCTCTTTGTAGAGTCCAGGTTCTCGAATAATTTGCTCAGTGTATAGATTGAATAGGTAAGGAGAGAGAATATAACCCTGACACACTCCCTTCTTAATTTTAAACCCGTAGGCTAAGAAGTTTGGAAGCAGGGGTGGCATACACTTGTTAAACAACATGCCTCCAAAAACTCTATGAACTTTGATAAATGTCGATAGTTGTAGAGGAGCTTGAGGCCTTTTGTTCATAGGGTTTGCTACTTGAAGGCAATTGAACTAGATAAAGTTCAATTTTTTTTTTTATTTCATTATTTTTGTGTGAGTGTACAGTCAAATCAGATCTGACTGGTACAGGAGGAGATTGTCCCCCCTTCCTCGGCAGAGCATCTGGTGGATTTGACCCGTGTGCCTCTGGGATTGTAGTTGCAGCTCCTTGACACTAGGCCACCAAAGGTCCCCTAATTTTTAAAGAAGCAGATGGTCAGTCCTGCTTCCTAGTCTGTTTTAATCTGGCAGGTTTACTAAAAACTGTCTACCGTGTATAACACTAGTGACATTTGACACACATCACAGTAACTCACAAGTTACCTCAACATGGAAAAGTGACAGGTAAGTGCTGTAGCAGGTAGAACAATGTTCTCCCAAAACACAACAAACTGACAATTTAGTTTGTAAATCTAATAGCAAATCAGTCTTCACACCAGTCTTCATTTCCAACCAGATTTTAATCACAAAGGCCCACCCACTGGGCTCTAATTGGTTTAAGCAAGAGGCTTCTAGCCCACAACTGATTTGATTTTGTTTGAATTTTTTTTTTGTTTTTTGCTTTTATTTTTTTAATATTAAATGGTCACGTCTTGTCTTAATTACTTAACTAGAACATTGGTCCAATAGCATAAAAAAAGTACAGAAGTTAGAAATGTGTATCACTCAATATTCAGAGAAAAAAGGATAGCCATTCTGTTCATTATTCTCTGCAGGTAAGTTTTTTTTCCCCCCCATGTTGAAATCTGAAGGCAATTATATCAGGGACATCATGCTTGGGAGGGTGGAGGGCAGGCGCAGGAGGGGAAGGCCTTCTGGGAGATGGGTTGATTCGGTGACTGGGGCAATTGGGATGAGTGTGTCGGAGGCAATGAGATTGGCACAGAACAGAGCAGAGTTTAAAGCTGTTGTACATAGGGTCATTATGAGTCGCAAGAGACTCGACGGCACATGACAACAACAACAACAACAACTGTATGAACAGGATTCTGAAGGCCATCACCACATAGCATATAGCAACATGAAGAACCTTCCGTTCACCAATTCTGACACACTTCCAAAATATGCCCAACAATCCAGTTGTATTCCTGCAGGATGCTGGGTGTCAAGGATCAGATATAAGCACAGGTACATAAAAGAAGCAAGATTACAGTCAAAAGACTCTGATAGCTGAAAATGGCAGCCATAGTGAGACTGGTGAAGCCCCAGCCACATCACCGTTCCAGGCTCAGGGCCCAGAAAGGGCGTGCTTGCCCCTCCTGCCCTTCTCATTCTCAGAACTGATTTCTAATTAAATAAAAATGACCAAACAGCTCACACCTGATAGTTAATTAAATAAAAATGACCTACCTTCCAGAATCCGACTGCTTCAGACAAGAGTGCAAGGTGTTTGCTGTTGTTATGTGCCATGGAGTCACTTGTGACTCATATCGACCCTGTACAACAGCTGTAAGCCCTTGTCTATCCTGAGCCAACCTCGCTGGCTCTGATACACCTACTCTCATTATCTCAGTCACTGAGTCAAACCATCTCATTGGGGATCTTCTCTTGTACTGTCCCTTTACTCGGTGGATGGGTTCAAATGAGTAACCTTTTATTCAACCATTCACTGTTTAACCATTTGAACAATTATGTCTTCTTGTGTATCTGTTTGAATTGACCACAGATTTTACTAGTTAATATTAACAACTTTTCTTTGACTAATACCTATTTATTTTTTATTTTGTACTGGTCTATTTACAAAGTTCATATACATGGTTCTTCACACCAGATTTTTCCTCTTTTCTTTACTCACTCCTCCCCCCACCCATCAAATTGTGCGACCAGGACCTAGTTATTGAACACCTCTACTGTTGCAGACACCATGCAATGGAATGAGAAATAAGGAAAAATTCTTTCTCTACAGCTGAACTCACTGTCTAGCATTAGTCTTGTTGTTGTTGTTGTCGTCGTCATGTGCCATCAAGTTGCCTGTGACTCATATCGACCCTATATACAAGAACTCTGAACCCTGCTCTACCCTGAGCCAGCCTTATTGTCTCTGACACATCTACCTCCCCTAATCTCAGTCACTGAATCAAACGATATTTTAGACTAAGTGGAATAAATAATAATAGCAGAGCTACAATGCATACTTTCACTTAGGTATGTCCATGATGTTATCGAAGCTTAAAAGAACAAAGAAATCACTTCATCTAACAGAATTAAGGGCAAGTATCCAGAAGAGTTGAAAAGCAATCTTAAGCTTCTACTTTAGGGAGACTGTAAGTCTATCAGACTTTAAAGGTGCTTTTCTTAAACTCTCACCAGGGACCTCTGATAGCTTACTGGTAAGGAATTGTGCTGCCAACCCAAAGGTTCTTGGTTAGTATCCACCAACTGTTCTGTGGGGAGAAGATGAGCAATTTCTCCCTGTGCAGTTTACAACCTCCGAAAATTGCTCCTAGGTCATGTATGGGTTCATTCTGACTCAATGTTACACAACAACGCCTCCACCACCTCCTGCCTTCTTTTCTTTCTTCTGTGAATACTTTATTTGTTGTAGAAGTTGGTAAAAACCTACAGAACAAATGCCAACAGAAAATGTACTGTTTTCGGCACTCCTTGTTCTATAGAAAATGAATGGTACACAGCATCTGTTGGAAAAATAGCTGAAAGGACATTTCTTATTTTATGCCCTTTATAAATAAAAATGCATTTTTTATTAAAGGGAACACAGAGTGGGTTCCAACTTGATGGTGCATAACAACAACAACCACAACAAAATGCTAACCCATTTCTATTCTTTGCATATCGTTGCTGTTAGGTGTTGTTGACTTGACTATGATTCATTCTTTGCATGTTGTTCTTGTGTAGCATTGAATTGCAACCGACTCATAAGTGACCTCTCATTCACGCCCCCCCCCACACCCACTGGCAGGTTTTCAGAGGCAGTTGAATCACATGGGAGGAGCTTGTCCGTTTAGAGGAGCAGCTAGTGGGTTTCTACCTTAGATTAGTCAGGTGCCAAAACCATTGGCTGCCAAAACATTCTTTTTTAAAAATTAATTTTAATGAAAATTTACAGAGACGTAAGGTTTCCAGTCATTCATTGTTGCACTTTTCTCCCTGCCCAGTCCCTCCTCTCCAATTCACTTTTCTTCTTGAAAAGAAAAACTCTTTCATTGTTATGCAATCCCTCTCCCCAAGTCCACTGCACCATGCAGCCTTCATTCTGGACTCCTGACATGACAATAAGACTTTTTACAATGACATACAACCTAGCAAAATATTTCTTAAATGTGTTAATACATTTCTCTCAAGTGTTACATATGTTTCCAACCCAAAGACCCATGATTCCAGCCCACCAGCAGCTTGGTGGGAGAATAATAGGCAATCTCCTCCCACGCTATTTACTACCTCGGAAAACCACCTGGGATATTGGCTATCGGTCATTTCTAACTCAATGCTACATAACAATAACAATAATAATTTCTTTACCGAAAAAGGACGATTAAATTATAAAAGTGTACACACACAGAGCACTAAGCTTTTAGACAGATTGCTACAACCACATAAAGAGAAAGAATAATTGTAAATAGTTACCAAGAATAATTGTAAATAGTTACCAAGATAATACAGAAATAATACAATATGATGAGGTTGGGGAAATATAAGAACCATCTCTCAGAAGAACAGCTATAAGCACAGTAATAATTGAAAATAATTAACTCGTAACTTTGGAAGCTGAGAGAAGAGTAAGAGGCAGAACACTGCATAACAATTGGAGGTAAAATGATACATTAGCTAACAGATTATGAAACAGTAAGTATGATACCAGTAGTATAATTCCACATCTGGAAAGAAGTGATAAAATTCTCATTTATTAGCAGCGGGATTGGATGGTCGAGCTAAGAGTAGCAGAAAGGTCTTATTTTATGTGATGCTGGAAAAAGGAAATGAGAAGGCAGAGGAATGAACATATATTGAGTTTGTACTGTGCATCATTGATTTGCTAAGAACATGTACTAATTTATACGTCCAGTTCACCTTTCACTCCACCAGGTATTCTGTGTATTTTACAGGTGAAGAAGCTATAAACTACAATTATGCCTACTTTACAGATGAAGAAACGAAATTGAGTAAACCACAAATTAAGTGATAAAATAATTCTTTTCATTTAGATTTATGTTTTGAAAAGTGATAATTTTATGTCTCAAGAATATCCATTTTCAAATATTCTGAGAAACTTCTCAGCAATTTATACTGCAATTCTCGAACTACAGGGAAAGTAAACTCCTTGTTTGAGTGCCACCCACAGTAGCACTTTCTATCTTAACGTTTAGATGATACCTTTTTCTTTTTCTTTTTTTACCTTGCCCCAAGGAAACACTGTGTGATTTTTAAAAAGTCAGGAAAGGTAGCATCCAGGGTACATCCTTCCTGGACACCTGTTCAATCCATGTGCTTAGCAAATCCTTTGAAAATTTGAAGTACTTCCTGCTGAAGATCAAAGATAACAGCATTTGATATGTGCTGCTTCTCAACATTGAAACAAAACAAACAAAAACCAAACCAAAAATTCTCACTACTGGGCCAATAGGCAACATTCTGATAGGTGGAGAAAAGATTGAAGCTGAAGATTTAATTTTACTTGGATCCGCAATCCATGGTAACAACAGTCAAGAAATCGAAAGATGTGTTGCCTTGGGGAAATCTACGGTCAAAGACTTCTCGAAGTGCTAAAGGCAGTGACAGTGACATCAGTTCAAAGACAAAGGTGTGTCTGATCCTAGCCTTTGTCTTTCCAACTACATCCTATGCATCAGCAAGTTGGACAGTGAGTCAGAATCAAAGCCTTTGAAATGCGGTGTTGAATAAGAGTCCAGAATATCACAGTTTAAACACTCAAGTGTACCTGATTAAAGCCCAGGTATTCTCAATTGCTTTAAATGAATCTTGGAAAAGTCTGGTGACTTGGTGGGTAGAGTCACACAGTCAATCAAAAGGTGGACAGTTTGAATCCACCTCTGAGAGAGAAACTTGGGTAATCTCTTCTTGACATATTACAGGCTCTGAAAACCTCTTTGAGGGTCAGCTATGCATTGCTCTTAATTCTGTAACAGTAAGCTCCTACTGTTGTTTATAAGTACCTGAAAGTTAGCCAATGAGTAAGGATAACATAAGAAGAATTGATGACTTTGAATTGTGGTGTTGGCAAAGACTATTGAATATCTCATGGACTGAAAAAAAAATCAAATAAATCTGTTTTAGAGGCAGTACAAATAAAGTCAAGGATGGTGAAACTTTCTGTTACATACTTTGGTCATATTGTCTTGTCAGGATGGGGACAGATGTTATTGTTGTTATGACATTGACTCGTTTACAATCTACAGTGAACATAAAAACTTCAAATGCGAACCCTGCCCTGTGCTATGATATACGAAGCTCATCCCTGCAGTCACTGTGTCAGTCCATCCAGTTAAGGGTCTTCTCCTTCAGTGACCATCTACCTTTCCAACCATGATGCCCTCTTTATGGAATAACTGTTGCGAACCACTACTCTGTTTTCTCAGGGAGAATGACAAAGACACACAACCCACAGAGAAGACAAGACTGTAGCCACAACAGAAATGACAAGACAAGAGACAGGACAAGGGCTGCAGCCTTGAAGGCCTGCGTCGCTTTACTATTTATACCTTTTAGAAATAAAGAGATAGTTCACAGAGAAATAGAAACTTTAAGGAATACATCATAGAGCCCACATGGTCTGGGAACAAGTAGAAACATTAGGATTTACTCATAGGGCCCAAATGGACCGGGACCTGAATTCCCAGGAATCAGGACAATAAACTTTTGACAAATAAGCAATGAATAACATATTGTGCATGAACTTCTTCTGAAGAAAACTTGCTACAACTAATATAACTGCAACTGCTGTGCAACTGCCGAGAACAAAGGAGTACTCATTTAGAGGGTAGAGTTACTTTTCTTGGGCTAGCATGCAGGACACCAAGTCCGTTGTCTGTGTGCAGAACTTGGGAACAAGTCTCTTCTCACACTCTATCCTTAGAACAGGTGTCCTTGAGGACATCTGTGTGCAGACTGTTCTCCCAAGATGGCTGTGCATGGGCTCCATCAATAACTCTCTTAACAACGTGCTCAAAGTATGTGAGATGATGTTTATCATTTTTGTGTCCAAGAAACACTCTGAGTGCACCTTCTCCAAGACTTATCTCTTTGTTCTTTTTCCCCCCATGATATTTCACCAAAGATTTATTGCAGAAATTAAATGAATATATAATTCTAAGATTAGATATATTTTTCAGATAATTACAAAATATATTTAATTATTCTTTCCTCTCATTTTGTTGTTGTTGTTATGTGTCGTCGAGTCGTTTCCGACTCATAGCGACCCTATGCACAACAGCCCTAAACCCTGCTCTAACCTGTGCCAACCGCACCGCCTCTGACACACCCATCCCGATTACCCCAGTCACCGAATCAATCCATCTCATAGAGGGTCTCCCCCTCCTGCGCTGTCCCTCCACCCTCCCAAGCATGATGTCCCTCTCAAGGAGCCGTTCCTCCTGGCAACATGTCCAAAGTATGTCAGATGAAGCCCCAGAATCCTTGCCTCCAAGGAGTAGCTTGGTTTAATCCTCTCCAAGATGAATCTGTTTGTTTTCCTGGCAGTCCATGGTACATTCAGTACCCTTCTCCAGCACCACAGCTCAAAAGCATCCACTCTCCTTCTGTCCTCCCTAGTCATTGTCCAACTCTCTGAGGCATAACAAGCGATTGCAAAGACCATGACCTGTATCAGGCGCACCTTAGTCTCTATAGAGACACTGTTGCTCCTGAGTACGTTTGAGAGGTCCCTAACAGCAGACTTTCCCATCGCGATACGCTTTTTGATTTCCTGACTGCTGGTACCAAGAGTGTTGACTGTGGAGCCGAGCAAACTGAAGCTTTGAACACTCTCAATCTCTTAGTCATCCATCCTGACGCTGCCAATTGGTCCAGTGGCGAGAATCTTTGTCTTCTTGACATTGAGCCTTAGTCCATACTGAAGGCTGCAGTCCTTGACCCTTCACAGCAAGTGCATGAGGTCCTCCTCAGTTTCAGCAAGCAGGGTTGTGTCATCTGCATAACGCAGATTGTTAATAGATCTTCCACCAATCCTGATGCCACAATTCTCCTCATAGAGCCCAGCTTCTCGGATAATCTGCTCTGCATACATGTTACGAGACTAATAAATGAGAAATAACATTCATTAGACATAATATACAAAATGGCTTTTTGGTACCCACTTAATGATTAATATAATTTATGAATAATATCAAATATATTAACAAAACTAGTAATGCATTTAGGAAATAATGTTATCACAAATTTAAAATTATTACAGGAACAGCTTTTCTTATTGAAGACAATAATCCTATGCATAAAATGGATTTTAGAACACCTTGAATATTCTTTCTCAGAAAAAGAGATAAAAACCAAGTTAAACTTTCTGAAAGTTAGGATTAAAGAGAAATTTTTAACCGAAGACAAGTTATTTACATTGTAACCTAGGAAAAATCAAATATTAATTTTTACATGTTGAAGATCTAACCTTCTATTTAGGTATAAGAAGTAAGTGACAAAAACACTTTGCTCAACATTTTCCAAGAAATCCTGAGGGTGCAATAAAATTAGAAAAATAGATAAAGAAAATAAACATTGACATTAAAATTGCTATTGTCTACGTGTAACAAAATTATCTGCAAAAAATATTCTAAATCATTCTCTTTGTTCTTTTGACAGCCCCGTGAGAAGTTCGGTGCTCTTCTCCAACACCAGAGCCGAAACGTGTCAATTCTTCTTTTGTCATCCATTTTTTATTGTCTAACTCTCAGATGCATAGCAAGTGATTAAAAAGACCATGGTTTACACCAATCCCATCTTAGTCCTCAAACGAATATCATTGTTTCTCAATAATTTGAAGATGTCCCAGACTGCAGACTTTTCCAGTGCAATACATCTCTTGATAGCCTGACTTCTGGTAGCAAAGGTTTTAACTGTGGATCTAAATAAAACAAAGTCATTGACAGCTTCAGTCTTTTCTCTATGTATCAGGATGTTGCCTATTAGTCCAGTGGGGAGGATTTTTATTTTCTTGACGTTGAGATGCAATCGTATCGAAGGCTGTAGTCTTTGATCTTCTGCAACCAGCACTTTAACTCCTCCTCACTTTCAACAAGAAAGATTTTGTGATTTGCATAAATTTTGATGAGCCTTCCTCCAGTCCTGTTGCCACATTCTTCTTCATAGAGTCTAACTTTTTAAAATATGTGCTCACATATAGATTCACTAGGTATACAGAGAGGATACAACCCTGATACACATCTTTCTTTATTTGAAGTCATGTCACAGTCCCTTGCTCAGTTCCCACAATAGCTTCTTGATCTCAGTGTCACAAGAGCACCGTTAAGTGTTCTGGGAATCCCATTCTTCTCAATGTTAGTCATAATTTGTCATTACCCACAGAATCAAAGTCAATAAAGCAAAAATAGACTTTGCATAGTCAATAAAATGAAAATGGACATTCTTCTGAAATTCTTTGCTTTCAGCCAGAATGCATCTGACATCAGTAATGAGCCTGGTGCCATGGCCTCTTCTAAATTCCACTTATATTTCTGTCAGTTCTCTGTCCAGCTATTTTGAGTGGTCTTCAGTAGTACTTTGTAGGCACATGATAGTAATGACATTGTTAGAGCATTTCCATGTTATTTTTTTTAAACCATCATGCTTGAGAAAGCAGAGAGTCAGAGAGGAATACTCTCAATGAGCTCAACTGGCAGAGTGAATGTAGCTATGGTCTTGAGTAAGGTGGAGATTGTGAGGATTGCACTGGATAAGGGAAGGCTTAGAGCTACTCATGATGTCATTATGAGTCAGAGTTGACCAGATAGCACCTAGCAATAGCCAGTATAAAATCATTGTTAGCATCTTTTCTTTGAGACAATGGGTCAGTGATGTAATCAAGATCATCGAAGGAGCCACACTTTTGTCTGTTCTAGTTATTTCTAGATAGAAACTAGATTATTTAAAACCTCCAAATAAAGAAGTCTTCTAATCCCTGTGGAAATATATTTGCAATTTCACAAAAGACACTGATCACGATGATGCAAAATGTTTGGAGATCAAGTTTATGTGAAGAGGTGAAGAAGAATCTTATATATTAAATATAAAAGAACCTCATCTTCTTGTCAATATAGTAAAGACAATGTTTTGTGATTTCTTAATCGGCTTTATGTTGTACACTTATTTTTAAGTTTATTTAATCTGATATAATAATGTGAAAGGTGAAAATGATAAACCCACTATACTATTTAAAGTATAAATAATAGGGAGCCCTGGTGGTGCAGCGGTAAGGAGTTGTATTGTTCAAATCCATCAGCTGCTCCACAGGAGAAAGTTGAATAATAATAATACGTTCACACATGATTTGTGATCTCTGAAAACCCATTAAAGGGTCATCTATGAGTCAATTCCGAATCAATGGCACATAACAACAAATACAACATCAAGGTCATAACAAAAATCAAAGAAAGATGGAAGGGAATACACAGGGTCACTATACCAAAAGAGTTGACCAATGTAAAAAAAAAAAACCTAGAAGTAGCACACACTATAACAGGCACTAGTGATAAAAGTTGGAAGCAGGAGTGGCATTCACTTCCTAAACAACATGCCTCAGGAATTCTATGAGCTTTGACAGGTGTCCGTAGTTATAGAAAGGCTTCAGGCCTTTTGTTCACAGGGTCGCTATGAGTCATGCTCGCGTCAATGACAATCAACAGTAACAACAACAAGTGATAAAAGAAGAAGTTCAAGCTACACGGTGGAAGTCACTGGCAAAAATAAGGTTCCAGGAATTGATGTAACACCAATTGTCAACTAACAGATGCAGCCCTGGGTGTGCTTACCAGTTTGTGCCAGGAAATTTGGAAGACAGCTACCTGGCCAACATATTGGAAGAGAACTATAATTATTCTCACCCCCCCAAAAAAATGATCCAATAGACTGTAGACATTATTGAACAGTGTTGTTAATATCCTTAGTTATTTTCTAGCTTTCTTAAGCATAGGAAGTAACTGCAAAGACCATGGGCTGGATCAGGTGTACCTTAGTCTCCAGACCTACATAATTGCTCTTCAGTACTCTGAAGAGATCTCTGACAGCAGACTTCCCCAGTGAAATTCATATTTTGATTTCCTGGTTACTGGCACCAAAAGTGTTGATTTTGGAGCCAAGCAAATTAAAGCTTTTAACAATCTCAATCTCTTCACGGTCTATGATGATGCTGCCAAACAACCCAATGGTGAGAATCTTTGTTTTCTTGATATAGAACTTCAATACATATTGAAGGTTGCAGTCTTTGACCTTCTGCAACAATCGCTTCAGGTCCTCTTCAATTTCAGCAAGCAGGTCTGTGTCATCTGTATAGTGCAGGTTGTTGAGTTCTCCTCCAATATGATGCCAGCGAAGAGTATTGAATATACCATGGACTCCACAGTCAACACTCTTGGCACCAGCAGTCAGGAAATCAAAAAGCATATCGCGATGGGAAAGTCTGCTGTTAGGGACCTCTCTAAAGTACTCAGGAGCAACAGTGTCTCTCTGGAGACTAAGGTGCGCCTGATACAGGCCATGGTATTTGCAATCACTTGTTATGCCTCAGAGAGTTGGACAATGACTAGGGAGGACAGAAGGAGAGTGGATGCTTTTGAGCTATGGTGCTGGAGAAGGGTACTGAATGTACCCTGGACTGCCAGGAAAACAAAGAGATTTATCTTGGAGAGGATTAAACCAAGCTACTCCTTGGAGGCAAGGATTCTGGGGCTTCGTCTGACATACTTTGGACATGTTGCCAGGAGGAACGGTTCCTTGGAGAGGGACATCATGCTTGGGAGGGTTGAGGGACAACGCAGGAGGGGAAGACCCCCTATGAGATGGATTGATTCGGTGACTGGGGTAATCGGGATGGGTGTGTCAGAGGCAGTGCATTTGGCCCAGGACACAGGGTTTAGGGCTGTTGTGCATAGGGTCACTATGAGTCGGAAACGACTCGACGGCACATAACAACAACAACAACAAGAAGCCAGGAGAACAAACAGGTTCATCCTGGAAAGGGTGAAAATAGGCTTCTCCTTGTAGACGAGCATTTCAAAACTCTGACACACTTTAGGCATGTTGCAAGGAGGGATCAGTCCTTGGAGAAATACATCATGCTTGAGAGGGTAGAGGGAGAGTTCAAGACAGGAAGACTCTCAATAAGATAGATTGATTCAGTGGCTTCGATAATGGGGGTAGGTGGGTCAGAAACAATAAAGTTGGCTCAGGATAGATTAAGATTCAAAGGTGTTGTACATAGGGTCACTACAAATTGCAAGCAACTCTATGGCACATAAAAAAACCATCTTTAATATCACATGAAAATAAATTATTGTTTGCTGAAGACCATCCAAACCCAACTAGAACAATACATAGACAGAGAACTGACAAAAATTCAAGCTGGTATTAGAAGAGGCCATGATATGCTGATGTTAAATGGATCTTGGCTGAAAGTGAGGAATAACCCTAGAATATACTTTTTTGTTTTATTGATTATGTAAAGTTATCTGACTATATAGGTAGGTCATAACAAAATATGGCTAATACTAAGAAGAATGGGAATCCCAATACCAAACTAGACCTAGACCAAGAAGCTATTATCTGGATAGAGCAAAGGAGTATTGTGTAGTTTAAAAAGGGGACAGTGCTATGTCCTTTCTTAAAACCTATTCAATGTGAATGCTGAGAAGAATAATTCATTTGAGAAGCTGGAGTTTATGAAGAGGAATGTGATATAGAATTAGAGAAAGGCTCATTAACAACATGCTTAATGTAAATGACACAACATGACTTGAAACGCTTACTTCAGACCATCGAAGACTACAGCTTTCAATGTAGATTAAATTTCAATGCCAAGAAAATGAAGATTCTTACTACTTGGTCAATTACACAATATCAGCATGTATGGAGAAAAGACTGAAATTGTCAATAATTTCCTCTTATTTGAATTCACAGTCAACACCCTTGGCAGCAGCAGTCAGATTAAGAGACACATTCCATTGGGAAAATCTGGTGGTGAGGACCCCTCCACAGTGCTTTGGGGCAATGATATCTGTTTCATTACTAAAGTGTATCTGATTCAGGTCACGAAGTTGTCAATGATCTCATCTTACTCTTCTCCACAACCAACATTTTTGGTATCAGCAGTGAAGTAGTCAAGAACCTAGCATTGGGGAAAAAAAAAACTGTTTTCAGGAATCTCTTCAAAGTGCTAAGAGTAGGAATGCTAGATTAAAGAAAAAGAGGTACCTGATTTAAAAAAACTAAAAAAAATGGATAATGAATAAAGAAGATAGAAGAAGAATCTATGTCTTTGATTTCTGTAGGAGAAGAGTATGACTATCCCACGGTCTGCTGAAAAATCAGTTAACGTCCTGGAAAAAGTGCATCCAGAGTGCTCCTTAGAGGCAAGGAAGATATATCTTCCTGGTACAGGTATAGGTTTTACACAAGCACAATTAAGCGTTATGGAACTCCCATTCTTCTCAGAGCTAGCCATAATTTATTATGACCCAAACAGTCAAGGCTCTCTGCATACTCAATAAAACACAACAAATATTTTCTGTTATTTCTTCTTTCAGCAGAGATTTCTTGGAATCAGTAATGATATCCTTCATGCTACTACCTCCTTTGAAGCCAATGGAATTTCTGAATTTACCTGTGGATGTACTTAAAAATAATCTTCAGCAAGATTTTACTTGCATGTGGTATTAGCTATATTGTTTGATAATTTTTCACAGTCTGTTGAATAACTTTTAAGAAAAAACCCCAAATAAACCTGGAATAAATATGGATCTCTTCAAGTCAGTTCTTCCAAATTTCTTGACATAGTCTATTTAGCACATTTAGGACTGTATTTGTTTTTGAACAGTGACGGTTGGTATTGCATCAATTCCTAGGGACTTATTTTTGCCTTCAGTGTAACTTGAACTTATTATGCCTTCAGTATAACTTAAACTTTCTTCTTTACTACATTGGTTCTCAATTATACACCACCTCTTGAAGTGTCTCAGTGTCCACAAATTCTTGTTGAGACAGTGACTTTGTGTATTCCTTAAATTTTTTTTAATGCTTCTTGTATCATTCAAGGATGAATACCTTTTCTTATAAAATCTTACCATATTACAACTAGAAGCTTAAATATTTTTATTTCTTTTAGAGAAATGCGAAATGTGTTCTTCCCTTTTGATTTTCTTACTCTAACTCTGCATATTTCACTAATGGTTTGTTTTGTCTTCTCTAGCTGTAATTTGCAATCTTTTATTTACTTTTTTATTTCTTCCGTTGGTCTTGTCCTCTCTAGGACATTGTGGAGATGGACACAATAGCCGGAAGAATGGACTCAGACAAGCGAAGAATCACAGCAACAGCGCCGAGCCAGGCATTCTTTCATTATTAGAGAGAAGGTAGCGATGTGTTAAAAAGAATTTGGTGACAGCTAATTACAAGAATTTAAAGTTGGGCTGAATTTAATATCCACCAGTAGTCCATGCCATGGACTACTCATCTTTCCTCCCTGTTCCCAACTTTTGCATTCTAGTCAACCATTATTAATAATTCATCTTGATTGCATGTTCGATTGATTTCTGACTGCAAAAGTCAGTAGATATCATATATTTACTTCTCTTTCACATTGGTTGTTGGAGAGAATATATTTGAATGGCAGTGGTATTCACCAGATTTCCTTGTATGCACATGAATATTATCTTGTGGCTACAACATTGTATTTCAAGAAGAATCTAGAAGTTACTTTTTCAACCTACCTTTTTTTTTCTATAATTATATTTTATTAATTTTCATAAACATTTACAGAGATTTTGGGTTTCCATTCAT
>NW_006399785.1:15202268-15210125 GCF_000299155.1 Elephantulus edwardii | reverse complement strand
ATCCTGTGCCCATTTTTCTATTGGATTATTTACCTTTATCTTGTTGTGGTGCTCAAGTATTTCATAAATTCTGGATATAAGTCCCTTATCTGCTATTCAACCTACCTTTTCATCTCTGGCATAGTAGATCAAATGATTGTCTGATTCAAACTGTCCTATGCCAATCTATCTCATTTCACCAATACTTAGTATATCAACATTTATGAGTTCTATTTCTTTCTTAAAATGTCCAGTTTTTCTACATTCATGCTTCTCACACTCCACATTCCAATCACTAGAGTCTACTTTATAACTGTTCTTCCTTCTTTGTGTTTCCATAGTTGAGGGCTCAGTCTTAGTTGCCAGTTCTGCTAATTTACTCTAAGTGTGCTCTATTGTGTGCTCTTTTACAAAGGGTTTTCAAAGGACTATTATTTCAAAAGTGGATGGCCAATCCTTCTTCTGAGTCTGTCTTAATTTGAATGTTCACCTCTAGAACACTATCTAACAAACAGGCAATCTACAGAAAGGAGCAGATGGAAGACATTTCCCCATTATACAAGTAACCAAGAGATTCAGTGTCACCCCCCTGCCCTTGGCACATGTGCACTTACCCATCCATTTCCCTGCTCCAGCAGCATCCTCTTCCAATGAGGCCTACTCCTTCGACACTTCCTTCTCCCTATCCACTCCTTGATATGATGGCTTAGATCTCATTTCATTTCCATGATACCTAACATCTCGCACTTCCATCAGTCTTTCGTGCTGCTGGTCTCTCCGAGTCTTTAAAGCCAAATTCCAGGTACTAGGTTTAGGGCAGGATTTCTATTTCAGATAGTTCTGAGGAAAAGTCCTTTGTCCCTGAGCTTCTGCTCCAGGACCGACTTCTTGTGACTCAATGCCTCGGCTCTTCCACTGCAGCACGCTGCTGTCACTGTAGCATAATTTCCCAGGAAAGGATGGTGTCTCCTTTAGATTTGAGATATTAGTGTGGTTTTCTTGGCCCTTTAACCTGCAGCCTTTAGGCCTGAAGCTTGTTCTATGCATAGGCCTTGTCTTCCTGGAATCACCTGAATGTCAGTGATCCGAGTGGAATTCTGGGAGGATGAGTGTTACCTGATTTAGTGAGGACAAAAGTAAATACAGGTCTTCCTGCCTCCAAATCCAGAAGCTAGGATTAATAGTCAGGAAACATAGACTTGGTAACAAAAATGAAGATGGAGATAGAATGATGGAATTTTGCACAATTAATGATCTATTCATTGTGATTACTTTTTGTAGGAATCTTTATGCAGACCATACACAAGGATTTCACCTGATGATATGCACAGGAATCAGATCTATTGCATCTGTGGAAAGAATTGTTGGAGAAGCTCAATATCAGCTGTGAAAACAAAGCCAGGTGCTGATTTTGGAACAGCCCATCAGCTACTCACATGCAAGTTCAAACTAAAGTTGAAAAGGTTAAATCAAATCCACAGGAACCAAAATTTGACCTTGGGTCTGTCCCAGTAGAATTTCAAAACCATCTCAGGAACAGGTTTGAGGTCTTAAATAATAATGAATGAAGACTAGATAAGCTGTGGGATGATATCAAGAATATCATGCATGAAGAATGCAAAAAATCATTACAATGACAGAGGAGGAAGAAAAGACTGGGATAGATGTCAGAAGAGAACGAATATTGCACTAGAGTCCCAACAAGCCAAAGCAAAGGGAAGAACTCAAGATATTAAGGAGCTGAACAGAAGATTTCAAAGGGCAACTAGGGAAGACAAAGTATTATTATGAAATGTACAAAGAACTGGGGTCAGAAAAACATCAGCATTCCTTGCACTCCTGCCACCTCTTGATCTTATAGCTTAGGTCACAAATCAGTTCTATGAGATCTTGTACCAAGCTCTAATGCTGGTCTCTCACTCTGATGTCTGTCTTGTGTTTAGGAGCTTACAAGTCCAAATTCCATGTACCACCATAGTATCCTTTGCTGTTGTGTATCGTAGAACCAATGGTCATCCAGAGGGTTTTCAGAGTCAGTGACTAGCAAGGGAGGAGGTTGCCCATCCTTATCCAGTTGAGCATCTGGTGTCCCCGAACTGTGTGCATTTGGGATTGCAGCACAGCTTCTTGTCACTAGGCCATCAGAGCTCCCAGTTTCCATTAGTGTTTTCTAGTAAAGACATTTGCTGTGCAAAATCAATCATTTGGTCTTCCGTCTCATTTCTGTCAAAAAGTCCACAATTTCCAAATGTCTTTCTTCCCTGTTTCCAAGTTTTTGTATTCCTGTCACCAATTATTATTAATAACTATTAATTGCATGTTTGATTACCAACTTCAAAAGATGACAGAAATGCTCGATTTCTTCATCTTTGGCTTTAGTTATTTATTTTTTTTTCTGTAATTATATTTTATTAATTTTCATAAACATTTACAGAGATTTTGGGTTTCCATTCATT
Source organism: Elephantulus edwardii (assembly GCF_000299155.1). Classification (NCBI taxonomy): domain Eukaryota; kingdom Metazoa; phylum Chordata; class Mammalia; order Macroscelidea; family Macroscelididae; genus Elephantulus; species Elephantulus edwardii. The sequence continues at coordinate 15,207,690 of NW_006399785.1, read as the reverse complement.
CATTGTTGCACTATTCTCTCTACCCTCCTCCCAGTTTGTTCTTGTCCAAATGCCACAGTGCTTGTCAAAGCCAGTTCTGATTAATCTTCTTTGTCAGTGTGTCCTTTGCCATTCCCTATCACTCCTCCCTGAGAGAGACTTCACCCTGAGTCATAATGAAAAGGGGATGGCGTATTCTCTTAGCTACTTCGTATTTTAATATAGTTGTATTACCATGTATTCCTTGTATGTATACAGTCCCACCCTTTGTACCAGCAATCAAGAGATCAGAAGTCGTATTCTTTCCAAAGTGCTAAGAGCAATGATGTCAGTTTAAAGATTAAGGTGTAGTTGATAAAATGCATGGTCTTTTCAATTACTTTTTATGCATCTGACAGTTATACGATGACAAAATCAGAACTATGCCTTTGAATTGTGATATTGGAGAAGACTACTGAGGATTCCATGAATTGGTAACAGAACAAGTCTTTCTTGGAGAAGGCGGGGATCAGGGTGATCCACGGGAGGGCAGATGGGGAAACTTCACTTAATATACTTCGGCATGTTTTAGGAGTAGCCGGTCCTCAAAGAAGCACATCATACTTGGAAAAATAATAAAGGGCCAGTGTAGGAGGGGAAGACCCTCAACACATTGGATTGACATGGCAACTGTAATAACAGTCTCAAGTATATTGGAGTTGATGAAAGTAGCACAAGACAGGGCAAGGTTCATATCCATTGGGTTCGCTATGCGTTGCAGTTAACTATATGACATATAACAATAGTAATACTGTATTTCAGATCCTGAGCTAGAGCAAAATGGGCACAGGATATGAACAGATTCTTCACCAAAGAAGACATTCAGATAGCACACAAATGGATGACGAAAGCTCTAAGAGAGATGCAAATTAAAACAACTATGAGGTATCGTCTCACCCCACTAAGAAGAGCATAATTCAACAGAGCAGGAAACCACAAATGCTGATGAGGTTGGGAAGACACTGGAACCCTTATCCACTGTTGGTGGGCGTGTAAAACGGTGCACCCACTATGGAAGGCTATATGGCACTTTCTCAAAAAGTTGCAAATAGAAATACCATTTGACCCAGCAATTCCACTACTGGGAATTTACCCTAAAAAAGTCATAGCTGCCACCCATGCAGATATATGCACACCCAATTTTATTGCAAAGATCTGGTGTGAAAAACAATGTACTTGAACTTTATTTGTAAACCAGTACAAAATAAAAATGTAATTAAAAATAAACAACCACAACAGAAAAAAGCACAAAGAATTTCTCCAGAATGCTAAAGAGCAGTGGTAACAGCCTAGAGACTAAGGTGTCTGATCCAGGCCTGGTCTTCTCAATTCCCTGCAATGCATCTGAGAGCTAGACAGTGAATAAAGATACCAGAAGAAGAATTGATGCCTTAGAGTTGCAATATTGGAGAAGAGTACTGAATGTATCATGAACTGCCAAGAGAAGAAATAGGCTTTTCCTGGAGAGGGTGAAACCAGACTGCTTCTTGGAGGCAAGGACTTTGAAATTCTATTTCACGTACCTTGGTATGTTGCCAGGAGGGACCAGTCCATGGGGAAGAGAATATCATGCTTAGAAGGATGAAGGTTCAGTGTAGAAGAGAAAGACTGTGGTTAAGATGGATTGACACAGTAACTATGGCAAAGGGGTCAGAATGCTTTAGGCTGTTAACCAAGAGGTATGCAGTTGGAATCTGCCAGGCACTCTAAGGAAAAATGAAAGGCACAAATTTGACAGCCTCAGAAACCCAATGGTGGGTGTCCATGAGGCAGGACTCCACTCAGTGACAGTGGGTTTGGTTGATTTGGTATGTGAGAATAAACAAAGGCTTATATTATAGGAAGTCAGGATATTTTAAAGAAAAGAATGAACATTTTAAATGAAGCTTGAAAAGAAAACTTCAAAGAAATTAAGGTTTGTGGTGCCCTGCTAACTAAAATGGAATATTCCCTCAGAAATTCTCTTACAGTAAGAAGAAAAGAAAAGAAAAGAAAAAAACCAAAACAAAAAACCCCCAAATCATTGAAATCATTGAAGGAAAATAATAAAAAGAAAAAGCTTGTGATAGCTAGGATTTACACAGAAGCAAGGAAAAGAAGGAAAAGTTTGAAGGAGATGAAATCCCACAGATGTAGACTTGAAAACGACTTTCACAGAATATCTCCGGTCAACTCACCACGGAGAAGCCTAATTAAGACATCTGCTGAGAGTTACCAATTGATAATGATCTCACTGTCACACCATTTTAATTGACATGCTGTGATTTCCTTCCAGATTAACTTCATAAGTGGTCCTCCTAATAGAAAGATCACTTAAATTAAAAGTGGACTGTAAATGGAATTCGTGATGTTAATAGGCCAGTATAACCTCTGTGTCATTTACATACATTTCCATTTTCCCCAATGCATATTTGCATATATTGGAGGATGTCACTGAAGGCTTTACCTGGACATTAGTCTTATAATGAGCAGCTGATAACATGGTGTCCAAAAAAAGTCATTTCTTTGACCTCTTCTCAGCACTAACTTTGGCAATGTCTTTGAGAATCCAACATTTAGAACCTAAAACTCATGTCTCAGAAAAAATTTAGTTAGGCCTATGTAGTCAGGTATAATAAATGTTTGAACCCTGAAATAAAATTAAAGCATGGAACATGTACAACACTGTAGTGTTGTTTAGCGCTGCGAATCTCAGCATATCAGTGATAGGAAATGATTGTCTGGGAGATCGTGTGACACAATTCAATGTAACATGTCTGTCAAGCTGGAGGAGGTAGAGGCAACACTCATGTAGAACTCTGTACGGAGATTGCAGAGGACTAACCCTGAAGTTGGAATCCAGAGTCTAACTGTGAATCTGCCGCCATGTGATTTTATTCAAGGAGATACTACATGGTACAAAACAGAGATGTATCTTGTCTTCATACCTTTTCAGTCTGTATGCAGAGCAGATCATCTGAGATGCTGGGCTGTATGAGGAGGAATGTGGCATCAAGATTGATGGAAGAGTCATCAACAACCTGTATTATGCAGAAGACACAACCCTGCTTGCTGAAACTGAGGAGGACCTGAAGCGCTTGCTGCAGAAGGTCAAGGACTGCAGCCTTCATTATGGATTGAAGTTCAACATCAAGAAAACAAAGCTTCTTACCAGTGGGCCAATTGGCAGCATCAGTATGAATGGTGAAGAGATTGAGATAGTTAACAGTTTCAGCTTACTTGGTTCCACAGTCAACACTCTTGATACCAGCAGCCAGGAAATGAAGAGAATTGCACTGGGAAAGTCAGTTGTAAGGGACCTCTCAAGAGTACTGAAGAGCAACAATGTCAGGCTGGAGACTAAGGTGCACCTGAGCCAGGCTATAGTCTTCGCAATTACATGTTATGCATTGGAGAGTTGGACAGTGACTAGGGATGATAGAAAGAGAATTGATGCCTTTGAGCTGTGGTGCTAAAGAGTGTTGAATATATCATGGACTGCTAGGAGAACAAACAGGTTTGTCCTAGAGAGAGTGAAGCCAGAATGCTCCTTAGAGTCAAGGATTCTGAAGCTTCATCTGACATACTTTGTGCATGTTGCAAGGAGGGACTGGTCCTTGGTGAGAGACATCATGTTTGGGGGGTGGAAGGACAGCACAAAATAGGAAGACCCTTGATGAGATGGATCGATTCTGTGATTGAGGTGGTGGGAATGGGTGTGTCAGAGGTGGCGAGATTGGCACAGGATAGAGCAGCATTTAGGGCTCTTGCATATAGGCATAAGGCCACTATGAATTGCAAGCGACTCAAAGGCACACAACAACAATTTTGAGGTGATTATGAGCAACTTCAGCTTGCTTGGTTCCAAAATCACAATTCTTGACACCAACATCCAGGACATCAAAAGACAAATTGCATTGCGGAAGTCTGCCGTCAGGGACCTCTCAAGAGTGTGAAAGAGCAGCGATGTCAGTCTAGAGACTAAGGTGCATCTGATCCAGGCCATAGTCTTAGTAACTACTTGCTATGCATCACTAAACTGGAAAATGACTAAAGATGCTAGAAGAATAATTGCTGCCTTTGAGCTGTGGTGCTGGAGAAGAGTATTGAACATACCACGGACTGTCAAAGGAACAAACAGGTTTGTATTGGAGAGCATGTAACAAGGTTCTCCTGGAAGGCAAAGATTTTGAAGCTCCTTCTCACATACTTTGGGCATGTTGCCAGAAGGGACCAGTCCTTGGAGAAGGACATTATGCTTGGAAGAGTGTAGGGACAGTACAGCATAGGAAGACCTCAGATGAAATGGATTGACTCAGTGACTGGGGTGATAGGAGCAGGTGTATCGGAAACAATGAGATTATCTCAAGATAGGGCAGGGTTCAGATTTATTGTGCATAGGTTTGCTATGAGTTGCAGGTGACTCGACAGCACACAACAACACTCAGCTTTCACTTGTCAAGAAAACAAGCCAAAACTACTTGTCATCAAGGCAAGTCTATGCTCCACAGTGTTTTCTGTGACTGAATTTTCAGAAGTAGTTTGCCAGGTTATTCTTCTAAAGTGACTGGGTAGATTCAAACTATCAAACTTAATCCTAGTGGATTAACCATTTAAACCAGACAGCTATACCCACTCATCTAGAGATAGTGGATAATAAGACTAACTTCACATCTGTGGTGAAGATTAGGTGCTAATGATGTTGTAGTTGGCATCAAGTCAGTTACCGCGTGGTCCCGCCTTTCCTCACTGTCATTACTATGTTTGAGTTCATTGCTATTGACCCTCTGTCGATTCATCTTCTTGAAAACCTTCCTCGTTTTCACTGTTCCTTTCTTCTATCAAGAGTAATGTCCTTTCCAAGGACTGGTCTTTCCTAATAACATGTTCAAACTAGATGAGATCAAATCTCACTGGTCTTGCTTCTTCCTTCTTTGTTCTTTTGGAATTCCATTTAATATTTTTCATCAATATTATAATTCAAAGACATCAATAATTCTTTGGTATTTTTTACTTATTCATGGCCCAACTTTTGTACATATGAAATAATGAAAAAGACTATGACATGAGTCTTATTTATCAAAGAGATATCTTCATTTTTAACACTTTAAAGAGACCCTTTCAGCATTTTCATCCAGGGAAGTATGTTTTTGTTTTATTGACTACTGCTTCCATGGATATTGCTGAGGGATCCTAGCAAAAGAGATCTTTTCATTTACCACAATGTTGCTTATTTGTCCAGCAGGGAAGATTTTCTTCTTTATGTTGAGGTGAAATGCAGTTGGAAGAAAGCTTAAGATACAAGCTGTCAGATCATGGGTTGGACAATGGAAGATATTTTCTGAAGGGACGTGGCAGATGAGAAGGGTTATCCTGGTGGAGGGTGGAGGGTGGAGCTGGGAAGTAAGTGGGTCAAGGCTCTGGG
>NW_006399785.1:15189423-15195104 GCF_000299155.1 Elephantulus edwardii | reverse complement strand
TGCTCAACTCAACGGCGTCTAATCACAACAATAAAAACAAGGGTGTGTGTGTGGATGGAAATGTGTGTGTGTGTGTGTGTGTGTGTGACAAGTTTGGGGAGGTAGTTTAAAGATTCTGGGAGCTTTGGTTTTGAACCTCTGGATGGTTCTTTGGCACTTCCTCCTGGTAACTCGTAATGTGGTAAAGTTTTTGCTTTGCTTTAATTTTTTTGTGATGAAAGGTAGTAGAATTAAGTCTAACTCAAAAGGAAAATTTTAGTCTCAAGTTGTCATTGAGCACCATCAAGTAGGAACCAACTCATAGCTGACTCTCAAGTAGGTTTTTAGAGGCAGTAAATTACACAGGAGGAAATTGTCCATCTTTCTCCCAACGTGCAGCTAGGGAAATTGAACCTCAGACCTTTGGGTTGCACCATGTTTCCTTACCACTAAATTACCACGGTGTCCCTTCTAGCCTCTAGAGGGAGATCTAAAGGACTGAGTTAAATTTCTTTTTAGGAAGGCTTAGCTACAAAACCAGTAAAGATTCAATGATTTAGGGAAGACTCAAGGAAAGAACTCTGTTGGTATAGTCTGTTGTTTTAGGCTCCTAACCAAAAGTTGATGGAATCCAGTCTACAGGAGCTAGATTCTACAAAGACTTTTTTTGCTGGTACTGGTGAGGATTAGGGTGGAATTTTGATTAGCTAGTGGGTGTGAGATGATATTGTTACTCATGGTGGGCAGTGTTTGGTGCAGCTCCCCGATTACAATAAGCTTGAAAGCAGGAGTGGCATCTACTTCCAAAATGGCTTGTCTCCAGAAACTCTATGAACGTGGGGAAAGGATGAAAGTTATACAACTGTTCAGGTCTTTTGTTCAAAGGGTTGCTATGGGTCGTCTATGACTTGAAGGCACTTCATAACAACAATAACAACAACAACAACAACCAAAAGTTATATGGTTCAAATGCATCAACAGCTCTTAAAAAGAAGAGAAACATTTTTCAGCTCCAGAAATCCCTGAAGGGTTACCACCATTTTCAATCAACTTGATAATAGTGACTTTTGGTTTTCTTCTTCTGGAGATGTGAACAGACTCATTCACATTGTTATTTCTGTTGTAACTTTAATTATTGTTATACTGTTGAGTTGGAACCACTGCATAGCTGACCTTCTGGCAGGTTTTCAGAGGCATTTAATCACATGGGAGTAGATTGCCCATCCTTCTTCTGTAGAGCTTGTGGCTTCGAACCACATGCCTTCAGGATTGCAGTGCAGCTTCTTGTCAGTAGTCTCATAATGTCTAATCTCATTAGTTAACAGTCAAGGAGAAATTTTAGAGAAATTTGAATATTAATTCATTTAATATTTCTACATACACACACACACACACACCCCACACCCCTCAAATATTATCATATTTCCACCTATAAAAGAAAAACCAAAGTTTTGAGAATTTAAAGTTTGCTCAACACAGAGCAAAAATTACATTGAGTTCTGTGATTCTAAATGTATTTTCTCTTTCCATTGCTATACACTATATAACAACCAATGTATAATTGGTAGTAACAAATGCAAAATGGAGATGTAATTTATTTAACTCAGGACAAGAGTCTTATCAATAGCCACATTTTTACAAAACTGAGAGTTGAGTTAGTATTTTCTTTCTTATCCTCCACCTGAGGGAATTGATGTGGAAAAGAGAAGAACTGGAATTAAGGACTACCCTTGATTGCCAAGAGAGGGATAAAATTGCTTCTGAACTTGGAGTTTTGGGTATGTTAAATTTTCGGCTCCATCGGAGTTCTGTAACCAACTTTGCCAAGCCCAGAAGATGTGTCCAGGAGTCATTTTCCAGACCCTTTGCAAAGTTAAGCCTTTTATCTAGTCCTTCATGCTGGTTTTTAAAACAAGTTTCTGGCAGAAATAATAGGAACGAAATAATGAGTTGTGAACGTTTTGAGAGCCTTCTTAAAAATTAAAGTCTGAGAAATGTCATAGTCAAAAAGGCATGAAATACTTAGAATAGGTAAAGGCACAGGTATTAAAATTTGTTAGTTCTTATGTGGGCAAGAGGATAAAAGAAAGGGAAGAGGTAGCTTCCATAAGAGTTTTTTTTTTATGAGAGTGGATAATTTGGAAATAGTTACAGTTGAAAATTGTATAACATGATAGGTGTTATTGATTATTTTTATTGAATTGTACACATAAAAATTCTGTGCATCATACATAGGGTTTTCAAAATCCTATTATTTTGGAAGTTGATGGCCAATCCTTCCTCCTAGTCTGTCTTAACTTTTTAGAATAGTATCCAACAGACAAGCATTTTACAGAAAGAAGCAGATGAAAGACGTTTACCCACTTATTGAAATGACCAATAGATTCAGTGTTGCTGCCCACGCTTGCCACATATGTCTTGGCTCACCCCTTTCCCTATCCACCAGCATCCGTTTCCACTCCCACCTCAACCACTCAACACCTCTCTCCTCTTATCTATCCCCTAATATGATGGCTTAAGTCTCAAGCTGTTGGGACTTCTGTGATTCTGAACACCTCACACTGTTGCTAGTTTCTTATGCTGCAGCCAGTATCTCTTGGATTTAAGAGTCTTACAGGCCATGGTATTTGCAATCACTTGCTATGCATCAGAGAGCTGGACAATGACTAGGGAGGACAGAAGGAGAGTGGATGCTTTTGAGTTATGGTGCTGGAGAAGAGTTCTGAATGTACCATGGACTGCCAGGAAAACAAATAGATTCATCTTGGAGAGGATTAAACCAAGCTACTCCTTGGAGGCAAGGATTCTGGGGCTTTGTCTGACATACTTTGGACATGTTGCCAGGAAGTACGGGTCCTTGGAGAGGGACATCATGCTTGGGAGGGTGGAGGGAGAGCAGAGGCAGTGCGGTTCACGCAGGATAGAGCAGGGTTTAGGGCTGTTGTGCATAGGGTCGCTATGAGTCGCAAACGACTCGACGGCACATAACAACAACAACAACAACAAGTCCAAATACCAGGTACAAGTATCACAGAAGTCTTCCTATCTCAGATGGTCCTTTGCCTTGAACTTCTGCTCCAGGATTGACTTCTTGCGGCTTAGTGTATCTTCTCTTCCTTTTGCAGCTTAATGCTAACACAGGAGGATAGTTTCTCAGGAGAGGACAATGTGTCCTCTAGATCTGGTGTGTAAGTGTTGTGTCCTTGGCCCTCAAGTCCAAAACTATCACCCCAGCCCACAGATGTTTGTGATTGGGTGCTTTACCTGCAGTGAAGTGGTGGAGTGGGCCAGGGTCAGAGTCTGACACCTTCTCCCAACCCTAGAAATATTTTTAGGGTAGCTGTTTCAGAGACAGTAAAGTTGGCACAGGATAGAGCAGGTTTCAGGGCTGTTGTACTTAGGGTCGCTATGAGTTGCAAGCAACTTGATGGCATATAACAGCAACAACACATAAAAATATTGAGTTGCAAGTTCTTTCTTAATTATTTAATAATTTCTAATTAATTTTCATTTTTTTAGGTCGTATAGTCCTGATATGTTCACTTGCTGTACAGAGGTAACTCATGGTTGCTGTAAAGCCGAACACTGTGACACTGAGTCAAATGTGATAATGGTCACCCATGGTGGACAGTGTTTGGTGGAGCTCCCTGACTAAAACAAGCTTGCAAACAGGAGTGGCATCCACTTCCATAGTAGCTTGCCTCTGAAAACTCTATGAACCTGGAGAAAGGACGAAAGTTATACAGGTGTCCAGGACTTTCATACATGGGGTTGCTATGAGTCGCCTATGAGTGGACGGCATGTAACAACAGCAACAACAGCAATTATTGTATAATCCTTGGTGTATAAAGAGCAGAAAATTGACCATGGGGGCACAGAGCTGTGAGCACCTCTCTGAAAGGCTCATAAGGAGCCTCATAGTCCCTCTCTTCCCCAGAGCAGAAAGCAAAGAACCCCCATAGCTCAGCCTGATGGTGTTTCTAGAGCCAAACCAGCAGCAGGAGGGTTTTTTGGTTTATTTTTGACTCACAGACTGTGGTCCCAAGAGTGAGATTTGTTAGGAAAGTAAGTTGGTCAGTTGGGACAAAGTATACCACCCAATGCAAGTCCAGGTTTTAGTCCAGCAGTCCCATGGTACAATTTCTCAATTAGTCCAGGCTCTGGTTCCAGTTTAGCAGTGAGCTATTCCTTACATTAGTCAGCAAGGACAGTGACTCTAGTTACATCTTGCCACAGTTTTTCCACAGAAATGCCACGGTTTCTGCATTACCATCACCAGAGACTCACCACTAGGGTCTTACTCTCAGCAGGCTCTTGCTCCAGTCTTCCTCAAGTCTTGTTCCTCATGTGGGAAGCACTCTCTATTTTACTCTATTCTTACAGCTATTGAGGATTTGAAAGACCATGTGTCTGCAGGTAAGGCAGCTGGAAACCAGAGGCAGCTAGCATAATGGCTAGTAAACCAACTTTTAAGTTAACACCACATCTGGAAAATGTATTCTTTGTGTTTCTACAACAATTTAAAATATTAGAAAAGGAAACAAAAGCAGGGGATTTGGAATTTGGCATCAGAAATGGAGGAAGACTCATCAACAACTTGTGTTATGCAGATGGCATAGCTTTGCTTGCTGTAAGTGAGAAGGACTAGAGACATTTGCTGCAGAAGATCAAGGATTATGGCTTTCCATACGGCGTGCACCTCAACATCAAAAAAACACATATACTCATTACTGAGCTAAGAGACAACAGCATAGCAGATGAAGAAAAGATTGACATGATCAATGACTTTATCTTACTTGGATCCACAATCAGCACCCTTGGTACCAGTATTGAAGAGATCAAGAAACATATAGCATTGGGAAAGTCTACTTTCAGGGTACTCTCCAATACCCTGAGGAGCAATGATGCCAGTTTGAGGCTAAAGTGTGCCAGATGTGATCCGTGGTCTTTCCAATCACCTGTTATGCATCTCAGAGTTGGACAATGAATAAAGATGACAGAAGAATTTGTCTTCAAAGAATGACTTTGAGTTGTAGCATTGCAGAAGAGAGATGAATATGCTATAAAAAAAAAAAAGAAGAGAGATGAATATGCCATGGACTGCCAAAAGAACAAATAGATACATCTTGGAGACAGTGCTCTTTAGAGGCAAGGATGGAAAATCTTTGTCTTACAGACTTTGGGCATTTTGTTATGAGAGGTTATTCCTTGGAAAGGAATAACATGTTTGGAAAGATAATGTCTTCCAGTTGAAGGCTCCTAGCCAGGTCTCTATCACCACTGACCTACCTGGCTCATTTGTGCACTTAAGAGCTTTCATCTTAGGGTAAATATTGGAGTTGACCTGACAGCAGCACCTGAGGAATGGGACCCAGATCTTGGTGTTTCATGGTGTAAATTGTGGCTTTCTTTAGTCCTTAGTTTCCATCATAAAGCCTTGTGCTCAAGTTTCAGCTATTCTACTTGCTTGCGGTCTTCATTTCCTAGGGCTGCAGTATCAAATTCCAAAGTTGTTGTTGTTGTTGTTAAGTGCTATGGAGTCATAGGCGACTCACTGCGACCCTATGAATTAAAGTCCTCAACACTTGTGTGACTTTCATCCTTTCTCCAGGTTCATAGGGTTGCCACAGGCCAGCCATAACAGAAGTGGATGCCATTCCTGCTTCTAAGCTTATTTTAATTGGAGAGCTCCACCAAACACT
>NW_006399785.1:15187293-15189108 GCF_000299155.1 Elephantulus edwardii | reverse complement strand
CAGAAATTCAGTGTCTCATAATTCTAGAGATTCCCACCTCTTTTCCAGGTGGTCAGAACCTCTAGTAGACTCTCCATGGCTGTAAGTCCTGCAGATGGAGATTGCACACGTTTTCTCTCATTGCTGCTGGTGGATTGGAACGACCAGAAGAAAGGCAGAAGCTTTGGGTCAGCAGCTCTAGTCATGATGGAACACACCACAGCAGGGGCCAGGAGTCTGAATCAGGGAGTGAGCCATGCCAATTCCTTCTGAGGGCTCTGAGAGAAGAACAGTTCTCACAGCTGTAAGACAGTATGCCTCCCTGTGCGTGTGACTCTGTGTTCTCTCCCCTTTTTAAAAACACAGTGCAGAAGGATAAAGATTTACCCTCTTCTGTTATAACTTAGTGCCCATGTTGTTGTTATGTGCCATTAAGTTGCCTGCGACTCATAGTGACCATCTGCATAGTAGCTCTGAAGCCTGCCCTGTCCTGAGTCAGTCTTATAGTCTTAGACTCACCTAGTCCTATTATCCTAGTTATTATGTCAGTTCTTCTCATCTGTGGTCTTCCTCTCCTGTGCTGTCCTTTTCAAGCATGATGCCCTTCTCCAGGGACTGGTCCTTCTTGGCCACATGCCCAAAGTATGTGAAATGGAGCCTCAAAATCTTTGCCTCCAAGCAGCAGCTTTGTTTCACCCTATCCAGGACAGACCTGTTTGTCTCTTGATGGCCCCTGGTATGTTCAAAACTCTTCTTCATAAGCACAACTCAAAGGCATCAATTCTTCTTCTGTCATCCTTAGTCATTGTCCAAATCTCTGATGCAATTAAGTGCAAAGACTGGATCAGGCACACATTTGTTTCCAGACTCACATCATCTACCTGACAATATGTTCAAAGAAACACATGATTTCTAATCAAAGTCATGATCAAATAAAAAAAATAAGAAAAAAAATTAAAAAAAAAGTCATGATCATGAATGAAGGACATAAGATTTCAGCATGTCTTTTGGGAGTTAAAATTGAATCTATGATATTTGGTTTAAGTTGAAGTAAATAACTTAATTTCTCTTGCCCTAATGTGTGTCACAGGAAGCAGGAGCAGCATCCACTTCCAAAATGGCTTGCCTCTGGAAACTCTATGTATGACCAGTGCTCAGGCCGTTTGTTCATAGGGTCGCTATGAGTCGTCTACGACTTGACGGCATCAAACAACAACAACACAACAATATGTGTCAAGTCGGTGATAACACTTATATCATGTTGTAATATAGTTATTGTGTGTCAAGTTGAAACTGACTCAGAGCTGACCCTCCAGTGGGTTTTCAGAGGCAGTAAATCTCAAGGAAGGAGATTGCCCGTCTTTTTCCCGTGGAGCTGCTAGTGGATTCAATTCAGGTGCCGTTGGGATTGCAGCACAGTATCTTACCACTAGGCCACCAAAGCTCCCTGTGATTATATGTTGTTTGTTGTTGTGTACTGTTGAGTTGGAACCAATGCACAGCTGACTCTCAGGGCTTTCAGAGGCAGTTAATCCACGGGAGGAGACTGTCCGTCTTTCTCCCACAGAGCAGCTGGTGGGATCAGACTTGAACCACATGCCTTTGGGATTGCAGCCCAGTTTGCGACTAGGCAGAGCTCCCTGTATACTATCGTTGTTGTTGTTGTGTACCATAGAGTCAGAACTGACGCATAGCTGACCCTCCAGTGATTTTTCAGAGGCAATTAATAGCATGAGAGAAGATTGCCCATCCTTCCTTCATTGAGCAGCTGGTGGCCTCGAACCAATTGCCTTTGAGATTGGAGTGCAGCTTCTTGCCACTAAGCCACCAGAGCAA
>NW_006399785.1:15177180-15186273 GCF_000299155.1 Elephantulus edwardii | reverse complement strand
CAATGTATTGCATCTCAGCAATCAAGAAAATAATGATTCTTACCACCAGGCCAATAGGTAGTATCATAAAAAAAAGAGAAAAGATTAATGTTTTTACAATTTCATCTTGCTCAGATCCACAATCAACAGTATTTACATCAGTCAGAAAATCAAAAGACAAGTTGTTTTGGAAAAATCAGGTGTCAAGGATATCTCCAGAGTGCTCAAGAGTTTAGAGAGTAAGTTGTGCCTAATACAGGTTATAGTCTTCTCATTTGCTTGTTATGTCACTGAGAGTTGAACAAGGACTAAAGATAGCAGAAGAATTGATGCTTTTGAGTTGTGGGGTAAAGAATAATATTGCATATACCATGGACTACTAAGAGAACAATATATCTGTCCTGAAGAGGGTGAAAGCAGTTTTCTCCTTGGAGAAAAGGCATCTTGCATACTTTGGACGTGTTCCCAGTAGGGACCAGTCCTTGGAGAAAGACATCATACTTGGAAGAGCGGAGGATCAGCATAGGAGAGGAAGATGCCGTATGAGGTGGATTGACAGTGACTATGGCAATGGGGTCAAGGGACTTGTAGTTGATTCAATGACACATAACAAAAGCAAATAAAAACATAGGTTTTCTACTAGATAGAAAAGTCTAGGGTGATGCAGGAGGGAGCACTGCTTAGCGATAAGGAGTTCTCTGCCAAGCCAGACTCATGCAGTTCAACCCGTAAAATGCTCCGCAGGAGCAGGATGGACAATCTCTATGAGATTTACGGCCTCTGAAAACTTACTGGTCCACAAAGAAACCAATATTGCTTAAAGAAGCAAAATTTCCCGTGGTAGCCTACCGTGAAGCACAGTATTGTATATTGATTAATATCTTGATTCTAAATTAATTCCATATTTATCTAATATATATAATATATATTATCTTACAACTTTATTGTATTAAAATGTTTAAAAACAGTAAAAATAAAACATTTGAAAGTTGGAAAAAATAAAAATCTTCTGGAAGGTCAGCTATGATTTGTTCTGATTCGATGGTACTTAACAATAACAACAATAACAATAACAATAGCAACAAAGGTGATGTGGGAGCAGAGGAGAGTGTGCTAGGCTTCCCAAGAAGTCATCCTGAACAAGCAGCATGGAGAAATGATATGGGTAGAGATGGGGTGTCCTTATAGTGTTAAATAATCAGAAACAAACGTCATGCAACAATGAACTGAAACAAAGCCAAGTTTATTTACCTTTCAGGTAAGGGATAATTCAGGTAGGATTTGAGCAAATCTCCCCGAGCAGAAAGGGCAGGATAAATTGAAAAATTGAGAAAGTATAGCAAATAAAGCTGTATTACGTGTTCACGGTGCTATTTGACCCAGAATTGTGAATGTTTCATGTCTTATGTCATCTCTGACACCAGAAAGCCCAGTGTTAAACAAACCCAGAATGGACTATATAAAACTTCAGCTGCAATTTCAGTTGGCAAATTCATGTGCAATGGCTCAAAGCTAAAGAGTTATTCTTTAAGGATGTCAATGATATTACTGCTTTACCTTTGTAGTAGGAGTCCCAGGACGACACAAACGGCTTTACCTACTAACCAGAATATTGGAGTTTTGCTCCAACCCAACATTGTCTCCTTATTATATAGGCCTTATGCTCTGACTCTGAAAGGTTGCAGCCTTGAAAATTCTATAGGGAACTTCTACTCTGCGTTCAGGAGGTCTTTATGAGTAGAAATCAATCCTATTTTAACCAAGAGTTTTCACCTTACGGGGAAACCAAGCCAGATAGACTTCTGTCTCCATTTCCCATAGGTCAGTTTCATGTAATAAAGTGAGAGAAGAAACACCGTCTTGGGTCAGGTGAAATTTAGTCACAAAGTTACATCTTTACCTTTAAATATTTTAAAGAGATGTTTAAAATAGATTTGCTAATGAAATAGTGTATGATCATTCAACTTCTTTTTTTATTTTATTAAATTAACATTTTATTTTAGTGAATGTTTACAGAGAGATTTGTTTTCATTCTTTCATGCATGCACATTTTTCTCCCTTCCCCTTCCCCAACTCCATTGTCATCTCATCCTAGCAACAACAGCAAAGTTTAACAGGGTAACAAATAGCACATTCTGGCAAGAATGTGAAGAGATTGGAGCTTATACACTGCTGAGAGGATTGTAAAATGGTATAATCACCATGGAAGGTGATTTCTCAAAGTCTGGTGCTTTCTCAAAAAGTTGAAAATAAAAATATCATTTGACCCAACTATTCCACTACTGAAGATACACTTTAAAGGAATCAGATATGTGACACAAAGAAATATATGCACACGAATGTTACAATAGCCTTCTTTACAGTCGAAAAGAGATGCAAGCAGAGTAAATGCCCATCAGCAATTGAATGCACAGAGAAACTAAGGTGCATTTACACAAAGGAATATTATACAACATTGTATAATATTGCAAAATGAACTTATAAAACACTGCACATGTAGGAATCCAGAAGATGTTATGTTGGGTGAAATAGTTCAATCACAAAAGAACAAATACAGTATAAGGAAACTGTTAAAATAATGGGATTGATGTGGAGGTGAGGTGGAGAGGTGAGTGGGATAAAAGTGGATAGACAATGAACGCTTCAATGGAGTCAGTGAAAGAAAAGGCAATCTAATAGAAATGCGTGATTGGAAATTATTTGCATGACAACAGCTTATAACAGGACAAGCATTAAAAATCACTCAATTTATTGACTGATATTTTTCTTAATATTGAATTTGGGTCCAAGTAAGTCATTGAAAGCTTTAATTTTTGTTTCCATTTGTGTTGTTTATTGATTCGATCGAAAGCTATCTTTTTTCTTTCTTTTGTTTTTTTATATTCAAGTAAAATCTTAACTGATGGTTGTAGTTGTTTCTCTTTACCAACAAGTGTGTCCTTGCTTAAGTCCAGCCAATACATTTGCAGTAGGTATTCCTACCTGTCTTAGAGCTTTGGAAGGTCTATAATTTCAGAAGGGGAGGGCCAATCCTGCTGGCCTCTGTTAGTCTGGAAGCTCCACTTAAACCTTTCAACACTTATGATCCTTCTGGTATATGAAATACCAAGGCCGTAGATGCCAGCATCTTAATGCATTTATATTAGCTACTTGGTTCTGTAGACTTTTTCAATTTGCAGCTTTGCCCTGAAACGTTAAAACTAAAAGGAAATGACAGAACAAAAAGTTCCCATTTCTAGAAGCACAGCAGGGAACATTTGAAAAATACACCCAAGGACCTTGATTTAGGCATCTCCAGTGTGACATTTCGTAAAAACTCTCCAGAGGACGCAAGCATGTCCGAATGTTGAGAACTTGAATCCAGCAAATTATCTAGTTTTGTAAATCAGGAAACTGAGAATTATTGCTGCTGTTGTTATGTGCTGTCGAGTCACCTGTGACCCATGGCGACCCTACGTACAGATGCTCTGAAGCCTACCCTGGCCTGTTCCAGTCTCACTAATTCCAACAAACCAGTCTGCATTGCCCCAGGTACTGTGTATTAGTACCTCATCCAGGGTCTTCCTCTCCTGTGCTGTCCCTCCACCCTTCCGAGCATGATGTCCTACTCCAAGGACTGGTCCCTCCTGGGCATGTGCCCAAAGTAAATCACAAAGAGCTTCACAATCCCAGCCTTCAAGGAGAGACTTGTTTTCACCCTCTCAAACACACAACTTTTTTCCTTCTTGTTGGCAGTCCATGGTATGTTCAAAATCCTTCCCCAGCACCGCAACTCAAAGGCATTGATTGATTATTCTTCTGTCATCCTTAGTCCTTGTCCAGCTCACTGATGCATAACAAGTTATTAAGAAAACCATGGTCTCAATTAGGCGCAACTTAGTCTCCAGACTGCCATTGCTGCTTCTCAGTATAGTCTGGAAAGGGCCCTGACAGCAGATTTATTTACCTAGCACAATGCTTCTTTTGATTTCCTGGCTGCTGGTGCCAAGAGTGTTGATTGTGGAGCTGAGCAATCTGTAATTGTTAACAACCTCAATCTCCTTTCATCTCTCATGGTGCTGCCATTTGCCCCAGTGGTGAGAATTTTTGTCTTCTTGATGTTGAGCTTCAGTCCATATTAAAGACTACAGTCCTTGACCTTCTGTACCAAGTGCTTCAGGTCTTGTTCAGTTTCAGCAAGTAAGGTTGTATCATCTGTATAACGTTAATTGGTGATGAGACTTTCCTCCAGTCCTGGTGTCACATTCCTCCTCATAAAACCCAACCTCCTGAATGATCTGTTCTGCATATAGATTGAAAAGGGTGGAGGCAGAATGTATCTCTGGTGTACTTTCTTCCTAATTTTGAACCATGAAGTGTTTCCCGGTTTAGTTCTGAGGACTGCTTTCTGGTCCAAGTGTAGGTTTCATATAAATACAATCAAATGTCCTGGTATTCCCATTCTCCTCAAGGTAATCCATAATTTGTTGTGATCCACACAGTCAAAAGCCTTTGCATAGTCAATAAAACACAGATGTACATTCTTCTGGTACTCTTTGTTTTCTGCCAAGATCCATCTGACACTGGCAACAATGTCTCTAGTGCCATGACGTCTTCTAAAGCCAACTTGTATTTCTGGCAGTTCTCTGTCAATGCATTGCTCCAGTTGTTTGTGAATGATCTTCAGCAGGACTTTGCTTGATGTTGTTATTGACTGCTATCGAGTCGAGCACAACTCAGAGTGCCCGAATGAACAAAAGGCCTGAAGCGTTTCTATAACTATCGTTATTTATCAAATTTCATTGAGTTTGCTTATGTGTGATAGTAAATATATTGAACAATCATTTCCATACTCTGTTGGGTTACCTTTTGCTGGAATGGGAATAAATATGGATCTCTTCCAGTCAGTTGGCCAGGCAGTTGCCCTCCAGATTTCTTGGTACAACCTGGTGAGCATGTACAGGGCACATCTGTTGGTTGAAATATGTCAATCTATATTCCATCAATTCCTGAAACTTAATTTTTTTTGCCAAGTGCTTCACAGCAGCTTGAACTTCTTCCAGCACCATTGTTGTTTTTGTTAAGTGTCGTTGAGTCGTAGATGACTCATAGCGACCCTATGAATGAAAGGTCTGAGCACTATTCATAGGGTTTTCGGAGGCAAGCTATTTTGGAAGTGGATGCTACTCTTTCTTCCAAGCTTGTTTTAATCGGGAAGCTCCACCAAACACTGTCCACCATGGGTAACCATTCTCGCATTAGGCATATCAGTGTCACAGTGTTTAGCATCAATCACAGCAATCATGAGTTACCTCTATACAGAAAGTTGACAGACCAGTGCTATACCACCTAGAAGAATGTTAGACAAAAAAACCCCCTCAAAATCAAACAAAAACCAAACAAAAACAACCCAATTTGAACCAGGCCTGAAGGCCACAGATTAAAATCACCCACCTTGGGCTTGGTAGCATAATCTTCTGTCCAGTAGGCCAACATAGCTCTCTCTACTAGAAGAGGGAAATGATCTACTTACAGCCCCATAGGAAATTGGAATGACTATCAAGTTTATTTTCCATGTCATGGAATATGATCTTCTACCTTATAACTGAAATAGCATGAAGATATGGGAAGAAACACGGAAAGAGACAGGACACAGCCTAGATAGTAGGACAGTTTCTTTATGTCCACATTGCTCCATAGACTTTACTGTGTGGACTTAGTTTATTTTCACAACCACCTTAAGTAAAGTTGCCCTTGAATCAGTTAGGAGCCAGTATCACGTATCAGATTAGTTCTCTACTCCCGTATGGTTTTCAGGGAGTGATTTATCTGCAAGGTTGAAGCTCTGGAATAGGAGGCTGGGAAGAGGCACTGGGAGCCGTCTCAGGAGTGGGATGCAGGAGATGGGATTATTTTCAGGACTTTGGAGAATGGCACACATGATGTCTCTCTCTCCAGTGATTGGTTTTCTCTTGAAAATCTCCTAGTGTAAGTGAGACAAAGTTTCACCCTGCTTGTCTCTAAGGAGCTCCCTGGTTGTACTTTCTTAAAAATAAATTTGTTTTTCTGTCACTCCATGGAGTTATCAATACTCTTTGCCAACACCATACTTCAGAAGTATCAACTATTCTATTATTCTTCTTTATAGTCCAACTTCCAGTTGCATAGGAAGCATTTGAAAATGTCATGGCCTGGATCAGGGAGCTCTGGTGACCTAATGGCAAGAAGTTGCACTGTAATCCCAAAGGCACACAGTTCAAGACCACCAGCCACTCTGCAGGAAAAAGATGGGAAATCTCCTCCTGTGCTATTAACTGGCCCTGAAAATCTGCTGGAGGGTCAGCTATGGGTCAGTTTTTACTCTACAGCACACAACAACAGCATAGCTTGGATCACGCATGCTTTAGTCCTTAAGCTGACACCCTTGCTCTTCAGAATTAGGTAGGGGACCTTGGCGGCAGATTTTCCCATTACAATATGTCTTTTGACTTCTTGACTGCTGCTACAATGGCTATAGATTGTGAATCTAAGTAAAATTAAATTATTGACAACGTCAATCTTTTCTCCATCTACCACAATTTGTCTATTGGTCCAATGGTGGGGATTTTTGTTTTCTTGGCATTAAAATGAAATCTTCCCCACAGGATCTCCTAGAATTTAATATTTATAGAAAAAATTACCAGGTTTTTCTCTCCCAAAAGTGCTGAGTTGTTTGGAACGGTCAACTTTTCAATTAGAAGTCAAGGTGCTTGCCCACTGCATGGCACATAAAAAGGGGTCCAGGGATGCTACTTTTACGTCTCATGGGCACTAATTTATACCGGAAAGCCTGAAATTCAATTCAAATGTCACCTATTTGAATGTTTCCAGTAGTCTATTTACCTTGATGCTAGACCTCATTTACGTCCCAATAGCATTTTTATACACATTTCTTATTATGATAGCTGCAGAGAATTGTAGGCTTTCATTTCATTTGTGAGCTGGGTCTTTTTCTCAGTCATCTCTGTCTCCTCAGTTGCTGATGGAGTCTGGGACTGGTGCAGAATAAACACTCAATGACAATTTGGTTGAATTAAATTGAGGTACTCAAACCAGTTAAAAAAGCTATCAAGTCACTGAGGCTGAAATATTCATGATTTGCTATTCTGGTCTCTTTGTTCTGCTGTTAAATATACTGTATGGCATCTAAGTATGCCTTATTTGTGCAAATATTGTATATCCATTTGAATGTTGAAGTATTTTGTTAATTGCAAGATTGCTTTTGGCCACAGAGTCTCATTTCTTTGTGCACCAACCAACATTGTAAATGAAGATTACAAGGCTACTGTTAGTGGTCTGCACCATGTCTGAGTATAGAAGAATTCTGAAAAGAGGCTGGGGATAAATGCATCCCTAGAAGACGTTCTGTCTTGTAGTCTCTTTTAAAGTCACATAACATTTACATTTTAAGTAAGGACAATATCTATAGTCTGAAAGTAATATTTCTTTCTTTTCTTTTTATAGTGTGTCTTTCATATAATTTTGTAATAATGGAAGAACTGGTATTGGAGATTCAAAGAAGCAAAGAGGCAGGATAGCTAAGTATAAGGTGCACACCCAGAGAATTGATGTGCTATTTTTGGCAGTGTCCAGGGCGGTTGTTTTTGACAGTGTCCATTCTGATGACTCACTGCTTAGTTTAAATATTTCCTGTTAATAGGATTCTGGAGAACCCACTGATGTCATCAGAAGCAAAGCAACCAACTAAGAGAAATACAATTTTGATCAACAGAGAGATTGTTCAGATTCTTCCCACAGAGAAATCTGATGGAAGTTTTTCCATGGTAGCAGGAGTCAAGCTATCAAATTCCCTGCACTGAACAGATGTTTAGGAAGAGTTTAAAACAAACAAACAAACAACAAAACCCAATAAAGAGCCTCTAGAGATGCCACTTTGAGGAGTCAGGATTTGGTGAGGCAAAGCTTACATTTTCCATCGTTCGTGGGGCAGCTGATCAATGAATATGGAAGACTGGAAAAATACTCATTACTTTGAATGATGGTATTGATGACGAATACAGAATATACCATAGGCTTCTAGGAGAATGAACACATTACGGGATCTTGAATGATGTACAGTCAGAATGTTCTTTAGAAACATTTATGGTTAAGACTTCTTAGCACAGTCAGTATTGCACAAGATCAGTGTTATTTGTAAATGTTCATTCAAATAAAAGAGATGTTTCTTTTTTAAAAAAGAGCTACTTATAAGAGTAAAAAAAATCAAACTACATCATCTCATTTACACTGGGCATATCTTTATGAAGGGCAAGTCCCTGGAGACGTACACCGTTTCGTAAAAGATAGCAAATGAAATTAAAATGGTTAAAAACCTTCAGTGAGATGGATTGACTCGATGACGTAACGATGAGTTGAAGTGTAGTAACGGTTGTGAGGATGATGCAGGCTGAGGCAGCGTTCCGTTCTATTTTCTATATAGTTCTTGTGAATTGGGTGTCGCGGAATGGCATCTAAAATTAACAGCAGCAAATTTGAACGAGTGGAAAATGTTAGGTACCATCGAGTTGTTCATAGAAATCTTTGAACAATGGATCTGACACTTGCCCTAGCCAGCATCATTCGCACGATGCTCAAACCGACTGTTATAGTCGCTGTGTCGTTCAGTCTCATGGCCTTCCTCTCTTTCTCTGATCCGCCAACTTTACCTGAGTTAAGTCTTTTGCCAAATATTGATCCCTTCTGACTCCGTAACTAAAGTATATGAAATGAAGTTTCACCGTAATCGCCTCAAAAGAGCACTCAGATAGCATGTTGTTGTTATTGTTAAGTGTCGTCGAGTCATAGGTAATTCCTAGTGACCCTGTCAATGAAAGTTCTCAACACTTGTGTGACTTTCATCCTTTCTGCAGGTTCATAAGGTTTCTGGAGGTAAGCTATTTATGGAAGTGAATGCCACTCCTGCTTCCACGCTTGTGTTAATCGGGGAGAGACACCAAACACTATCCACCATGGGTAACCGTTATCACATTTGACACATTAATGCCACAGTGTTCAGCTTCACAGCAACCACAAGTTACCTCTGTTCAACAAGTGGAAACACCAGGGCTATATAAGATCTAGAATATTTGACCAAAA
>NW_006399785.1:15165987-15175355 GCF_000299155.1 Elephantulus edwardii | reverse complement strand
TGGCCTAAATCAGGTACATTTTAGTCTTCAAATTTGCATCCTTGCTCCTCTGTAATTTGGAGAGATCTCTGACTGCAGGCTTTCCCAATGCAATACGTCTCCTGGTCTCCTGATTGCCGGTACCAAGGGCGTTGATTGCAGATTACAAGTAAGATGAAGTTGTTGATAATTTCAATCTTTCTTCCATTTATCACAATGTTGTCTATAGGTCTATGGTGAGACATTAAGAACAAATCAAAGCATCAAGTTACAATTCTTGAAGAAATCTTTGGAAGAAATATTGAATACTGCAGAAAACATCAAAAGAAGATGGAAGGAATATAGAGAATCATTGCAACAGAACTAATAGGTCAAGACTGACCCATTTCAGAAATGAGTATATTATCAAGAACTAATGTCCATGTGCTGTACAGAGGTAACTTGTGGTTGCGGTGATGCTAAACCCTGTGACACTGATGTGTCATATGCAACAATGGTTACCCATCGTGGACAGTGTTTGATGGAGCCTGGAAGCAGGAGTGGCATCCACTTCTGAAACAGCTTGCCTCTGGAAACTCTATGAACATGGAGAAATGATGAAAGTGATGCAAGTATTCAGGCCTTTTGTTCTTAGGGTTGCTATGAGTTCTCTACAACTCGACAGCACTTAACAACAATAACAACAACAATGGCACCTACTGAAGAAGATCAATGACTACAATCTTCAAGATGGATTACATTCCAAATTTAAACCAGCAAAAATCATCACCCCTGAATCAATAGTCAACATCATGATAGATGGAAAGAAGATTGAAGTTGTGAACAATTTTATTTTACTTGGTTCCAGGGTAAGAGCAGCCAAGAAATCGAAAGACAGGTTGCACTGGAGATATCTGCTATCAGAGACATCTCCAAAGTGCTAAAGAGCGAGAAAGCCAATTTAAATATTAAGATGTGCTTGACCCAACCGTGGTATTTTTGATTGCTTTCTATGCATCTGAAAGTTGGACAATGAATAATGATGACAAGAGAAAAATCAGTGCCTTTGAATTATAGTGCTCAAGAAGAATACTGACTGGATTTCCAAATGAATAAACTCGTCTGTCTTTAAGAAAATGCAATCAGAGTGCTGCTTAGAGGTAAGGATGATGGAATTCCTCTCACAGACTTTAAGCATGTCGTCAGGAGGGAGCAGTCCTTAAAAAAGGTACCATACTGGAAAGGTAGACAGTCAGATTAAGAGACAATTGTTTGACCCAGTGACCGTAACGGGGGGCTGGAGCACATCAGAGATAAAGAGTATGGTGTGGGAGGGGGCAACGTTAAGATCAGTTGTTCATAGGGTTGCTCTGAGCTTTGGTCTTCTAAATGACACATAGCAATAAGCATTAAATCACATATAATACTTCATAATTACTTCATAGCATCAGCTAGTGTTTCAACAAACAAATAGGCAACATAGCCTAATCTACTGGACATAAAACCATCAGAGATTTGTGGGAAATGGTGATCAGATAGAGTTTAAACAATTCAGGCCACAGTAGTTGAGTAGACTATGGATTCCTGGGCCATGTTGTTGTTAAGTTGTTAAGTGCCATCAAGCCGTAGACAACTCATAGTGATCCTATGAAGGAAAGACCTGAACACTTGTATAACTCTCATCATTTCTCCACATTCATAGAATTTCTAAAGGCAAGCCATTTCATGAGTGGATGGCACTCTTGCTCCCAAACTTGTTTTAATTTGTGAGCTCCACCAAACACTGTCCACCATGGGTAACCATTATTGCATTTGACACATCAGTGTCACAGTGTTCCGCATCACAGAAACCATGAGTTGCCTCTGTACAGCGAAAGGACAGACCAGTGCTATACCACTTAGAAGAATGACCAAACACAATTAAAATCAGGCCTGAGGGGCACAGATTAAAATCACCCAACATTGGCTTGGTTCGTGGGCCATGGATGGAGAAAAAGGTAAGGAAAGTTTGTTGCTTTTTTTTGTCCAGTATATTCTCTGACATGACAAACTCATGTATGCAGATTTGAACTTCCCTGTAGGGACTTCAAAGCTGTGACTTTGTGGAAAGAGATCACCAGGCACAATTTCTGCGGTGCCATCGGGTAGGTTTGAAACCCCAATCTTTGTGGTAGGAGTCCCACACTTAACAGTTCCACCTGGGAAGATAGGTCAGGCACAACAGGGAATATTTAACAGAGAAAGATGTGACTGGGCCCAAGGTGGTAACAGTTAACAATCCCGTTTGACTGCTTTAACACAGTCAAACTTTATAAAGGCTTATATGTTTTATAGATAGCTGACTGAGTATAATCAGGGAGGCTTGATAAAGATCCTGTTTTATTATTTTGTCATACTCAATATTCAGCTTTTGACTATTTATTGGAGAAGTTTTTTCTCTACTCCCGACTAGTACATCCAGATTCTAGTCAGAAGGATATGGAGAGTGGAGGCGGAGGAAGCCCTCAGTTCACGTTATAAGTCTGACCCTGAAGTTCCAGTCAGTACTTCCACTCTCACAGTGCTGTAAATACCTCCAAGAAAAATTAGGAAATGCAATATTTAGCTGGGTAATCCTGCACACAGATTTATTTCCATAGGCTAAGGGAACAGCTACTATGGAAATAGCAGTCTTGGTATCATGGTAGATGTTTCCCTGATGTTCCCCAAGCTCTACAAAATATAATGAAATTCCAAACATGCTGGGAGGGTAATTTCAGAGGTGATATATCTCCAAATCTTAGAAATCATCTCAGAACAAGGCATAAAGCACAAATTGGGTCTAGACTAGCCCCCTCAGATGTTGCCTAGAAAATCTCAGTATTTATAAACAACACTCTCATTAGATGCATATATTATACAATGTTTAATGTTAGTTTAGCTTCTTAATGAAATTCTGTGGTGAGAGCCTTTCTCCAAGAGTGCTACAAAGCAATGTGTTTGAGGAGGCGGGCAAACAGGAGAATAAGGATTTTAAATTTCCATACCAAAAAAATCACCTGTAAGAAGACATAAGAATTGCATGAGTAGAAGTACATTAACTCGTCCAACTTGAAGATATCCGTGCTTGTACCCATTTTCCTATTTTAAAGAAAGGGGAAATAAGTAGAATGCAGAAATTATTGTTGTTGTTCTTTGTACTGTCCAGTCAGAACCGACCCATGGCTGACCCTCCAATGGGTTTACAGAGGCAGTTAATCACACGGAGGAGACTCTCCAAACTTCTCCAGCAGAGCAGCTGGTGCGTTCAAACTGTGTGCCTTTGGGATTGCAGTGCCGCTTCTTGCCACTAGTGCTTACAACTTAACAACATACTCAAATAAAATTTTGCTGAAGAGTATTTTTAAAATATATTTACACTAGTACATTAAAAGGGAACTACCAGAACTTTTTCTGTCAGAGACCTCTTCAGAGTACTAAAGAGCAAGGATGTCAGGTTAAAGACTAAGGTGCACCTGATCAAGCCACAGTCTTGTCAGTTGCTTGCTATGCATCTGAAAGTTGGACAATTACTAAAGATGACAGAGGAATAATCAATGCTTTTGAGTTGCAGTACCAGAGAAATGTACTGAATAGTTCATGGCCAATAGAATCAACAATTCTGTCTTGGAGAAAGTGAAACCAGGCTGCTCTTTAAGGGAAAGAGTGACCTAAGTCATCTCACAGACTTTATATATGCTATTAGGCAGGGCTAATCCTTGAAGAGGAACACTATGTTTATAAAGGTGAAAAATCAGAGTAAGATAGAAAGACCCTCAATGGGATGGATTCACACGTTCTTGTTATGTGCCATCGAATTGTCTGTGACTCATAGCAACAGTCTGTACAACAACTCTGAAGTCTGCCCTGTCCTGAGCTCTCTCACTGACTCTGACACACCTACGCCCATTACCCCAGTCACCTTGTCAGTCCATCTCATCTGGAGTCTTCTTTCTCTCCTGCACTGTCCCTCTGCACTTCCAAGCATGATGTCCTTCTCAAAGGGCCGGTCCCTCCTGGCCACATACCCAAAGTATGTGAGACAGAGCTTCAAAACCCAAGCCTCCAAGGAGACTTAGTTTCACCTTCTCCAGAATAGACATATTTATTTTCTTGGGGGTCCATGGTGAGTTCAAGACTCTTCTTCAGCACCACAGCTCAAAGGCATCAATTCTTCTTCTGTCATCCTAACAGTGGACTGACGTGTGTCAGAGATGATGAGGACAGCAGACCCAGGACAGGATTGAAAGCCCTTATTCATAGGGATGCTATGAGGCAGAGTCTACATAGTGGCTTATAATAACTGCCACCAGAAATTCAACCTGGACTCGGAAGAGGATGCAGAATGAATTATTTCATTGTTGAAATCCAAGTGTTTCTTGAATGAAAGCAGGGAATGTCATAAAGATACTTACTTGAGTTATATAAAATTTATAGATATATTTGACTTTGTGAATTATTACAAATTATGCATAACGTCATGAAGAATTGACATTCCCAAAAGCTTAGTTGTGTTCATGTAATACATAGACCAAGAGACAGTTGTTGGAGCAGAACAAGAATGGTTTAAAATCAGAAGAAAAAAAATATCTGTGTTAGGGTCATATCCTTTCATTTTACTTATGTAGTCTGTATGCTCGGTAAATGATATGGAAGCAGGAGTGGCAACCACTTCTGTTATAGCTTGCCTCCGGAAACCCTATGAACGTGAAGAAAGGATGAAAGTTATACAGGTGTCCAGGACTTTGGTTCATAGGGT
This sequence comes from Elephantulus edwardii, assembly GCF_000299155.1. Classification (NCBI taxonomy): domain Eukaryota; kingdom Metazoa; phylum Chordata; class Mammalia; order Macroscelidea; family Macroscelididae; genus Elephantulus; species Elephantulus edwardii. The sequence continues at coordinate 15,170,620 of NW_006399785.1, read as the reverse complement.
CGCTATGAGTCAGCTAGGACTCCACGGCACTTAACTACAAGAACAATATGCTCAGCGAATGATATGAGAAGCTGGATTCTGAACAAGAATGTGGTATCATGACTGGAGAAGACTCCTCAACAGCTCCCTCCTGCCAATGACACACCTTGCTTGTTGGAAGTTAAGAGGATTGAAGCATTTCCTGATATTCAGGCTGTGATTTTTCTCCTCTTCATCTTCCCTTCTCTGGTCTTTTAGGGACATTAATAACTTCCCTATGCTCAGATTCCTAAGGGAAGGAGGACAAAGTAAAACGCACAAGTAAATGAAGGGCATCAGGGTTAGACATGAATGTGTATAGGAGTCCAGGGTTGGATCCTTCACGACTTTTGAACAAGTTACTTAACTTTCCTGAGCCTCAGTTACCAGTGCCTAGAATGAGGATCATGGTAATAATTATGATGGCTTTACGGGTGGTGATGTAGATTAGACAGAAGATCTCTCTAGCATCTGTTACGATGTGGGTTATTGATAATTGTAGCTGCACCACAGTCCAATGCAATCTCTTTCTAAACATTCCTTTAAAAGGATCATTTCATTCGCAGTCATTGACATGTAATCTTTGCTAGACTGTTAGCCTCCATTTCTAACCTATATCTAGAGTCATGCTGGTGTTAGGGGTGCCGAGTCACCTATGTGACTCCCAGGGACCCTATATACTATAGCTCTGAAGCCTGCCCTGTCCTGAGCCATCTCACTGACTCTGACACACCAACCCCAATTAACCCAGGCACTGTATCAATCCATCTCATCCAGACTTCCTCTCCTGCTCTGTCCCTCCACCTTTCCATGATAAGATAAGATGAGAAGGACGGGTCCCTCCTGTCTTAGTTTTCCAAGATTCTGAAAAAAATTATCTAAAAGCCTTATGTCTGTTGTACAAGCATAAATAAATATGAAAACAAGCTTGGAAGGAGGAGTGGCATCCACTTCCATAATAGTTTGCCTCCGGAAACCCTATGAACCTGGAGAGAGGATGAAAGGCACCCAAGCGTCAAGGACTCTTCTGCATAGGGTCGCTATGAGTCGCCTGCGACTAGACGGCACTTAACAACAACAACAACAACATAAAAATAAATAAGGACATTTCAAATAATTTGGGTCCCATGTGTACACATATACATGTGTGCAATCTGCATCAGATAAACTGGGCTTTATGCTAGTTTTGCTTTGTTTATTATAACTCACCTCTTATTATTCCGTGGGCTGTCAAGTCGATCTGATTAATGATGACCCCTCAATGCCTCTGTTTGAATTGCGCTTCATGGAGTTTCCAAAGCTGTCACCTTTCAGAAGCAGAAGGCGAAGTCTTCCTTCTGAGGATCTGCTAGGTGGATTCAGACAGTCAGCGTTTCTGTCAGTAACTGCCTGCTTCCCCATTCCTGCTTAACTGTCTCCTGTAGAACTCTGACAGCAGGTCATTTTCTAAGACTCCAAATTGACTAAAAAAATATTTGCAACAACTTCACCTCAGTTGATATTGTCGATATCTTGGAGGCAAAGTTCATTAGCACTTTCTGATTGTAATTAGTGAACCTAGGGTCTGAGAGACAGTGTGACTTCCAGGGGCTGACCCTTCTTGCAGGGTGGGAAGCAGGAGCGGAGCTTGGGTCTCACTCTCTGCACCCTGTCTTTTCTCCACAGCCGTGCTGACTCCCTGCAGAAGGTCCCGGGAGATAATGGATGTGAAAATCCTCTGCAGACTCCAGAGTGGAATACAAATGCAAAGGATTATTGCTATTATTTCTAGGGCAGGTAAGCTATCACCTCTTGTGCAATCATATATCAACCAGGAAATTCTTTCGCTATTCACTAAATTGTACCCCTGTGACCCAAGAGATAATGTATTTCCCAATGTACTTAACTTAATACCAAAGGCTGACCCCTGCCTTGAACTGATCTGTGGCAGTAATATTTAAATGCAGCTCCTGACAGCCTATCACCTCAGGCAGCTCACATTCCCCATGGTGAACTGCCAGACCAAGGAGGGAGGAAAGGTGGAACTTGGAGATGGATGAGATTCAGGTCAAACTGAGTTCCTCCAGAACCAACCCTTGGTTTGGATTGATTTCTGATAGTGTGATGAAGGCAACACCTTTGTTCATTTTCATTTTCTTGGATGCTCATTGGACACCTCCCCTTGCCACCCTCGGGTGGTCTATATCAGTCATCGCCAAATGGGTCAGGACTACCTCGTCTTTACTCAAAACCCTGTGTGGGACTTGTTTCCAGGTATTTGCAAAGATAAAGATGCTTTCTGGAGACTTCCCCAGGGCATACTGCTCCCTTGTTGTCAGTTGTCATTGACTAGACTACGACTCCCCGCTCACAGAAACCCTAGAAACAACAGATCTGAGCCTCGCCCTGTCGTGTGCTGTTCTCATCATCTCCGACACACTTGAACCCATTGCTGCAGTCACAGTCTCGATCCATCTTGTTGAGGGAGCTTAGCTTTAATCAAGGAGTACTAGAGTATAACACATGATATGGCAGGCTGCTAACCAAAGGGTTGTTGGTGTGGATTTTCTAGCTACTCGGAGGGAGACAAATAGGCCATCTCCTCTGTTAAGTATTTATAGTCTCTGAAGCCTGAGGGAAGGTCACCATGAGTTGGAATCATCTTGATAACTGGGATCTAGATATCATTAATAGGAACATCCTCGTTTCATAGACTCGAAAACATTTACCTCTGTTAAGTAGGGGCTCTTTCCGAAGGACCCTCCACTATGTTTCTGAGACTGTGAATCACAGGAAGGGAAGATTTCCAATCTTCATCTCACAGAGCTGCTGGTGGATTGAATGATGGAGATACACGGTGTTTGGACTACGCCATTCAATATTTTAGTATTATTTTGGATCTACACTCTCTTGTCTGGGCCAATTGGCGCACCATGGTAGATGGAGAAGAGATAGAGATTGTTAACAATGTCATGTTACTCAGTCCCACAATCAATGATCTTCTTGGCACCAGTAGCCAAGAAATCAAAAGATGAATTGCGCTAGGAAAATCTGCTATCTGGGACCTCTCTAGAGTGCTAAAGAGCAACGGTGTCAGTCTCGAGACTAAAGTGCATCTGATCCAGACCCTGGTCTTTGCAGCTACCTGCTATGAATCAGAAAGATGGACAATGACTAAGGATACAGAAGAACAGTTGATACCTTTGAGTTATGGTGCTTACCAAGAGTATTGAATCATGGACCACCAAAAGAACAAAGAGGTCTGACCTAGAGAGAGTGAAACCAAGTTTCTCCTTGGGGACAAGTATTTTGAAACTCTATCTCACATACTTTGGGCATGTTCGCAGGAGGGGCTAGTCCTTGGAAAAGAATATCATGATTGGAAAGGTGTAGTGGCAGCATGAGAGGAAGACCTCAGATAAGGTGAATTGACACAGTAATTGGGGTAATGGAGTAGGTATGTCAGAGACAGTGAGACTGGCAGTATTCAGAACTATCGTGCATAGGGTTTCTACAAGTCTGAGTTGACTCAATGACTCATAACAACAACACTCCTCTCTGTGTGTTGGGGTCTGTATCCTTGAACTTGAGCAGGTACATTGTGATTCATTTTGTGATTTTTTTTTTCCTTTAAAGGCTGCTATTAACAGTTAGATGTAATGCCTCTTATCCTGAGAACCCTGCTCTTTGTGTGAAGGATGACAACTGCCCACCTCAAGAACGGCTGAAACAGGAAGTGCTTAGAGGGCCATTCCCCTTTTCAGTCATTCAGCAAACACAAGAGCTCAGCTGAACTGACACTGATCTGGAACTGTGGTTGGTACTTACAACATGCGCTTCATGCTTCAAGCTGACTTAGGAAGGACCAGTGAAAAGACAGCAGGTAACAAGTGGCAGAATTGCTGGATAATGGGAAGACCAAACTGAGTAATTTGTGGGTTGATCTAGGACAATTGCCTTTCCTGTGATTCAAGGTTGACAGAAAACAAAACAACACTGAGAGTCCTTGGGCTTTGGCGTTGACTTTCAGCCCACTCATTAATCACACACACACTCCTCTGTGGTTTCTGAAGCCACTGAGGCCTCAGGCGCCAGATAATGATTAAACAGAAATCAGCTCTGTTGCTGGAAACACTTGAATTGGACAAAAGAACTTGATTTAGTGGCTGAAACAGACCATGCCATCCAATGTAGGGCCTTGAAAAATCATGTCAAGTGAAGTGGAATATGAAGATGAAAACATGTGACTGGAGGAAAAGGGAGACAGAGATGGAGATAGGGATAGGGACTGGGAGAAGGATTTTTCATCCACTGCTTCTCTGCTGGTATAACTCACACCTCTGGGGGAGAAGCCGAAAGGAAATAGAGAAAAGGAAACTTTCCACTTACTGGCCAAAGAAGAACACATACCTTAAAGATTTGATGAATTAAAGTGGATATAATGAATGAAGAGAAGACCTGAGTGATGAAAATTATTACCAAGCTGCTAATGGAAAGTTTGGCATGCCAAAGTCTCTAGTTGTTGTTCTTAAGGTTTTTTTAGAGTCAACTTACTAGGGATGATAGAAGAACAATCAATGTCTTTGAGCTGTGGGGCTGGACAAGAATATTGAATACACACACACACACACACACA
>NW_006399785.1:15156525-15164032 GCF_000299155.1 Elephantulus edwardii | reverse complement strand
CACAAGATAGAGCAGGGTTTAGGGCTGTTGTACATAGGATCGCTATGAGTCTCAGGTGACTCAATGACACATAACAACAACAACTACTTACGGCAACCCTATGAATAATGGTCCTGAACCTTGCATTACCCTGTACCATCCTCATAATTTCTGATAACACTTGAGCTCATGGTTACAGTCATTGTGCCAGCACATCTCCAGGAGGGTCTTCCTCTTATATTGATGCTCCACCTTCCCAAGCTCTGGCCCCTCCTGACAAGAGACCTAAAATATAGGAGACAAAGCTTCACCATCTTTGTCTGCAAGGAGTATCCTGGCTGTAAATTCTCCAACACATATCTGGTGGGTGTTTTGAAAATTGTTCTTGTTGTTAGGTGCTGTTGAGTCAAGTACGACCCATAGCGACTCTATGAATAGCAAATCTGAATCCTGTCCTATCCTGTGCTATCCACTTTTGAAACATTAGAGTCCATTGCAGCAGTCACCATGTCAATCCACCTGGTTAAGGATCTTCCTCTCCTTCCCTGACCCTCTACCTTTCTGAGCATCAAGTCCCTCTCCAAGGAATAGCCCCTTTTAGCAACATGCTCAAAGTGTGTGAGGTGAAGTTTCATCATTCTTGCCTCCAAAGAGCACTCTGGCTCCATCCTCTCCTAGATGTATTTGTTCATTCTCTTGGCCATCCCTGGGATGTTCAGTGCTCTTCTCCAACACTACACTCAAAGATGTCAATTCTTTTTCTGTCATCCTTATTCAATGTCCAGCTCTCAGATGCATAGCTAGTGATCAGAAAGTTCATGGTCTGAATCAAAGGCACTTCATTCCTAAAACTGCCATCACTACTCCTCAATAGTTTGGAGAGGTGCCTAACTACAGTATTTCCCAGTGCAACACTTCTCCTGATTTCCTAACTGCTGACACCAACGATGCTAATTATGGATTCGAGTAAGATTAATTTTTTTACAGTTTCAATCTTTTCTCCTCTATCATGACGCCATCTATTGGTAAAGTGGTAAGAATATTTGTTTTCTTGACATTGAGGTGCAATCCATATTGAAGGCTATGTTCTGTGATCTTCTGCAATAAGTGCTTCAAGACCTCACATTCAGCAAGCAAATGTGTCATCTGCGTAATGCAGGTTATTGATCAGTCTTCCTCTGATCTTGATGGCACAGAGTACAGCTTCTCAAATAATTAACAGATTATTATCCAATCACATATTGAATAAGTATAAAGAGAGAATATAAACTTGATGAATTCCCTTCTTAATTTTCAGCCATTTAGTGTTCCCTTGCTCTGTTCACACAGGAGCCTCCTCATCTAGGTACAAATAACTTCTGTTAATCGAAACAAGTCAATTGGTATCCCGTCAGTTCCTGGGGCTTTGCATTTTGCCAGTGTCTTCACTGCAGCTTCCACTTCCTCCTTCATTACCACTGGCTCCTGTTTATATGGTACTTCCTGAAATTTTTAGGTGTCAGTCTGTTCTTTTTGGTACAGTAATTCTGTGTATTCCCTCCATCTTCTTCTGATGCTTTTTAGGTCATCCAATATACTGCTCATAGCATCTTTCACTATTAGAACTCAAGGTTTAAAATTTTTCTTTCCAGTTCTCTCAGCTTGAGAAATGCAGAGTGAGTTCTTCCCTTTTTAGTCTCAAATTCCAGCTTTCTGTACATCCCATAATAATACTCTGCTTTGTCTTCCCGAGCTGTTCTTTGAAATCTTCTGTTCAGAGCTCCCTTACTTTGGCACGCTTTCCCTTTGTTTTGGCTTCTTGGCATGTCAAGTTTCAGAGTCTCTTCTGACATCTATTTTGGAGTTTGTTTGCTTTTGTTTCTCCTCTGTCTTTGTGATGACCGTTTACTTTCTTCATGGATTATATCCTTGATGTCATCCCACAACTCTTCTGGTCTTTGATCATTGATGTTCAATGCTTCAAACCTATTCTTAAGATGATTTTGTAATTCAGATGAAATAAATTCAAGATAATTTTTTGATCTTGCGGACTCATTTTAATTTTTTTTCCAGCCTAAATTTCAACTTGCACATGAGTAATTCATGCTCTGAACCATAGTCTGCCTATGGCCTGGTCTTAACTGTGATATTGAGTGTCTCCAGTGACTTTTTTCCACAGATATAGTCAATCTGATTCTTATGAAGCCCATCAGATGAAGTTTATGTGTAAAGTCACCATTTGTGTCTTTTGAAAAAGTTATTCACAATGAATAAATCATTGAAAATACAAAAGTCAATCATATTTCCAGTCTCATTTTTATCACCAAGCCCATATTTCCAAGTACTATTTCTTCTTCATTGTTTACAACTATTTCACCAATTATTAGTAATGCATCTAGCTTTCATGTTCAGTCAATTTTGCACTGCAAAATTTGGTAAAAATCTTAAATTTCTTCCTTTTGGATTCTAGATGTTGGAACATATATTTGAATAATAGTCATATCAACGAGTCTTCTGTGTATGCATATGGATATTATCTTATCACTAACAACATTGTATTGACTTTTTGACTGAGATTTGTACACCAATGTTCATAGCAGCATTATTCACCATAGCAAGAACAGCAGCCCAGATGTGTAATCACAAGCAAATGGATTGAGAAGTTGTGGCACTTTCATATGATGGACTACTACAATCACTTGTTATGCATCAGAGAGTTGGACAATGACTAGGGAGGATAGAAGGAGAATTGACGGCTTTGAGCTATGGTGCTGGAGAAGAGTATTGAATGTACCATGGACTGCCAAGAAAACAAACAGATTCGTCCTAGAGAGGGTTAAACCAGTCTACTCCTTGGAGGCAAGGATTCTGGGGCTTCGTCTGACATACTTTGGACATGTAAGGAGAGACATCTTTAGATGAGGGACATCATGCTGGGTAGAGTAGAGGGACAGTGCAGGAGGGGAAGACTCTCTATGAGGTGGATTGATTCAGTGACTGGGGTAATCGGGATGGGTGTGTCAGAGGCAATACGATTGGCACAGGATAGAGCGGGGTTTTAGGCTGTTGTACATAGGGTCGCTATGAGTCGCAAACGACTTGACGGCACATAACAACAACAACAACACAGCATGTAGAAGCAATAACTTTGTACACTACTATCTAACCTGAAAGGGACTAGAGAGCATTAAGAGAGCATTATGCTGAATGAACTAACTCAATCCCACAAGGACAAATACTGTATAAAACCATTACTGTCGAATGAGTATAAGGGTCCAAGGGGAAAGGAAGGGTGGAAGCAGAGGGGTGAGGATGGCCAATAGATGTGTGGGGTGTTATCATAAGGTTGCATAATTCGATAGGTCAGAGGGGTGAAGGAAAAGGGAAAAATTTTGTGAAAAACAATGTATTCAAACTTTGTAAATAAATCAGTATTTTAAAAATAGTTCCTCAAAAGAAGTGGAACTGGTTTACTAGCAAAATACAGAAACTTAAAACAAAACCTCAAACAGTCAGAAGGTGATGGAAGTCATTTTGCAGAGATAAAGAGGGAAGACTGTTGGGGAGAGGGAAGGGCGAGCTGTTGTTGTTATGTGCCGTCGAGTCAAAGGGAGAGAGGGGGTAAAATGTGCAACAACGAATGAATAAAAGAAAATCTAACTTTTCTGTAAACTTTTGTTCAAATGACAATTAAAATAAAAACCTGTGTTTAAAAAAGAGAAGAGGGAAGACTGGGTCATCATTTTGACGAAGATTCATTTGAATGTGAAGTATGGTGCTGGGCCTGGGACGGGGAGGAACTAGTTGCTCTGAAGAGAAATTAGTGCTAAGGTTGTATCAAGGAAGAGGTGGAGACTGCCTATGTCTCATCTCTGCTTCCCTCTGGAGACTGTGAAGGTGCCTGGGGCTGTGAGTGAGCATGTGGGTGGAAGGCAGACAGAGCCTGGCCTCTCCTATGAAGCAAAGGAAACAAATGAGGTGAGGATTCATCATGTACTCAGGAGAGCACTTTAGCTTTGATTCTTTACAATTTACTCATCTCAGTTGAGTCAGTATGGACTCAGAGCTCACCCTCCGGGAGCTTTGCTGAGGTTGTACATCACAAGGAAGGAGACCACCCTTCTTCCCCCCTCAATCCCCCAGAGTTCCTGGTGAGTTAGAGGCACAGTCCCCTATGAACTATGCACACAGGGCTCTTATTTTAAGTGGTGTTTATCTTTGCTTGTAAGTAAAAAGGAGAGATTAAAAAGTAGGAAAGGCGTTTGGTAGTGGTTTCTGTTTTGTTTTGGAGAGGTCTTATTGTTCATTTATTTGATTAGTACAAGGAGAGGAGGGGACTAGTCTTTATTGTTGTTGTTGTTATGTGCTGTGGAGTCAGTGAGGATTCATTGTCATTCTATGAACATTAATTTTAATCCCTGTCCTGTCTTGAGACAATCTCACTGTCTCTGACCTACTCCCATTGCCACAGTCAATCCATCTCACCCAAGGTCCTCTTCTCCTACAATTTAAAACTCTGAAGATCTCCTAGTCACATGAGAAGTAAACAGTTGTTAGCTGCCCCTGAGTCAGCCTCCATTCATGGTGACTCCATGCACGATGGAGGGAAAGCTGCCCAGTGTCAATGTCAGAGCTGGCTAAGCCTGGCAAAATGAAGCCAAAGTCGTGCTAGCAGACAATAGGAGGCAAGTAGCAAGCAATGTAACTAAGACCAGGCCTGACCCAAACACAACTAGGAGACAGAGAGCACTGGACCTGAACACATCAGCCTTGATATTCTTCGTAAAATGCTGTGTTGTTGGAAACATACTAATTAGCATTTTATACACATGAGAGAATCATCATGTTCCCAGTGATGTCAAGAGTGATGGACCTTCTTTTACTTTTCAAAGAGAAGAGCGAACTAGGTGGGAGGAATGGGCAAGGAGAAAAATGCAACGATGAATGAATGGAAATCCAAAATTTCTGTAAGTGTTCATTAAAAGTAAGAAAATAATTTAAAAAAAAAAAGAGTTACGGGCTGAAATAAGAACTGCCACACAATTTTGAACCCTTGCAAAGCATTCCATTGGCCCAGACTTAAGCCTAAAGCAGGCCCATATGAAGAAGTCAGCCAGCTATATTAACCCACGTCACATGTGCCATTGGGGTCTTTCTCTGTGTCTTTACTTTTGAAGAACAGTGACTTCTCTTGTTTTGCCTTTTCTTTTGGCCACAGGATGTAACAAGGGCTCAGTTCCCAACAGTGTTATGTTGAATAGGACAAGCAACCTCAAAAGAGTTGGACCAGTCTGAGACCAGGGGATTTGCCCATGGTCAATCTCCCTGTTGTCTCTTATCCAGTTCAATTCTTTGGACCCAGACCAGGACATTACCTACATATTATTACTAGTACCAAGCTAATTTTATCGACAATTAGTTGTGAACCAGAACATTGCCATTTATAAGGTTTTTATTGGCTTTCTGTCAGTCAAGTAGATTGACAGGTATGTAGTCACTGTACATGAGACACATTGGCTAGAAAGCTAACCTTCTTGCATATGGAAGAGGAGAATTCTATCGTTAAAGTATCATTGCCTGTAGAAAGAAGGCATTCTTGCTCCAACTCTCACATCTCACAGGGTAAAAAGCACCAGTGGAAGATGTCTGTCCCAAGGGAGAATGTTACAACTAATCTCTGTAAGGCTGTTGTTGTTAAGTGCCATCAAGTCATAGATGACTCATACAACCCTATGAACAAAAGGCCTGAGCACTGTTCATAGAGTTTCCAGAGGCAAGCCATTTAAGAAGTGGATGCTTCAAAGCTTGTTTTAATTTGGAAGCTCCACCAAACTCTGCCCACCATGGCTTAACCATTATCGCATTTGAAACATCAGTGTCACAGTGGTCAGAATCACAGCAACCACTAGTTACCTCTGTACAGCACTGCACAGACAAGTGCTATACCACTTAGAAGAATGATTGACAAAAATGGGGTTTTTAATAGCAGGCCTTATCACATCTCCTCACTTCCCTTAGCAAATCAACATTCCACCCTACTGCTCACCAATGCCAGCCAACAGCTTCTGTAGAACAAGCTCTAGCAGATGACTTTCAAACTGGTCTCCAGTGCCAGGCTAGCCAATCTTATATTCTAATTCTGCACTGGCAGAAGGTCAACAAAAAATGGTTGGTGTTTGTCTAGAACAGTGGTCCTGAACTTGAGAATGATTTTGCACCTAGGACCATTGGTAAAGGCTGGGGACATTTTTAGTTGTCTCAGTTGAAAAGAAGGTGTTCCTGGCATCTAGTGGATAGGGTGTGGGATGCTGATAAACATCTCACAATGCACAGGAGGGTCCCTTCCCCAACTCCCAGATCCCTCCCTCCAAAACAAAGAGTTATCATGACATAGTATTAATAGTGCTTAGCTAGAGAGACGAGCTTATTCCATTTCCTTATAGACTATAATCTTCTTTCATTGCCACAATACATGATAACACTTTTATTCTCGTATTATTTTTTTTTTTATTAGGAAAGGGAGATCAGGAAAAGCTAGATGATAAGACTAACTGCTCAGAAATTCAGTAACACCAAATGTCTGACTCTTAAGGATGTGTAACTTTGTTCATACAATGAAGGGTTACATAAGAAGTTATTATCTCAGGAGGGAAGGGTGGTGATTTAAAGTTACCAAAAAATAAGGTGGGAAGGCATCCTCACCTTGTGTCTGCTCAGCATGCATGGGAGGTTAAGCAGAAGTAGAAAGTGAATCTGAAGACTGGTAGGCAGTACCTTTCAGGCTCAGTTTAGTCACTTACAAGTGACAGCCTTTGGAAAGCCACAAGTCTTCTCAAAGCCTCAGTCTCCTCACCTATACAAACTTATACAGCAAGACGTGTTGTATTGGAAAAATTCTACGGTGCTTTGTTGTTGTTATTATACGCTAAGGAATCACTAAGAACTCATAACAACCCTATGCACAATAGCTCTGGACCTGCCCTATCCTGAACCACTCTCACAGTCTCTCATACACCTTCCCCCATTTCCCCAGTCACTGGGGTCTTCCTGTCCTGTGCTGTCCCTCCACTTTTCCAAGCATGATGTCATTCTCCAAGGACTGGTCTCTCCTGACAACATACCTAAAGTATGTTGGGCAAAGCTTCAAAATCCTTGCCTCCAAGGAGCCACTTGGTTTCACCCTTTCTAGGTCAGACCTTTTGTTAACTTGGCAGTCCATGGTATGTTCAGTGCTCTTCTCCATCACCACAACTCAAAGACATCAGATCTTCTACTGTCAGTGTTATTCATTGACTAGCTTTCTGATGCATAGCAAAAATTGTGGCCTGATCAGGCACACCTTAGTCTCTACACTGTCATTGTTGCTCTTCAGCACGCTAGTGAGATACCTGATAGCAGATTGTCCTTCTTTTTTATTATTAAATTTTATTAGTTTTAATGAACATTTACAGAGATTTGGGGTTTTCATTCATTCATTGTTGCACTGTTTTCTCCACCCTCCTCTCCAGTTCGTTCTTCTCCCCCCCATGTCTGTTTTAATGGTCCAATT
>NW_006399785.1:15134233-15155765 GCF_000299155.1 Elephantulus edwardii | reverse complement strand
AGCAGCATACATTATTGAACCCATCTTACTCAGTCTCTCCCCAACCCCAAGGACAGTCCCATTCTACAACAGTGGCACCATGCAATATTTGTCCCTTTGTGACTGGGACATTTCACTCATGATAGCAGATTTTCCTAATGTAATTTGTCTTTCGACTTCCTGATGATTGTGGAGCCAGGCAAGATAAAATTGGTAACAACTTCAATCTCTTCTCCATCTATCATTGTGCTCCTAATTGGCCCAGTGGTGAGAATCTTGGTTTTCTTGATGTCGAGATTCAATCCATATTGAAGACTACAGTTCTTGACTTTCTGCACCAAATGCTTCAGGTCCTTCTCATTTTCAGCAAACCAGTTTGTGTTCTGCATAATGCAGGCTATTTATGAATCTCCCTCCAATTCTGATACCACATTCCTGATCATAAAGTCCAGCTTCCCGAATGATCTGTTCCACAAGTAGATTGAAAAGGTATGGAGACAGGACAAAGTGCATCTCTGATGCATATCTTTCCTGTTTTGAAACACGCAGTGCTTCCTTGATCTCTTCTGACAACTGCCTCCTGGTCCAAATATAGGTTTCAGATAAGCACAATCAAATGCTCTGGGATTCCCATTTTCCTCAAAGTTAGCCACAATTTGTTGTGATCCACACAGTCAAATGCCTTTGCATACTCAGTGAAACACAGATAAGCATTCCTCTGGTTCTTTCTGTTTTCAGCCAAGATCCAACTGACATTAGCTTTGATGTCCTCAGTGCCACAGCCTCTTCTAAATGCAGCTTGTATTTCTAGTAGTTCTCTGTCAATGTACTGTTTCAATTATTTTTTGATGATTTTTAGCAGGATTTTGCTTGTGTGTGTGATACTGGTGATGGTCCTCAAGCCCTCTTCAAAGTGCAAAAAAGTAACAATGTCAGTTTAAAGACCAAGGTGTGGATAATTCAACCTAGGATATTTTCAATTGTTTTGTATGTATCCAAAACTTAGATAACGGATACCGAAAATAGGAGAATCAATGCCTTTGAATTGTGATGTTGGAGAAAAGTACTGAACGTGCATGGACTATTAAAAGAACTAAATGTCAGCCTTAAACTAAGTTCAATTAACATGCTCCTCATAGTCAAAGAAGTCTAAACTTTGTGCTACATATTCTGCGTATGTTGTCAGGAGGGGTTATTTCTTGGGGAAAAAGACATCATGCTCGGAGAGGTGACGGGTCAGAGTAAGAGAGGGAGGTTCTCGAGGAGACGTGCTGACACAATGACTGTACAGCAGTCTTGAGCGTGTAGAACCTCACGAGTCCAGGGCAGGATAGGGAAGGTTCTGATCTGTTGTTCACATGGTCGTCATGAGTTGTTGTTGACTCAATGACACATAAGAACAACAACATATAAATTGTAGAGAATGCAACTTCAAATGAAAGCCGAGCATCCAAAAATTAGTCAGGTGTGTAAAAGCATTTTGCAAACTGTCAAGAGCCTTGTAAAGATCTCAGAGGTTGTTATATTATTTCTAACTAGTCAGTACTACTGTGGGGTTTAGCTTGGTTGAAAGGCATTCGTCTAGTTTATGTTAGAAGCAACAGCTTTGAAACTCATGTTCTCACTCATCAAACACCTTAAAATCTAGGAGGCTCCTGAAACTCGTTCCTGTCAAAGGAAAAAAAAAACCCAAAACGAAACCCACAACACCCTCTCATATAATTCAAAGAGTGATCTTCTCTGTGGCTCATTGGAAAGGGTGTGAAGACCATTTCTTTTGTTGAATTTGCTTTATACAAGAGGTAGAAAGAGAGCTGCAAATGAGAAATGCAAATCTAAGGAGACATCAGCCAAGTGCTTGACTTCATAAGCTCAGATAAGAAAAGCCAGTCAGTCCCTCTCTCCCAACTCTCATGTGCACACTCACAGAATTTTCAGTGTCCAGGTCCGATTTAAAACATCATTGTGTCAGAAGTTTAGCTCAGATCCTCCCCTCCTTCCCTGTTCCACCCTCTCTGACCCTTTCCTCATTTTATATTATTGAAAAAAGATGTTTACTCATATATTATTGGCTCAGCAAAAACAGTCAAAAGAACAAACACATTTTGAAAGAAGTGCAAGCAGGATACTCCTTGGCGGAGAGGATGGTGAAACTTTGCTTCATTTACTCTGGAAAGAGATATTATGGTGAGAAAAGTAGGGTCAGTGAAAGAGAGGAAAACCTTCCATGAGATGAATTTACACAGTGATGACCACATGGGTCAGACAGAGATTGAGAATGACAGAGGACAGGATAAGGCTCAAATCTATTGTTCACAATATTGATATGAATTGGACTCAACTTGACAGCACAGAACAACAATAGGCAAAACTGTATTGTAATAAATTATGGGTAACATTGATTAGAACAGAAAACCAAGAACACTTAATCGTACTCATTTGAATCTTATACATAAAACAAGAAACAATTGCTGAACAGAACAAGGGAATACTGGGTGATTTAAAATCAAGGAATGTGTCCATCAGAACCGTATCCATACCCTTTTAATGCATATCCTGGGCACATTATTTGAGAAGTTGGACTCTGTGAAGAAGAACGTGACACTGGGATTGGAAGAAGCCTCATCAGCAAATTGCATTATGGAGATGACACAAAATTATTTACACAAAATGAAGAAATCTTGAAGCACTTACTGTAGAAAATAAAACAATCCTCATCACTGGACCAAGAAACAATACCATTAAAAATGAAGCAAAGACTGGAGTTGTCAGATTTAATTCTATTTGAATCCATAATCAATACTCGTCTTGAAAAGGGTGGAACCGGATTGTTCTTTGGAGGCAAGAATGATGACGTTTCACCTCACATACATTGGACATGTTGCCAGAAGGTGCTATTCCTTGGAGACGGGCATGATGCTGGGAAGGGTAGTGGGTTGGTGAAGGAGAGGAAGACCTTCGACCAGGTGGATTGACATGGTGACTGCTGAAATGGGCTCCTGTGTGTCAGGAAGTGTACGGATGGCACAGGATAAAACAGGGTTCAGATCTTTTGTTTATAGGGTCGTTATGTGCCACACTCAACTCAACAGCACCTAACAACAATAACAACAATGACAAAAATAATCAATACTTAGGGTAATAGCAGTCAAGACATCAAAAGCTGTGTTGCCTTGAGAAAATCCACTGCCAATGAGCAATGATGCCAGTTTAAGTTCATGGTGTTTTCAATTCATTCCTATGCTTCTAGAAACTCAACAATGAATAAGATTGAAGAATAATTGATACTTTTGATTTGTGGTGTTGACGAAGAGTACCAAACATTGCAGAAACTACCCAAAATACAAATAAGGATGTCTTGGGAAAAGTGCAAACTGCATGCTCCTTGGAGACAAGGAGAGGGAAAGTTCATCTCATGTACTTTAGGCAATGGAGGAGTCACTTCTTGGAAAAGACATCATCCTGAGAGAGGTGAAGGGTCAGAGAAGGAGAGCAAGAGCCTCAATGAACTGAACTGGCACAGTGGCAGTAACAACTGTCTAGAAAGTGTCAGGGATAGTAGAAGCCAACTAAAACAGGACAAAGGTCAGGTCTGTTGTTCATAGAGATGCTATGAGATGTAGTTGACTCCATGGCAATGAACAGTAACAACATCCTACTTTAGCTTACCCCATCCTTTCCTTTCATAGCCCTCTATTTCTTTATTAAACTTGTCACTAGTTGAAATGATTGCTTTTTATCTATTTACCTCAATATCTCCAGTCCTGACCTGAGTGCGTGGCACAAAATGAGAACGTTGCTCTTTCTGAACAAAGGAATGAACCTCCAACTCCTTAGCAGCGTTTGGAGAATAGGATGAGATCATAAAAGCATTGCTTGAAAAGGTGACAAATGGAGTAGAGATGAGAGTAGCATCAGTATGCGGGGGACAAGACAAGATCTGACAGATGTATTTATCATGACCATGGGGACTGAATGAATTTTATGTGTCACCTTGGTGGGATTAAGGCTCACTGATAGTATTTGGTTGAATATCAGTCTAGATATTGTTATGAAGGTATTTAAATGAGATTAACAAGGATATCCTTTGACCAGATAAACTTCCCAAAGTATAGGGAATTGGCAAATGAGATGGATTGACACAGTATCTGTGACAGACAATGGGTTTAAACCCAACAGATCATAAAGAAGGCACAGAGTTGGGAAGTATTTTGTTATGTTGTACATAGGATCCCTGTGAGTTGGAGCCAATACAAAGACACTTAAATAAAAAAACAAACCGGTTGTTGTGTTGTTGTTGCTGTTGTTGTTGTTAGGTGTTAAGTACAACTCATAATGACCCTATGAACAGAAGACCTGAGCCTTGTTCTCTCCTGCACCATCCTCACACTTCCTGACACATGAGAGCCCATTGCAGCAGTCACCGTGTCAATCCACCTGGTTGAGGGTCTTCCTCACCTTGTCTGAACCTCAACCCTTCCTAGCATCATGTCCTTCTCCAAGGAATAGTCCCTCTTAGAAACATATCCAAAGCATTTGAGGTGAAGTCAGATTATCTGCTAAATGTGTGTGAGCCTTATCTAATCAATTGAATTTAAGACACCAAATTGAGACTTACTCAGGGTGAAGGGTTCTGCTTCCAAAATGGAATGTAATCATCCTTCTGGAGTTTACTGCCTGTTTTCTGGCCTTGGAAAGTCAGCTGCTAAGGACCTCTTTAAAGTACTTAAGAGGAAGGATGTATGTCTCTTTAAAATCTATGAACGGCAATGGTTGTATGAAGTACATTGTGCATGACGGATAGTGTGAAACACAATGTAAATGAACTCGTATACGAACCAATATAAAATAAAAATTAAAGACAAACAACCAGCCAAACAAGAAAAATATATTAGAAAAATATGAACCATGTCTGCAGCCACTGCAGAAAACAGTTTGATAATTCCTCAATAATTGAACATTGTACTAGCTTTAGTTTGCTTGGCTCCACAATCAACACTCTTGGCATCAGCAGCCAGGAAGTCAAGAGATGAATTGCATTGAGAAAACAGGCTGTCAAGGACCTCTGTAGGGTACTGAAGAGCAATGATATCACTCTGGAGACTAAGGGGTGCCTGATCCAGGCCATTCTAAATTGTTTACTATGCATCAGGGAGCTGGACAATGACTACGGATGATAGAAAGATAATTGATGTGCTTGAGCCATGGTGCTGGAGAAGAGTATTGAATATACTATGGGTTGCTAGGAGAACAAACAGGTTCGTCCTAGATAGGATGAATGAGATCAAACTGCTCCTTGGAGGCAAGGATTCTGAAACTTCGTCTGACATACTTTGGACATATTGCAAGGAGGGACCAGTCATTGGAGAGGGGCATCATGCTTGGGAGGGTGGAGGGACAGCACAGGAGAGAAAGACCCTCTATGAGATGGATTGATTCAGTGACTGGGGTATTGACGATAGGCATGTCAGAGACAATAAGATTGGCACAGGATAAAGCAGGGTTTAGGGCTGTTGTACATAGGATCACTATGAGTTGCAGGCAACTCACAGTACATGACAACAACATGTTTTGTGTATGTTCTAAGGATGGATCAGTCTTTGGGAAAAAGATATGTTTGAAAAGGTGGAGGGAGGGTCTGTGAAGTAGGGGAAGATCTTCAATGAGATAGATTTACACAATGCCTGGACACTGGTCTCGAATGTGTCAGAGATGATGAAGGCAGAACAGGACAGGGCAGGGCTCAGATTTGTCATTCCTAGGGGCGTAAAGTTTGACCTGATGGCACCTAACAACAACTTTTTATCTCACTACAGCTGGGGAAGCCTCAGGCCACCAAGAAAGAATCTGCAGGAGTGGAAGGAATCTCTTTGGACCCAGGCTCCTGCATGGTCAAACTTCTTGACGGGCAAAAAGGTTCATAGCTGATTCTGACCCATGGCCACTCCATGTGTGTCAGAGAATACACTTGGAGGTGCTCACATGTGACATGTAGAAAGAACAGAGAACTGTGTGTCAGAGCACTTACAGAGGCTGATTTTTTTCAGTGATCTGTTAGGCCTTTCTTTCCATTCCTCTTTCTTTTTTAAATTTAAAATTAAATTTTTATTTTATATTGGTTTACTTACAAAGCTTGTGTATATTGTTTTGCACACCTGATCTTTCCACTTTCTTTGACCCGCCCGTTCTTCCACTCATCAAATTGTTCAACCTAAGATTAACCACCCTCTTGCCTATAGTTACCCCTCTGTAACGCCTACCCCCTTTGGATCCTCATACACATTCTACAATAATGGTCTTATACAGTATTTGTCCTTATGGAACTGAGTTAGTTAACTCAGCATATGCTCTCCAGTCCCTCCCAAGTTAGGTAGTGATTTACAAAATCATAGTCCCTGTGTGCTGCGTAGTATTTCATGGTGTGAATGTACCACAATTTCTCAATCCGTTCAATTGTGATTGGACATTTGGGCTGTTTGCTTGTTCTTGCAATGATGAATAATGCTGTTATGAGCATTGGTGTACACGTCTCTGTGCATGCCTCAGTTTTCATTTTCTCAGGGTATATGTCAAGTAGTGGAATACCTGGGTCATATAGAATTTTTATGTTCAGCTTTTTGAGGAAATGCCAAACTGCCTTTCAGAGTGGTCATACCGTTGTACAATCCCACCAACAGTGTATAATAGTTCCTATCTTACCACATCTTCTCCTACATTTATTACTTGATGCCCTGTTAAACTTTGCCACTGCTACTGGAGTGAAATTGTATCTCATTGTGGTTTTGATTTGCATCTCTTTTATTACCAATGATTTTGGGCATTTCTTCATGTGTCTGTTGGCCATCTGAACATCTTCCTCTGTGAAAATTCTTTCCATGTCTTTTGCTTATTTTGTAATTAGGTTATCAGTCTTTTTCTTATGGAAGCCCTATAATATTCTGTAAAATTTTTTATATGACCCTTGTCTGAAATGGTATTGCCAAATGTTTTTCCTAGTCAGTAGGTTTTCTTTTCACTTGGTTGGAAAATGGTTTTGATGCACACAGGGATTTAATTTTTAGAAGGTTCCATTCATCAATTTTATCCTCTCCAGAGCCTATATTTCTGGCTATATTTGCCAATCTCTTTATACCATAGACTAGGCCATCTAAGCTTGATCCCAGTTTGTCTCTGATGAACATTATGGTTTTGGGCTTTACTCCCTGGTCTCTGATCCATCTTGTGGTGATTTTTGTGTATGGTGTGAGACATGGAGTCTATTTCAGCTTTCTATAGGTAGCAGTCCAGTTTTCCCAGCATCATTTGTTGAAGAGGTTGTCATTCCCATTTGATAGGTTTTATTTTATTTATATCAGTTGACCATACATAGCTGGGTCCAATTCTGGATTCTCAGTTCTGTTCCACTGTGTCATGCTGTTTTGGTTACTACTACTGTGTAGTAGGTTTTGAGGTCAAGGAGTGCTATGCATCCCATTTAATTTTTCTTTTTAAGAAGTGCTTTGCTTATTTGCGATCTCTTTCCTCTCCAAATAAACTTGACAATTTCCCTTTCAATCTTCTTGAAAAATGAATTTGGTATCTGAATAGAGAAGAGTGCTGAATGAATATACCACGTACTGCTAGGAGAACAAACAGGCTCATTCTAGAAAGGGTGAGACCAGGCTGTTCCTTGGAGGCAAGGTTTCTGAAGGTTTGTCTGACATACTTTGGACAAGTCGCAAGGTGGGACAAGTCATGCTTGGGAGGGTAGAGGGACAGTGCAGGAGAGGAAGACCCTGGATGAGATGGATTGATTCAGTGGCTCAGATTATGGAGGTAGGTGTAACAGACAATAAGACTGACACAGGATAGAGCAGGGTTTTAGGGCTTTTGTTCATAGGGTTGCTATGAGTCACAGGTGACTTCACAGCACATAACAATAACAAGAACAACATTGTCTTTGTGTTGAACATGTAGATTGCTTTTTGTAGGATTGTCATTTTCACCGACTCAGAATGGAGTCCTTTTCTTGGTGGATTCAAATGAAATCGTCAGCTTGCAGCTCAGCGCACTAACTACATCATTGCCTGCATTCACAGAGCTGGGAAGTATCATTTGAATAGAGTCCTAGGCTTTTAGGCTTTCTTCCGTTCTGCTGTGTATCAATAATTATTGAAGGGTCCACCTCAGAAGCTTTGTACCTGCTTTCACGATTCCACTTGAACGTGGCATATGGTCAGCCAAATTCTTGTATGCAGTAGAGGTGGGCCCAAGCTTCCTGGGAATAAGCCAGTGTATTTCGTATTGTTGTAAGTTAAGTGCCATCGAGTCGACTACGACTCATAGCAACCGTATGAACATTGAGGTGAACTATGCCCTATCTTGTGCCATCTGTATCATCTCTGATGCACTTGAACCCATTGTCATAGTCACTGTGTTGATACATCTTGGGGACAGTCTTCCTCTCTCTAGCTGATTCTCCAGCTTTCCAAGCATAATGCCTTTTCCCAAGACTGATGCCTTCTAACAACTTGGACAAAATATGTGAGGTGAAAATTCACTGTGCTTCCCTCTAAGAAGCAACCTGGTTGTAAAATCTCCAAGATATATTGATTTGTTCTTTTGGAAATTCATGGGATATTGAGCACTCTTCTCTAACACAATGATTCAGAGGCATCAATTCTTCTCCTGTCTTACTCACTTTTCAAGTTTCAGATGCAGAGCAAGTTATTGAGAAGCTGGCAGAGCTGAGACAATTCCTATTTCCCCTTCCATCGGATTTAGAGGCTACACATCATAAAGAAGGAGATTGCCCATCTTTCTTGATGCAGATAAAAATTCCCAGAGAGGCATGACCTTTGGGTTAATGGTACCACTCCCTACAGACTGTGCCACCTTAATAGTGAAGATGGGACTTCCACGATTCCGATGGCTTGTCGAGTGAAGATCAGTGGAAAGAATTTCCCCAGTAATGTTTGTGGCTTTGCCTGCACTATGGACTTTGTCCTCTCGAAGGACAGTGGTCCTCCTTCATTTTGTGCCTACTACTTACAACAAGCATGCTCACTCAATGAAGAGCTATGTATTGCATGGATCAAAACACCACTAGAGGGAATTTGGGGTTAATACTCACTCAGGCAACTTGGAAGACAGACCTGGTAATTGTCTGAAATGTCACAGCCTAAAAAACCCTATGAAGCCCTTCTTCTCTGTGCACATGGGGCTATCACGAGTCAAGACTGATGTAATGATGACTAACAACAATACCAATACTTAGAGACGATGAGCCCTAAGATAGCATCTCCCGGCACCATTGTTTCCCAAAGTCCAATCATCTGGGTACCACTCGTGCTTCTTGTGCTACATATGAATTGTACTTGCGATCTTATGTTTGTCTACTGCTTATCGTTGTTGTCCTTTTATTTCCATTGCAATCTTACAGGGAAAGCAAAGGAGGTACAAAGAGACCAGAGACCTTGCTCCATTAAGGAATCTGTGTCAATGCTTCATGCAAATGTAAACGTTTGGAGCTCAGATCCAGGGTGTGTGACAAGCCCTTCATGCCTCCATATCTAAGGCTCTTTCTGCTTCTTGAGCAAAAGGGTAATTCTGTGAGGAGACTGTAGAACTAGAGATAACAGGGAGCCTGCAGCTCTCCGTGAGGGGAATGCAAGAAGAGGGGGTGGGAGGGAGCTTCAGCTGTGCTTTCTGGAGGGAAAACAAGTAGCTCTGGAGAGGTTGCTGGGGGGAAGGCAGTTCCCGGGATGAGAGGCGAAGTAGACAGGTATCTCTCTGAACTGGGATGTGGATGTTCACCACTCATTTCAGTCCCGCACTTTGGAAAGGAAAGATTGAATGCATGCTCACAATAGCCCTTGCTCTCTCTTCCCTTCCAAAATGAAGGTCAGCAGGGGAGAACCACAGCCTCAGAGATGCTAATGAAAGGAAACCCCAGATGACTGCAGAAGCAATTTAAAGATTTGCCTGGATGTGTGGAGGCCTGGTGGCTGCCTTCCACTTGCAATTCCTTCTCTACAGTCTGGACAGGGAGATAAATACATTTTTTAAAAGTCCAACATTCAGGTGCTTTTTGAAACTAGGAAAAGCAGAACCTGGGAGGCTTAAAATATTAATCGTGTATCTAGGCTTGCCGGAGAAAAGAGGAAGGCGTTCTGCAGGTGTAATGCAGGAAGAAAATCCCCTACAGGCATGAGCAATACGGAGGTGCGTTTCACTCATGTGTGCAGCCAACGGCAAACCTAAAGTTTGATTCACACTAATATGTGCCTAGATTCAAAGGCTGCCCTTCCCGGGGAAGCGGCAGACCTGAGCAGAGCTTCAGGGCATCTGGGAACTCATTAGACTGTCATTAAACAGCCAGCACGGCTTTGCTGAGGCAACAGGCTGAATCCAGAAACACACATGAAAAGCTTTAGGGATGTTGGATTAAAAACAAAGCAGGCGTTCAGAGGGAAGAGTTTAATGGCGTCATTTTTGCGTTTGTAGTGGCTAGTCTCGGAAAGGACATCATCACGTGTGGGCATTGATCTATGAGGCATGTTGTCTTCGGAGAGTCCCAGTAGCTCGAGGCTGTGGATGTGGCAAGAGTTGTTCTCACCACGCAGGAGCTCCGGAGTTTATTCTGCTCCCCCTCACGGCTCTGTCTCAAACCAGAGAGACTTTTTGTGCTTAAATCTTGGTTTCTCATCCCTGGACCAAGAGGGTCAGTTTCTTAGTTATTGTCTTCAAAAGGGCTGCCTGTTTACTTTTCTGTCAGAGTCTTGTTGTTGTTAAGTTGTTGTTTTTAGGTGACTTAGAGTCAACAAAGACTCATAGAGAGCCTATGAACAGTCGATCTGAACCCTGTCCCAGCCTGTGCCATCGTCATCATCTCTGACATACTTGATGGAGCCCATTGCTGCAGTCACTGCGTCGTTCCATGTGGTTGAGGGTCTTCCCTTCCTTAATTGACTCTCCACCTTTCCAAGCATGGTGTCATCTTCCAAGGACAGAGCTGCTGAGTCATACTCTCAGTGATGGCACCAGACAACAACAACGTGGGAATGTTGCTTTATGTTTTTGAGGTACTATACTTCCTCACAGTTTTCTTTTTTCCTATTAAAATTTGCTACTCTTGCTGGGGTGAGAAGGTATCTCATTGTGGTTGTAAACCAGGGATGTGTACTATCTCCATACCTTTTCAACCTGTATGCAGAACAGATTATCCGGGAGGTTGGGCTCTATGAGAATAAGTGTGGCATCAGGATTACTGGAAGATCTATTAACAATCTGTATTATGCAGATGACACAACCCTGCTTGCCAAAACGGAGGAGAACCTGAAGTGCTTGCTGCAGAGGGTCAAAGACTCCAGCCTTCAGTATGAGTTGAGGCTCAATGTCAAGAAGACAAAAATTCTCACCACTGGACCAATTGGCAGCATCAGGATGGGTGGTGAAGAGATTGAGATTGTTAACAATTTTAGTCTGCTTGGCTCCATGGTCAACACTCTTGGCACCAGTAGCCAGGAAATCAAAAAACATACTGCGATGGGAAAGACTGCTGTTAGGGACCTCTCCAGGGTACTGAAGAGCAATGGTGTCACTCTGGAGATGAAGGCACATCTGATACAGGTCATGGTCTTTGCAATCACTTGCTATGCATCAGAGAGTTGGACAATGACTAGGGTGGTTAGAAGCAGAATTGATGACTTTGAGCTGTGGTGCTGGAGAAGAGTATTGAATTTATCATGGACTGCCAAGGAAACAAACAGATTTATCCTGGAGAGGGTTAAGCCAGGATGATCCTTGGAGACAAGGATTTTAGGGCTTTGTCTGACATACTTTGGACATCTTGTAAGGAGGGACGGGTCTTTGGAGAGTGACATCATACTTGAGAGGGTGGAGGGATGACGCAGGAGGGGAATGCCCTCTATGAGGTGGATTCAGTGACTGGAGTAATCGGGATGGGTGTGTCAGAGGCAATGCTATTGGCACAGGATAGAGCAGGTTTTAGGGCTGTTGTATATAGGATTGCTATGAGTTGCAAGCGTCTCGACGGCACATAACAACAACTTCTTGCCAGTAATTTTTTTTTCTCATCTCTCTTTTTACCATCTGAATAGAATTTAGTTCTTGGTCTTTGGAGATCCTGTCTTCTTTCTGATATGGCCCTGGAAACTCCTATGGGCTCAACATCCAGGTTTTTTTCCCCTTTGATTGTCCATAAGCTTCTCCTACCCATCCATTTCTCTTCCAATTTGTATCTTCTTTTCTTTTCTTTTCTTTTCTTTTCTTTTTCTCTTCTCTTCTCTTCTCTTCTCTTCTCTTCTCTTCTCTTCTCTTCTCTTCTCTTCTCTTCTCTTCTCTTCTCTTCTCTTCTCTTCTCTTCTCTTCTCCTTTCTTTCCCTCCCCCTCTTCCTTCTTTTAGAACAGTTTAGAAAGCAGTTTGCTTTCCTTGACTTTCTCTGCAGGCTGTTTCAAACCTCTGTGCTCTGATTTACTTTGTTCTCTTTGCTTTTAATATGTTTTTGCCTTTTAAGGTACTTTTCATTTCCTCTCTCTGTTTTGATGGGGCGTGTTCCGAAGCAGTCCGATTCTACAGAGGTTTTGATTTTGGGTTCTGGTGAGACTCTGGAGGACTGCTGACTCGCCGCCATTGGAAAGTTGATTGGTAAGTTGATTGTATTTGGCATCCTAGTTAAAAAGGCATTTATTTACCAGCAAGGGTTTGGAATTTTAGTGGGGAGTGGGAGTTTGAATTATTCTTCTAAGTGGTATAGCACTGGTCTGTCCACTTGCTGTACAGAGGTAACTTGTGGTCGCTGTGATGCTGAACACTCTGACACTGATGTGTCAATTGCAATAATGGTTACCCATGGTGGACAGTGTTTGGTGCAGCGCCTTGGTTAAAACAAGCTTGGAGGCAGGAGTGGCATCCACTTCTGAAATGTTTTGCCTCCGGAAACTCTATGAACAGTGCTCAGGTCTTTCGTTCATAAGGCCACTATGAGTCATCTATGACTCAAGGGCACTTAAAAACAACAACAAACAACAACAACATCTCTGATTCTACTCTTTTGGAAAAGAAAATCCCAAGCTCTTACCATGAATAAGCCTGGGACCAGTGCTTACTTCCACCTCAGATTTTTTTATTTTATTTTATTTTATTATTTCTTTGTGTGTGTACCGTCAAATTGGATCTGACTGGTACAGCAGGAGATTGCTCCTCCTTCTCCAGCAGAGCATCTGGTGGATTCGTACTGCATACCTCTGGGATTGCAGTGCAGCTTCTTTCCACTAGGCCACCAGAGCTCCCTTCGCCTCAGATTCAAATTCCTCAGGATAGAGACTTTAAATAGCAGGATCTAACATTATATCAAACCACTTTTGAAAGAGTAAATGGCTATGTACATTGTATAATTAATACTCAGATGCTTCTATAAATTCAAAACAATTATTCTTATAGAAAGGGCATTGTGTTTAGGGCTCAGGTCTGAGTGATGATGGATGCATTTCCCATGTATTGTATTCTGAGCCTTTGTTGACTGCTAAGATGAAGTCAACACAACTCATCTCACTTTCTCACTTTCTCATTTTCTGCTGCTGTTTTATTTCTTTCTTTCCTCCTGCCTGCCTACCTCTCTACTCCTTCCTTCTCCTCCTTTTCTGATCTCTCCATTTTTCCCCCCTTTGCAGTCTATTCTGTTTGTATTTAAGAAATCATCTCTGGAAAAGATAGGGAAGAAAATTCTGGGACACTCCTAGAAACTGTACGTACTTACGTATGTTCTAATAAAGGCCCTAGCCTTTAGCTCATTTGAAGTTTCAAAGACATACAGAGCAGTGGGATATCATGCTGGCAAAATGACCTCTCAGTAAGATGTTGATCACTGCACTGTGCAGCCTGGGTTGCCGCCATGCAAATCCGAGTCTTGCTTTGTCTGAAAGCCAAGGGCAGAGAAAAGTAAATGAGAGGTATCAAATAATTTGCATTATAAAAGTCTGTGTTCTCAGGATGCCCATATTAATAGGCTATGTTTATTTTAAACGTTGTGGAAATGGATCAAACTTTACCCATTGCATTCTTCTACTTATTCAATTCCTTGTTCAGACTGCGTTGGCCTTAGAAGTAAGATGATTCTGTTTCACCAATACAAAGTTGACTACAAGACCCTGGCTTTTAAGGTCCTTCTCTTCCCAAGTCCTTTACTTCAGAGGTACCTTCAGAAGACCTCTGGAACCCAGATGGGCCTCTTTTTTTTCAAGTCTCAGATGGTCTCTCTGAAGTCCAGACATTCACCTCCCCACGTCTGACCCACTGAAGAAAATTCTGGAACATCATTTCTCTCTCTTTCCCCATGTTGTTTTCCTTTCAGTAGAAACAGTTGACTACTATCAAGGACCAAGACATTGGTATGTCTAAAGCTCTAATCCTACCTTCGATAGAGTAGGTGATCTGGTGGCTTAGGGTAAGGAATCATGCTGCCACTGCACAGATGCACAGTTCATACAGGCCATGGTCTTTGCTATCACTTATTATGCATCAAAGAGCTGGACGGTGACTAGGGAGGATAAAAGGAGAATTGATGCCTTTGAGCTGTGGTACTGGAGAAGAGTATTGAATATACCATGGACTGCTAAGAAAACAAACAGGTTCATCCTGGAGAGGGTGAGAGCAGGATGCTCCTTGGAGGCAAGGATTCTGAGGCTTCATCTGACATAGTTTGAACACGTTGCAAGGAGGAACCAGTCCTTGGAGAGGGGCGTCATGCTTGGGAGGGTGAAGAGACAGCGCAGGAGGGGAAGACCCTCTATGATGTGGACTGTTTCAGTGACTGTGATAACATGGGTAGGTGTGTCAGAGATGATAAGATTGGCACAGAATAGAGCAGAGTGTAGGGCTGTTGTACATAGGGTAGCTATGGGTTGCGGATGACTCAACGGTACACAACAACAACATAGGTGATACATTAATTTTTCTCTGATATTAAGACCTACAGATCTTACTCCCTAACCCTGTACTTAAGAAATGTCTGGTAGCAATAATAAAGGCACATACACATGGACACATGGAAACACACACACACACACACACACACACAGATAGAGAGAGAGGGAGAGAGAGAGAGAGATGGTGCTCAGGTCCACATTTCTAGTGGTTTCTTTTCCTAGCAAAATTATGTCTATGTGAGAAATAAAGCAAAGTCATAAGACCCTTACGTGGTGAGAAAGCAACTACAGCAGAGGAAACATATTCGATGTGATGGCTTACTGATACTGTGCACTAATGCGGCAGCATGTCCTTTGAAATGTTTTCTTTCCCCAATGGCAACAAAACATATCCATGGTTTTGTAAAGATCAGTTGGCATGCTCAAAGTCTCAGAACATTAAGGATTAAGAGAAAAGAGTTAAACAATCTGCTGTGTAGCTATTTTAACGGTAAATAAATATTCTAGAAGACACTCACTTGCTTTAGCAAACCAGATTCATGGTTATGAAAAGATGCTCTAATACATCAGCCTTTACCTGGACAGCTTTTCTGCTTGTTAAAGAAATACTGCTGCAGTGTTCCAAACTCCTGAGACAGAATACATCATCAACTTTATGTCGTGCAACATTCATTTTTCTTCGCACTTTTTAAAGCTTGTTGGCTGGCATTGGTTGGTCCTCACACTTTACTTTGTGTCTTTTCCTAACTCTTCGAGAAATGCCTGGCAATTTTACAAATTAGGAACATGATGTCCAAGCGTGCCTCTGTTTCATGTACTTTGGATAAAGTGATCAAGAAGGGGCTTTCTGCAAAAGTAAAATTTGAGCATAGACATGAATGTATAGAAGAAAAGAGCTGTGTCAAATGATGGCAGAGACATTTCTAGGCCAAGGAAATAATCATAATAAAATAGTAAGAAGTTGAGGGCTGGCGAGTACTCAGTAAGGTGAAGACTGGTAGGAGATGAGATACGCTGAACTAAGTAGAGCTTCATGGACCATGCAATGATGTTAGGAGCAGTCCCCAGGATGACTGGCAGCTATAACAAGGCCAGTGCCCTGGCTAAATAGCACAACCATGGACCAGGCTGCATTACACTAGACTCTTTGCACCTGTGGTGTTTCCATAACCAGTTAATTGCACTCTGATTCAAACATTGTCTCCCCTATATATGATAAAGTACACTAAATCCCAAAGAAACACAGTTCAAATCCACCAGCCCCTCTGCAGAAGGTTGGACAATCTCCTCCAGTGTGATTTACTGTCTCTGAAAACCTGCTGGAGGGTCAGCTGTGGGTTGCTTTGGACTCGATGGCACACAACCATGCATACACCTCTAATATCATTGAGGTAAAGCCTCGTCTCACTTCCAGGGCTCAGCACCACCTCAGGAAGGTGACTCTGCCCATCTCCTTTTACTTGTCCTGATTTTCTGGTTTAATGCTTTAAACTACAGTCTTGTCATATTTCCTAGTTCTCAGCAAGCGTATCATCTTTCTATTCAGGTACCAAATCTTCAGGTGTGGTCTGAAGATCTACAGTCGTAAAGATCCGAGCCTAAGTGGGGTGGATCTTTAGGTGTGATATTTGGAGTTCAGGAATAGGGGGAGCTCTGGGAACAGAAGGTATACAAAAAGCATCAGCATTCTCTGAGAGAAAAAGCTAGAAATAAACACGTAATTGCCCACACTGATGCAACCAGGCAGAGGATGGTCTGGCATTTGAGATTGGCCTGCTTTCCTCATTAATTCTCTTCTCGTTTCTAGAGTTTATTGTCACACTGACAAATGCCCACTCTCCCTAGGCAGCTTCAAAAGTAACCCAGCTGTCATTAGAGCGGAAAAGACTGGCGTCCTTCTGCAGAGTAAACAAATCAAGCTGCGTCTAGGCGTCTGAATCTCTGATTAACACACCATTGTGCTTGTTGCCCTTATTCCTGTCTTTTGGAGGCCTACTCTGTGCCAAATCTAGCACCTTGCTCTATGTACAATGTTTTATGCAATGCTTGCAACATTTTCAAGTTTGTAATTACTGACCTGAATAATGTCTTTGGTGTGGATTGCACCTCAATGACAAGAAAAATGAAGATTCTTACCACTGAACTGATAGGCAACATCATAATGGATGGTGATGAGATTGAAATGGTGAGGAGATTGAAACTGTCAACATCATCTTGCTTGGGTCACCAATTAACACCTTTGGTACCAACAGCCAGGAAATAAGAAGACACATTACACTGGGAAAACCTGCCGTTATGGACCTCTTCAAATTATTGAGGAGTAATGATGTTGAAGACTAAGGTGCATCTGATTCAGGCCATAGTCTTTATTATCACTTGTTATGCATCTGAAAGCTGGACGGCGACAGAAGAATTGACACCTTTGAGCTGTGGTGTTGGAGAAGAGCACTGACCATCCCAGGGATGGCCAAGAAAACAAAAAGATATGTCTTGGAGAGGGTGTAGCCAGAATGCTCTTTGGAGGCAAGAATAATGAGACTTTGTTTCTTATACTTTGGGCCTGTTGCTAGGAAGAACTATTCCTTGGAGAGAAACACGGTGCTGGAAAGGGTGGAGAGTCGGCAAAACGGAGAAAGCCCCTCTACCATGTGGATTGACACGGTGACTGCTGCTCTTGTGTGTCAGGAAGCGTGAAGGTGGCACAGGTTAGAACAGGGGTCAGATCTCTTGTTCATAGGTTTGTTATGAGAAATACTCAACTCGACGGCACCCAACAACAACAACAACAACAACAACATTTACTGACCTGATATACAAAAAGTGAAATATGTTCCAGAGGTAAAGTAACTGTTCTAAATCAAAGTCCAATGAGAAGCTACTCCTTTATTCTAATAGAGACCTACACATTCATAAATCATGCTAATAAAACCTCGTTATTGTCCCATGTTCTTCCCTGCTGTTCTTGACTGCTGTAGACTTTTTGCTTCTGAATGACTTTTTCTCCTTCTTATTGTTGTTGTTGTTCTTGTGTACCATTGAGTTAAATCGACACGTAGTTGACCCTCCAGTGGATTTTCAGAGACAGTAAATCACACGGAGGGTGGTTATTCATCCTTCTCTCTTGGAGCAATTTCTGGATTCAAACTGCGTGACTTTGAAATTGCAGCACAGTTTCTTACCGTTAGGCCACCAGAGCTCCCTTGCTAAGTATATTCTGACCTTTGTTTCTCTTCTTTGAGTATGTCTTCAAAGTCTGGAATGGGCCCAGCTTCTCTCTTTCACTTTCTCTAATATCTATAATCAGAGATTGTTGTTGCCGGAGAGCATGTGCTTTGGAGATTTTTCATTCTTCAGTCTCCAGATGGCAGGCTTCAAGCTAATTTCAATACTCAGAAACCTCTAGTGAAATCAGTGTTGCTGCTAAGTTTCTACTATTCAGAATAAGAATATAATATATTTGTATGCTGAATCAAAACAAGCTATGACTTCAGAAAATCAATTTGTTCAAATAGAAAGTTTTATAACATTAGGTTCATGTGGAGTAACTGGGGAAGAGTTTATAATGAAGAATGATGGTATACACTCTAAAATAATAGCACATTGTTGTTGTTGTTGTTAGATGCTATTGAGTCACCTGTGACCCACAGCGACATAGTGCAACAGTTCTGAAGCCTGCCCTGTCCTGAGCCAGTGTCACTGTCTCTGACACACCTACCCCCAATGACCAAGTTACTGTGTCAATCCATCTTATCTGAGGTCTTCCTCTCCTGTGCTGTTCCTCCAACCTCCTCAACATTATGTCCTTCTTCAAGAATTAATCCCTCCTGACTACTTGCCCAAAGTACATAAGACAGAGCCTCAAAATTCTAGCCTCCAGGGAGAAACTTGGTTTCACCCCCTCCAACACAGACCTATTTCTTTTCTTTGTGGTCCATGGTGTGTTCAAGACCCTTCCCCAGCACCACAACTCAAAGGCATCAATTCTTCTGTCATCTTTAGTCATTGTTCAGCTCTCAGATGAGTAGCAAGTAATTGTGGAGACTATGGCCTGGATCAAGTGCACCTTATTTTCTAGACTGACATCATTGCTTCTCAGTACTCTGGAGAGGTCCCTGACAACAGACTTTTCTAATGCAATTCATCTTTTGATTTCCTGAGTCCTATTGCCAAAAGTGTTGATTGTGGACCAGAGTAAGCTGTAATTGTAATTGTAAGCTCTTCTCCATGCATCATGGTGCTGTTAACTGGTCCCGTGATGAGACTCTGTCTTCTTGACATGGAGCTTCAATCTGTACCGAAGATTTCATTCCTTGACCTTCTGCAGCAAGTGCTTAGGCTTTGTATTCTCTTTTAGATGAATCAATTAAAGTTCAATACAAAGAAAACTAACTTCTGTGATTTGCAAAAGATTGTAAAGTTTATGAGGTCCAACTGATCTATAAGTGGTTGACCAATTATCACTGCCCTATATATTCTTTAAAAAAATCTAATAGCACTGAAACATTAAGGTTCTGCTTTTCCGTAGTTGTTATGCTTCTGTCCAGGTTCTCTGGGGCTCTACTTATTGACAAAGAGATAGGACAGTGTGTGAACTGTTAGGTATGCTAGCTCCAGGGACAGCCTATCTCCTCTACACAGGTAGATGATGCCTGCTAAGTCAACTGCTTTTTCTAATAGGATCCAAATTTCAAATGGGTCTCTGTGTTTTGACCCTTTGCTCAATCACATGAAAGAACCCTAGATAAGTCTTCAGCTGCTCACCAAATAGTTGGCAGTTCAAACTTGGTCAATGGCCCTGGGAGAAAGACCTAATGACCTACTCTCATAAATATGACAACCAGAAAATGCTACTGAACAGCTCTACTCTGTCAGATGAGGTCTCTGTGAGGTGAAATTGACTTGATGGGACCTAATAAAAACAAACGAACACTTGTTCAAGAACTTTGAACTTTAGGCACATTTAACTGTTTAAATTGCTGCCCATGTCCTGTCCCTCCTCTTTCTAGAAAAGTTTTTTGGTCACTCTCTTGTTCAGATTTACCTCCTCTGGGAAGCTTAAATGAGTTAAGAGAACCGGGTGAGACCCTCTGTTACTTGCTTCCATTGTAAATGGAATGCTTTCTTGCTTAATTTCATCCAATTAATGCTATTTCTCTCTCCTCACTGGGGATCCTTATTCTAGGGGTAAGATTTTATTCACCTTTCACCTTCATAACCGCAAAGACCAGTCTTTAATTACAATACATAATAGGTGCTCAGTAAAGTGAATAAATAAATTTAGCTTTAACAGTATCTCAACTCTTTCCTTTCCAGTTCTCTTGTACAGAGTTCTGCTGTTTGAGAGAATAGCATTGTGTGGGCTCTTCCTGTCCCTAGCATAAGTCAACCTACTTGTACCAACCTCTCTTTATTATGGTAATGTAAAGTTGAGAAAGAAGAGAAATGGAGCCAGGGAGTGAGGACTGGAAGAGTATCAGGATGTACCAGATTGATAATGTACTTCCCTAGTGCTTACCCATCCTCTGTTTTTATTTGAAAATAGTTTTTGTACATCTAACCACTGGACCAATTGACAGCATCATGACAGATGGAGCAGAGATTGAGATATTTAAAAATTTCAGCTTGCTTGGCTCCATAATTAACATTCTTGGAACCCATACTCAAAAAATCAAAATGAATTACACTGGGGAATATCTGATGTCATGGACCTCTTCAAAGTGCTAAAGAGCAACAATGTCATTCTAGAAACTAAGGTGCATCTGATGCAGGCCATGGTCTTTGCAATTTCTTGCTATGTGTCAGAGAGCTACACAATGACCAACAATGACAGAAGAATTGATGCCGAGTTGTGGTGTTGGAGAAGAGTACTGAACATACCATGGACTGCCAAAGGAACTAATGGGTCTGTCCTGGGGACAGACAAGCTGCTGCTTGGAGGCAAGGATTTTGAGACTCTATCTCACATACTTTGGGCATGTAGCTAGATGTGACCAGTCTTTGGAGGATGAAGGGACAGCGTAGGAGAGCACGACCCCAGGTGAGATGGATTGGCACATAATTGGGGTAATTAGGGTTGGTATGTCAGAGACAATGAGATTGGCTCAGATAGAGCAGCGTTCAGAGCCATTGTGTATAGGATCACTGTGAGTTGACTCACTGGCGCATAACTACAACAATTAGTTATGATGAGGGAATATAAAAATAGGGCAAGCCCTTAATCCAATGTGATTACTGTTCTTATAAGAAGAGGAGAAGAGACATAGAGACACAGGTTTAGGGGACGTAAAGCACTGGAGGCAGGAATTGGAGAGCGATATCAAGGAGTGCCCAGGATTGCTGGCATCTCTAGACACAAAAAGAAGACATGTGGCAGACTGCCTCCTGGAGCCTTCAGAGAAAGGACAGCTTGGCAGACGCCTTCACTCCAGACATCCGGTTTCCAGGGCTGTGAAAAAAATCCACGTCTGTTATCTTTGCCCTCAGTTTGCAGATCTTTGTTATAAGAGTCCTAGGAAACTAGTAGAGTTTCCTACCTGAAGATGAGGAAAGCAAATTCAAAGAAAAGTTTCATATTGTAAATGAAGAGAGAGAGAGAGAGGAGGGAAGGGAGAAAGGGAGGGGAGAA
>NW_006399785.1:15132463-15133662 GCF_000299155.1 Elephantulus edwardii | reverse complement strand
TCTCCAAAGACTGGTCCCTCCTTGCAACATGTCCAGAGTATGTCAGATGAAGCTTCAGAATCCTTGCCTCTAAGGAGAAGCCTGCTTTCACTCTCTCTAGGATGAACCTGTATGCTCTTCTGGCAGCCCAGGGTATATACAATACTCTTCTCCAACACCTTAGCTCAAAGGCATCAATCATCTTTCCATCATCTCTACTCATTGTCCAGCTTTCTGATACATAGCATGTTGAAGGCAAAACCATATTGGCTCATTTCCAAAGAAAAGAAGCAGCCCCGTGACCAGGGTAAGGTGATCATTGGCCGCAATTTACAAAATCTTTCCTGATTCAAACCCAGCCTCTAACTTGAAGCGATGACTCAGGCCAGTTTTGCAAACAGCATGATTTCTTTTGCAATTTCTCATCCGATCTGTTCCCTGTTCCCCTAGATTGCATAAGGGGAAAGATGCATTTCGTGACTGGATCCTAGCTTCCCGAGGCTCAAAATAATCACTGTTCTCTTGTCCCTGGGAGATGAAGGTGTATGTTAGCAGTTCTACCGTTCTTTGAATATCCGTAGCAGGTGGGGCTTCGAGTGGCATTTCCAATCAGATGTTCACCCAGAAATTAATTAACTTTAGGAAAAATGTTTCCCTAAAGTGCTTTGCACAGCACTTCCTTACTTTCTCCCTTCTCTGAACATTGCCTTGGTATCTCCCGGGCTCCCACACCCATGCCCCCTAGTCTAGAGGGAAATGAGGAATAAGTCTTGCTGCTAAAGGTGACAATGACATTTCCTCTGCCTCAGCTGTGGAGCAAGCCTTCTTTCTCTGCCTGTCCTTTCGCCACCCCAGCCAGTGTCCTTTAATTTGTGTTTTCTCAGGTTTTCCAAATTGTTTGGAGCCCTGACATGTTTTTCATTTTCATGTAGTGTTTTGTTTTCATATCTTTGCAATTCTTTTTAATAAATTGAAAGGAGGGAAAATGAAGACTATCTGATTTGGGCTGCAAAGAATATAAGACTGGCTGTTTCCATGTAGAAGAGTTGAAATTTCTGACTCTCAGAGTCTTCCTTGTAAACTGGGCATAAATAAGCCAACCTAAAAATGACTGGAACAGCACATCAGTAGAGAGCTGCCAGAAGTCCAGGCTGTGATAGAAGGGGTCGTGGTACTAGGGATATTGTAGCTGATGTTACATGAATCTTAGCTGAAAGCAG
>NW_006399785.1:15129762-15131628 GCF_000299155.1 Elephantulus edwardii | reverse complement strand
ACAAACAGATTCATCCTGGAGAGGGTTAAACCAGGCTACTCCTTGGAGGCAAGGATTCTGGGGCTTCGTATGACATACTTTGGACTTGTTGTAAGGAGGGACTGGTCCCTGGAGAGGGACATCATGCTTGGTAGGGTGGAGGGACAGCGCAGGAGGGGAAGACCCTCTGTGGGGTGGATTGATTCAGTGACTGGGGTAATCGGGATGGGTGTGTCAGAAGCAGTGCGATTGGCACAGGATAGAGCAGGGTTTAGGGCTGTTATACGTAGGGTCACTATGAGTTGCAAATGACTCCACTGCGCATAACAACAACAACAACAAAGGATTGTAGGATGACAGAAGAAGAATCAAGGTCTTTGTGTTGTGGTGTGGGAGAAGACTTTTGACCGTACCATGGGTCGCCAAGACAACAAATAGATCTGTCCGAGAGAGAGTGAAACCAAGTTTTTCCTTGGAGGCAAGAGTATTGACGCTCTGTCTCACATATTTTGGACAGGTCACTTGGAGGGTCCAGTCCTTGGAGAAGAACATTATGTTTGGAAAGGTAGAGTGGTCAAGGCAGAGTAGGAGGATCCGAGAAGAGAGGGATTGACACAGTGACTGTGGCAATGAGGTCAGATGTATCCGAGACAGTGAGGTTGGATCAGGATAGGGCAAGGTTTAGAGTCTTGTTTGTAGGATCACTAGGAGTCATGATCGACCCAACAGCATGTGACAATAACAACAAAAAATTGTTAAGAGAACTCTTGAAATGCCTTTTTGAGGTAGTTCCATGAAAGCACATAGTTTTGTACTTGTTTCTTGAAGTGTCTCAGCAAGATATTTATGTTCTGCCCTCCTCTTCATTCTATCTCTTTTAGGTAAAACAAAGATCAGATATAATTTGGGTAGCTGCTGAATCATATGCTAAAATTATTCTAGCGGATTTCGTCAATATATTAAAAAAACCCCATTTCTGCTTTTGTTGTGATGTCTTCTGAAAAATTTAATCTTAGGATCATAAACTTAGCCCCAATCAAAACTAAAAATCAAACAAACCCCCACCCCCTGGCCCATTACCACAGAGTTGATTTCTATTCAAAGTGACCACATAGGACAGAGTAGAGCTATTCCTTCGAAGAGTTTCTAAGGCTATGCAGCTTGAAATTGACTTCCTCACAGGGTGACTTGTGAATGGCAGCTGTCAATCTTTCAGTTAGTGGCCCATTACTTAATCCACTGTTTTACCCGGCGGCCTTCTTAGTGTTAATGGGAAACTTGCAAGTCATTTATTAACATTTCTTCCTCTTCAGCTCTCCAATCCCATTCAATATAATATATTCAATCCCAGTTCAATATAAGCCTTCAGCCATCATTCTCAACATTCATTATTCACCTAGCACACAGGCTCTTGTTCTTTAAGCTTCTTTTTTATAAAATAATATAAGCTTTGTCCCTGTCAACCATCTTATTTTCATAGGAAAAACATCTAACTCCTCACTTGGCATCTCAGGTCATTTATCACTGGTATTCATCCACCTCCGAGTCCAGATCTCTGCATATGGCCCTATGAGTCTGCTTTGGCTTCTGGAGCTGCCCCTAGAAACCTTCTGTTCAACTCTTTTATTCAGCGTCTCTTCTTTTTATTTAGGCTTCTACTGAAATTTTCAGGATCTCTTCTGACCATTCATTTTGGTTTTCTCTTTGTCCTCTGTCTTTGTCTCTGCCTAAAGAATAAACATATCTTGGAGAAGGCGCAACCAGCGGACTCCTTGGAGGCAAGGACGACAAAGCTTGATCTCACATACTTTGGGCATGTTGCTAGAAGAGTGTACACATTAGAGTGTGACAGCATGTTTGGAAAGATGGAGGGATGGTTAAGGAGAT
>NW_006399785.1:15124083-15128165 GCF_000299155.1 Elephantulus edwardii | reverse complement strand
GACTGCCCTGGTATTAACACTAAAACTTTTGCCTCAGAACTGAGAAAATGGGATGAATTTGTCAGCCTACCTCTGTATGAGTTTTTATCTACAGATACAATGGAGGACGTTTTCTGAACTCTGGTTCATTTTCACTTCACACATGTCTCAATGAATCCAGCTGTGGTTTGTGGGTTTTTACTCGCTACTGGTCACCCTGCCTTTTCTTTTGGTCTGTCTCTGGGTAGAGATGAAATCTTGTCTGTCTTTGGAAGTAGTAGCCCAGAACATTGAGAGTTTGTAGTACTCTAAAACGCTCACACATAGAAATTCTCTAGATATTGTTGCTATTGAGTAGCATCGAGTTGGAGCTAACCCATGACTGACCCCCCAGTGGGTTTTCAGAGGCTGTTAATTACATGGGATGAGATTGCCCATTTTTGTCTTCCTGAGCAGCTGGGAGATTTGAACCACGTGCCTTTGGGATTGCAGTGCAGTTTCTGTGCTACCAGAACTCCACTCTCTGGATGTTACAGATTTAATTTAGTTTGATTAATTAGTGTTGCTGCAAAGTTACCTACTTTTTAAATCAAGCTTTTCTGCCAAATTATGTTATGTGCCATCGAGGTGTCTGCACCTCATAGCAACCCTGTACACAGTAGCTCTGAACCTTGTGCTGTCCTGGGCCAATCTCACATCTCTGACACACCTACTCTCGTTACCCGAGTTACTGTTTCAATCAATCTCCTCCACTATCTTCTTCTTTTGCAATATCCAGCTACCCTTCCAGGCATGTTATTCTTCTGCAAAGACTAGTCCTTCCTGGCAACATGCCCAAAGTATATCAAAGCTTAACAATCCTTACCCCCTAGGAGCAGCTTGGTTTTATGCTCCCTGACTAATCTGTTCGCTCTCTTGGCAGTCCATGATATGTTCAACAGTCTTCTCCAGTATCACAACTCAAAGATTACTATCCTTCTTCCGCCATCTTTGGTTATTGTCTAGCTCTCTGAGAGATGGCAAGTCACATGAAGACCATGGTCTGGATCAGACACATCTTAGTTTCTAGACTGATATTCTTGCTCTTTAGCACTTTAGAGAGGTCCCTGAGAACAGCTTCTCACAGTGCAATTCATTTTTTTTAACGTCCTGAGTGCTAGTGCCAAGAGTACTGATTATGAAACCAAACAAGCTGAAGTTGTTTACAATCTTGATCTCCTCTCCAACCATCATGATGCTGCCAATTGGCCCAGTGGTGAGAATCTTTGTCTTCTTGATGTTGAACTTCAACCCATATTTAAGACTACAATCCTTGAGCTTCTGTAGCAAATGCTTCAGGTCCTCTTTGCTCTGGTCAGATGACTGCTTCCTGGTTCAAGTTTAGGTTTTGTGCATGAGCACAGTTAGGTGTTCTTGATACCTAGTCTTCTCAATATTAACCACAGTCTGTTGTGATCCATACAGCCAAATGCTTTCGCATAGCAATGAAACACATATTTCTCTGGTTCTCTGCTTTCAGCCAAGATCCATTCAACATTGGCTAAGATGTCCCTAATGCCACAGTCTCTTTTAAGCCTAGCTTTTACTTTGAGTAGTTCCCTGTCAGTGTACTCTTGCAGTCATCTTTGGATAATCTTCAGCAGGATTTTGCTTGCATGTGATATTGGCGATGTTGTTGTTGTATGTATGTGCCGTTGAGTCGCCTACCACTGATAGTGACCAACAGCTCTGAAATCTACCCTAGCCTGAGCCAGCTCCCCTGAAGCTGACACACCTAATTCCATTACCCCAGTTACTGTGCCAATCTATCACATCTGGGCTCTTCCTCTCCTGCACTGTCACTGCACCCTTCTGAGCAGTATGTCCTTCTCTAAGGACCAGTCTGTCCTGGACAGGTGCCCACAGTATGTAAGATAGAGCTTCAAAATCCTAGGCTCCAAGTAGAAACTTGGTTTCATCCTCTCCAAGACAGACTTGTTTGTTCTTTTGGTCATCCATGCTATGTTCAATACTTGTCTCTAACATATTGCTTGATAATTTTCACACTCTGTTGGATCACATTTTTTTTTTTAGAATGGGAGAAAATATGAATCTCTTCTAGTCAGTTGGCCAGATAGTTGTCGTCCAGATTTCTTGGCACAACCTGATGAGTGAATCCAGGGAAGTATCTGTTGAAATATGTTAATTGGTATTCCATCAATTCCTGGAGTCTTGTTTTTTTGCCAATTCTTTCAGAGCCACTTGAACTTCCTCCTATATTACCGCTGCATCTTGATCATATATTGTTTCATTAAGTTCTTCTATGTCAGGCAATTCTTTTTTGGTATAGTGACTCTGTGCACTCCTTCCATCTTCTTCCGATGTTTTCTGGGAAATTCTGCCCATAGCATCTTTAAGTGTTGCAACTCGAGGATTGACTTTGTTATTGATTTAATTTAGCTTAAGTAGGGATGAGCAAATTCTTCCTTTCTGATTTTCCAATTCTAGCTCTTTGCACATTTCATGATAATACCTTTTGTCTTCCTGAACTGCCCTTTGAAATCTTCTTTTCAGCTCCTTAGTATCCTGATTTTTCCTTTTACTTTGACTTCTTGGCATTCTAGTAAAAAAAATCAGAGTCTCTTTTGACTTCCATGTTGGTCCTCTACTTTTGTGATGACCTTTTGCATTCTTCCTGGATATTCTTCTTGGTATCTCTCCACAGTTTTTCTGGTCTTTGTTCATTAATGGTCAAGGCCTCAAGCCTGTTCTAGATTTATTTTTATTTTTTTAATTCAGTTGGGATAGACTGAAGGTCAGATTTTGGTTCTTGTGATTTTTTAAAAAAAATTTCTTTAGCTTCAGCTTGAATTTGCATATGAGTGTAGATACAGTTAAATTTGAACTTGAGTTTCAGTTCTACTGACCTTGATCAATGGCCTAACTTATTATGCACTGGTTTCCTCAAAAGCCAAAGGGGTATGGCAATTTGGTTACTGTGAGTTTAAATTCTATATTATAAATAAATCATGTAGCACCTGTTGCATAAATGCTAGATTAAAATGGGGGGTTTTTAGCTTGAGAATAAGTTTGTATACTCCGGAGTACCAGCTTTGAAAGAAAGTATGACAATACAGAGCTGAAATCTCTTGAGACATGATCTTTTCATCCTGCCGTTTTCTTTCTCTGTCTTAAGAATGAATCAATTCTTTCAGAGATTAGTTTTGCTGAGAACTTGCCTGGAAGCCTGACCGCATAATGTAGACTATGACAAGACTGTTTTCTATGACTTTAACTGATGGAATTTTCCGTATGCCAGTAATATTCTCCCTCTCTGTGATACTGTTCAGAGAGAGTATTTTGTTTGTGAAGAGGTAAAGAGGAAAAAGGGATCACCTTGAACCATTCTTGCACATCAGTTCTCATGAACTCAAAACAGAAACATACTTAAAGTTAGTGTGACATCATTAACTGAAGGCTGAGGGTCAACTAACATGACCCTCTCTCTTAAGAAGCAGAAGTACTCACATTGTGGGGCCCAGGTTTTATGTACGAAGAAGCCGAGAATAAGCAAATACCCCTTGGTCCCAGAAGGAAGTAGGGAAGATCCTGACTGTGATCAAAAGAATATTGCTGGCCCTTTGTTTCCCCAGTGATCCTCGTTGTGAGTCACTTGTTCATTTTCTCTAGTGAGTATTTGATGTCATGATGAGATTAATAATTCACAGAGTCTGGGCAGTACTTTTCCACTGAGGGCTGTGTGCAGAGGAGGGAAGTGCTGGCAGAGCCGGAGGGCTCCTGACAAGGTCGGATGCCTTATGCTTCTGCAAGAGCTCCAAGCAGTCCCCGGTAACCCCTTCCTGGCTGGGGCTTACAGGAAGATATCCTTGAAGGATCCCTAGTTTTCTTGGCTAGCATTTAAGTGAATCCAGTAAAGGTTACATCTCAGACATGACACGTTAAGTGAAAACAACAGCACCAAAACATAAATAAAATTTTAATTATCAGTTCTAAGCAATAATTCAAGAAATGCTATGAAATTGTACATGATTCATTGCTAGAGGTGTTGAGAAGGTTGGCTTGACTTGGTTAGCCAGCAGACAAGAAAGAATGATCTAGTTTTA
>NW_006399785.1:15121547-15123983 GCF_000299155.1 Elephantulus edwardii | reverse complement strand
TAATATAATATGTTGTTGTCATTGTTATGTGGTCTCAAGTTACCTGCAACTAATAGAGACGCTGTGTATAATAGCCCTAAACCCTGCTCTATCCCTTGCCAATATTATTGTCTCTGACACACCTACCTCCATTATCCCAGTCACTGAATCAATCCATCTTACTGAGGATCTCTTGCGCTGTCCCTCCACTCTCCCAAGCATAACGTCCCTCTCCAAGGACTAGTCCCTCCTCACAAGATGTCCAAGCTTCAGAATCCTCGCCTCCAAAGAGCAGCCTGGTTTCACCCTCTCTATGATGAACTTGTTTGTTCTCCTAGCAGTCCATGGTACATTCAATACGCTTCTCCTGCACCACAGCTCAAAGGCATCAATTTTCCTTCTATCATCCTTAGTCATTGTCCAGCTTTCTGGGGTGTGTGTGTGTGTGTGTGTTAGTTCTAGGCCCTCTGCATTGTGTTGAATAACTCCTTTGACCTTTACAAAAATCTTAGGAGCTAGATGACACTAAACTCATTTTATAATGAAGAAGCTGAGTGGCAGCAGGTCACCCAGGCCTTTGCAGAGCCTTTGAAGTGTGAGAGGTAGAATCAGAGTTTTACCCCTGAGTACATATGTCTCTGGACACTGTTTAACTCATGTGTTCCATCACCTTCTGTGAATAATTAAGGACTGTTAGAATTTTTCTAGGAGTTTGAGCCCTTTTTTAAGACCACTGATGTCTCCGCCCCCCCCCCCATGTGGTTCTCACAGCATTACTGTAAATAAATGGAAAAGCAACAACTTCTCTACTTAAACAGGAGGGTGACCAGATGGCTGGCTTCTCGCGGACTCTGGCCAAACGATTAATGACAGAGCTAGAGCTGGGATGCAGGACTTTGAATCACACAGCAGAAGCCGTATGGCTGGTTCACGAATGGGCTGAAGAGGTTACCCCATAGATTCGTTGTAGTTAGGTGCTGTCAAGTTGAGTACAACTGATAGGAAGAACAGATCTGAACGGAGGTCTACCCTGTGCCATCTTCACTCTTCCGCACACACTAGAGCCCACTGTGGCAGTTGCTGTGTCAATTCACCTGCTCGACGGTCTCCCTCCCCTTAGCTGATCCTCCGCCCTTCCAAGTCTCACGTCCTTCTTCAAAACACAGCCTCTCCCAGCAACGTGCCTGCAGTATGTGAGGCAAAGCTACCCCATAGGTAGCTGCTCTTTTTAAATCTAACTTGTATTAGGAGAGGAACGACTGAAAAACTGGTTTAAAGTCAACATCTTGCCTTCTCTCTCAGTCTCCCTTGTCAGTCCACAATGGCTTTTTTCTGGGTTACAGGGCACCGGCTCCAGGAGTCTCCATAATGCCCTGTCCCTTTTCAGATTCAGACTGCCTAGCCATCCTATGACATTAGGACCTTCCCAATAAACTTTCAATTAATTAATCTTCTACTTTCGTTTCCAAGAGTCAGATTTTACTCTTCATCACTGAGAAATCAGACAGATGTAATATTCCGTCGATGCTACGTGCCAAACGGCCATGCGGTGCCGATGAGTTGTTCGTCTTAAAGTCACCTGAGTTCTTGCTTATTCTCCTTTGAAAACTCGTGATTTGCCAAAGAATAACTTGGAAGTGCTACATTTCTGCTAGCCCAGCATTATTTAAATATTTCATGTAATTACCTAGGAAGGATAGCTCTTTGGAACACCTCAGGGGGGTGACTATAGATTTTTCCCACGCAGGAGTAGAGATCGTAATAAATATGACGCATGGGAGTGACAGGTTTTAGGAGAGAGAACGTTGGCTGCCTGACACTTCTTTGGCTAACACACATATTTTTTTTCTCTTCTTATTTTTACTTCTCCCACCTCCATCTACTCCTCTTCTTCCTCTTAAACTGTCTATTCTCACCCTTTTATCCTTTCTGCAAGCAGGAGATGAACAAAGGGTACTTAGCTCTATCAGTATCAATTCTCACTACATGGAAACTCCATGTGTGTCACGTTGAACCCGTGTCACCGCCTGTTGTTCAGAAGGAGTTTGACAGATCTTTCTT
Source organism: Elephantulus edwardii (assembly GCF_000299155.1). Taxonomy (NCBI): domain Eukaryota; kingdom Metazoa; phylum Chordata; class Mammalia; order Macroscelidea; family Macroscelididae; genus Elephantulus; species Elephantulus edwardii. Next base: position 15,121,943 of record NW_006399785.1, on the reverse strand, counting down.
CTCAAATCTCAAGGTCCCTCTGGGTGGACTTGAGTGCAAATCTTTCAGTTACCACTTGAGCTCAGAGCTTATTAAACATTTGCATTGCTCAGGGAAAGAATCTAAATACCATTTTGAGCTATTGTAAATGTTTGAAAGTAGAGATTATTAATTTCTGTTACAGGTGAGGATACAGAATATAATGGGATTTTACAATTTTTTCCTGGTCAGTTGACAGCTAAGCATTCATCTCCTCTCTCCCGTGAGGTTGTAAACATCAGCTGAAAGTTAGCACAACTGAGGCATAAGAAAAGCATATCTCAGTCACAAAGGGACAAATGCTGCATGGTGCCACTGTTGTAGAATGGGACTGACATCAAGGTTGGGGTAAGACTGAGAAAAATTGGATAAATTATG
>NW_006399785.1:15120507-15120786 GCF_000299155.1 Elephantulus edwardii | reverse complement strand
AGGACTTGAAGCACCAATCACATTCTCTTGGTCCCTTCATGCTGTGAAGCCTGGTCAGTGAGCTCTTTCTCTCTCTCAAATAACTTACTACCTGACGGATCACATCAAAGGCAAGGGTCACACTACCCTGAGATAATCATATTTGACCTGTGGAGATATCAGGTAGATTCTAGAGCGCTTGAATTGATACAAGGATTGTGACAATGAGTTCAAGCATGCCCGAGATGATGAGGATAGGGTAGGAAGGATGAAGTTTCAAACCTGTTGTTCATGGGTTCC
>NW_006399785.1:15115183-15120407 GCF_000299155.1 Elephantulus edwardii | reverse complement strand
GACCCTGGATTCACGGGTTCATAGACCACCTGGGTGCATGGACCCTGCTGTTCATGGGTTGTAGTCAACTTGACAGCACACATAACAAGGACGAGTTCTCAGGGGCTGGAACCAGTAAGACGCCAAGCTAACTGGTGGAACTCAGTTCTATTTTATCCTGAAAGGATCTGGATGGATTGGATGAAGATCAACAGCTACTGATTTTCCCGCTTTTATTTACTTATTTACTTGTTTGTTGGTTTACGGCCTAGTTAAAGTAAGGTTCAGAGTTCAGTGTCTCAGATTCTTTATCTTACCCGAGGATAATAATTTTAGACTCTTTCTCTTGGGTTGTTGTGAAGATTAAATGAGAAGATATTTGCAGAGCAGTTAGTTTGACAACTGACTGAGGTGAGCATTCAAGGAGTGCGTGTATATCCACACCTGAGACACATTGTTGTCGTTGTTAAGTGTCAGCTAGTTGAGTACAGTTCATAGGGACCCCACGACAATAGATAGAAACTCTGTCCTTTTCTGCACCTTCCTCATCACTCCTGACACGTTTGAGTCTACAGGTACAGTCACGGAATCAATCCATCTCATTGAGGGTCTTCTTCGCCTTTTCCAAGCATGATGTCCTCTTCCAAGGAATAGCCTCTTCTAGCAACATGTCCAAGATATATGAGGTGAAGCTTCATCAACTCTACCTTGAAGGCACATTCTGTTCGTAATTTCTCCAACAAATGTGGGTTTGTTTTTTTGGAAGTCCTTGGGATACTCAGCACTCCAACACTGATATCATACCTCATAGATTTTTCGTCTGTTATCCTTATTCATTGTACAGCTCTCAGGTTCAAAGCGAGTGACTGGAAAAACTGTGGCCTCAGTTAGGCATACCTTAGTATGTAGACTGCCATCATTGCTTTTCAAGACTTTGGAGAGATCCCTGACAGTAGAATTTTGCAATGTTATACACCTGATCTTCTACCGTTGGTACCAAGAGTGATGACTATGAATCCAAGATGAAATCATTGACAGTAAATAGTAATGCCATTTCACACTGTTGTTGCTATATGTTATCAAGTAGTCTGTGACCCATCGTGACCCTATGTACAGCTGTTATGAACACTGACTGCTCTGTCCTGAGCCAGTTTCACTAATTCCAACACACCAACCCTCATTTTCCCAGTTACTGTATCAATCCATCTCATCTGGGGTCTTTCTCTCCTTCACTCCCTCCACCTTTCTGAGCATGATGTCATTCTCCAAGGACTGGTATCTCCTGGCCATGTGCCCAAAGTATGTGAGACAGAGCTTCAAAATCCTAACCTCCAAGGAGAAACTTGGTTTCACTCTCTCCAAGATAGACCTGTTTGTTTTCTTGTCAGTCCATGGTATGTCTGAGACTCTTCTCCAGCACCAGAGTTTGAAGGCATCAATTCTCCTGTAATCATGAGTCATTGTCCAGCTCTCTCATACATAACAAGTAATTGCTAAGGGCTTGGCCTGGATTAGGCACACTTTTGTCTCTAGACTGACGTTATTGCTTTTTAGTACTCTGAAGCAGTCTCTGACAGGAGTTTTTCCCAGTGCAATTCTTTCAATTTCCTGATTGCTGATGTTAAAAATGTTGACTGTGGAGCTGAGCAAGCTGTAATTGTTAACAACCTCAACTTCTTCTCCACTTCTCATGGTGCTGCCAATTGGTCCAGTGCTGAGAATCTTTGTCATCTTGATGTTGAGCTTCAATTCTTATTGAAGACTACAGTCCTTGATCTTCTGCAGTGCTTGCTATTATTATTTTAAAAGACTTGGTGACATAATGGTGAAGCAATTTATCATCAAAAAGTCAGAGTTCTCAACTCACCAGCTGCTATATTAGAGAAAGATATGAGAGAGTTGGCTTCTGTAAAGATTCACAACCCTGGAAGTCTCTGTGACTGTTCTTCTGTGTCCTAGTCGATTGCTAGGAATAGGAATCAATTTGATGGCAATGTGTTGGATATTGTTCAATGCTGTTAATGCAGAGAAAAAACCCCAAGAATACGGTGTCCCAGTAGTTTTTCTTCAGAGTTGTTGTTGTTGTTAGGCGCCATTGGGTCAAGCAAAATGCACAACAAAAATATCAACAACAGATATGAACCCTGTCTTGTTGTGGGCCATCTTCATACTTTCTGACACTTTAGAGCCCATTGGAGCAGTCATCATGTCAAGGGTCTTCCTCTCCTTCATCGACCCTCTACCTTTCCAAGGAATAGCCCCTCCTAGCGACTTGCCTGAAGTATGTGAAGTGGAGTCTCATCATTCTCACCTCCAAAGAGCACTCTGGCATTGCCACCCTATGAACAACAGACCTGAACACTATCCTGTGTCATCCTCTCCAGCTCTGACATACCTAAGCCCTTTGCAATAGCCATTGTGTCAATTCATCTCATTGAGTGTCTCCTTCGATTTTGTTGACCCTCCACCTTTGCAAGCATGTCATCACTTTCTGAGGATATCCTAGCAACATGTTAAAAATATGCGAGATAAAAATAATTTAAAAAAATCCACGAGATGAACCTCCATTGTTGACTCTAAGTAGCATTCTGGCTGCATTTTTTCCTAAGACATATCTCGTTGGTGTTTTGTTTTGTTTTGTATTTAGTCTTCACAGTGATGTCATTGTGCCTCAGTAATTTGTAGAGATCTCTGACAACAGACTTGCCCCATCCACTGTTGTTGTTGTTAGATGTCATTGAGTTGAGTACAACAGATAGCAACCCCATTAACAAAAGATCTGAACCCTGTTCTATCCTCTGCCATCTTCACACATCATGACTCGCAAGAGCCCATTGCAGCAGTCACCATGTCATTTCACCTGGTTGAGGGTCTTCCTCTTCTTCGCTGACCCTCCACCCTTCTTCGCATCAAGTCCTTCTCCAAGGAATAGCTTCTCATAGAAACATTTCCAAAGTATGTGAGGTGAAGCCTCATCATTCTTGCTTCCAAAGAGCACTCTGGATGCCCCCTTTCAAGACATATTTGTTTGTTCTTTTAGCAGTCCATGGGATGGTCAGTTCTTCTCTTCTCCAATACCACAGCTCAAAGACATAAATTCTTCTTCTGTCTCTCTATTCATTGTCCAGCTTTCAGATGCATAGCAAGTGATTGGAAAGATTAGGGCCTTAATCAGATGCACCTTAGTCCTCAAACTGACATCATTACTCCTCAATAGTTTGGAGTGGTCCTTAACTGCAGATTTCTCTAGTGCAATGTGTCTCCTTATTTCCTGACTGCTGGTACCAAGGGTATTAATTATGAATCCAAGGAAGATAAAGTTGTTGTCAGTTTCAAACCCTTCTTCATCCATCATGATGTTGCCTATAGGTCCAATGGTAAAAATATTTTTTTTCTTGACACTGAAATGCTATTACATGTAATGTTGTTGTTGTTGTTATGTGCCGTCGAGTCACCTGCGACTCATAGCGCAGAGGCTCGGCTCTGACTGGCTGAAGTTGGGCGCCTCACACGACAGCCACAAGACCCCGCAGACCCCCCCTATCTTCCCAAGAAAAAACCTATCTACACAGCAATTCTACAGGATGCATCACCTTTGACCGATAAATATTGCGACTAAACTTCAGAGACACTGATCCCAACATAAGGAACTACCATCAGCTGATGTGTTTGAAATCACAGAAGCCATGGAAGCTTCATATATAAGTTATTAGATGGAGGGCTGGTGAAAGGGAGATAGATGTGAAGGGAGGGGGTAGAAGTGGATGGATATCCTGTGGAATCGTGAAGCAGGAAATAAGTGTGTAAAAGTGCATGTGAGAAAGGCAGGGAAAACACTGACACTAAAGTTAACTCCGCAAGAAGGGATATACCTTTAACTTGCTGGTCTGTCTAATACTTCTCTTAATCTGAACATTCACATTGAGACAGACTAGGAAGAAGGATTGGCCATCCACTTCTGAAATAGCAGGCCTCTGAAAACCCTATGTACAAAAGAACAAAATTACATGTAATACATCTCCTTATCTCCTGACTGCTGGCACCAAATATGTTGATTGTGAATCCAAACAATATGATACCAGTGACAATATCAAAATTTTCTCTATTTATCATGATGTTTCTGTATCAGGGAGATTAATATATAAGAAGTTTTATATGCTATCTTTGCTTGAAGAATGAAGTCTATCATTGGGCTTTTAACTTTATTATGAGGGAATCAGATTTTTTTTGTTTTTTAGGGTAAGTTTCTATGTACAGCAGAGATAGGGAAAAAATGTAGGTAAAGGTGCAGGAGGAAGTTAGAGATCTGAGGAGTAGTTTACAGCTTATCTGGAAATAGATCTATATTGGCAATTAACAACAACAGCCTCTGTTTGAAACGTAACAGCTATGTGTGTGGAACTTGAGTCTCCCAAGGCAGACTACAATTTTGCTGGAGGTACAAATTGATGTTTCATACTCTTGTGTCCCTCCAGTGCATATAAAGCATCCCTTTACATTCTACCACTGTTTCCTACTTGCAATTCTGCCCAGCTGGTGCTTCTATACCTTTGTTCATGTTTTCTTTGTCTAGTATTTCACTGCACTATCATCTATCTGGCTGAATACCATTATGTCAGAGGATTCTTTGGCTTGACTACTATCTGAAACGTTGGCAGTTTGAATCTACCCAGTGGTTCTGTAGGAGAAAGTCATGGAAATCAGCTTCCAAGATGAGACAATAGCTTAGACAATTCTATGTATTACTCCTACTATGTCATATGGTGTTGCTGGGAGTGAAAAAGCAACTCAATGGTATCTAATAACAACACATCATATTTCAAGACCAAGTTTAGATGTTGCTTCTTGTGAAAAATGGATACTTTTGGAGGGCAAATGAGTTTTGTCTTCTTGTCCCTTTTAAGATGTTTTTGTACAAGAATTAGAATTGGCTGCTGTCATGCCATCTAGAAAACAATGGGGCTCAGGTAATTCTAATGTCCCCAGTGAAAACAGTATCCTTATTATTCTTGGACTAAAAGTCCTGGGATATTGTTACGGAATTCACTTGATCATATCTCCTTGATTGTTAGTCCCTACTATCTGCTGTTGTTGTTGATTGTGGTCTAGTTGAGCACAACTCATAGTGACCCTATGAACAAAAGGCCTGAAGCCTTTCTATAACTATCATAATTTATCAAAGTTCATAGAGTTTCCAGAGGCAAGTTGTTTAGGAAGTTGAAGCCACTCCTGCTTCCAAACCTGT
>NW_006399785.1:15105077-15111498 GCF_000299155.1 Elephantulus edwardii | reverse complement strand
CTTGAAGGCATCTATTCTTCTGTCATCCCTAGTCATCGTCCAACTCTCTGAAGAATAAGAAGCAATTGAGAAGACTATGGCCTAGATTAGGAACAACTTTGTCTCTAGACTGATATTGTTGCTTTTCAGCACTCTGGAGAGCTCCATGGCAGCAGATTTTCCCAATACAATTCATCTTTTGATTTCCTGACTGCTGGTGTTAAGAGCGTTGATTGTGGAACTGAGAAGGCTGAAATTGTTAACAGCCTCAATCTCTTCTCCATCTATCCTGGTGCTGCCAGTTGGCCCAGTGATGAAAATTTGTGTCTTCTTGATGTTGAGTGTCAATTCATATTGAAGACTACAGTCCTTAATTTTCTACAGCAAGCACTTCAGATCCCCCTTAGTTTCAGCAAGCGAGGTTGTGTCATCTGCTTAATGTAGGTTGTTGAAGAGTCTCCCTACAATCTTGATGCCATATTCCTCCTCATAAAGCCCAGCCTCCCCAATGGTCTGTTCCCCAATGGTATGGAGACAGGACACATCCGGATGCACCCCTTTTCTGATTTTGAACCATGCAGTGTTTCCTTGCTCTCTACTGAAAACTGAGGTCTGCCTCCTTGTTCAAGGAACACAATCAAATGTTCAGGGTTTCTCATTCTTCTCAAGGTTAGCCAAAACTAATTATGCAATTACAAATTATTTTAACACAAAATGATCCTAAATGCAGTTAATCATTAAAAAAATGCACCTGCATTGACTAAATTTTTGGAAATGGTAAATCTTGCCTTAAAAGGTTGCATTCTAGAAAATATTTTGGGAGAGTCATTGCCAGTGAAAACTATATGATAGACATATTCCTAGCAATAATAAAGAAAAAGAAGAAAATATTAGTTAGTGAGACTGTTATGTAAAGCCAAATACCGAAAAGGTTTCATTTTGAGCACTGGAAGGATTAGGGTCTTGGTTTCATATTCTGCTTTGTATATTCTCAACAATGAGAAGAAATCATATAAAAAGAGGCATAATAGAAAGTATGGATTTAGGTGTTAAACCAAAATAAGGTAACATTTCATAAGCAAGAACAATTTTAGAGGACATCTAGTTCCCAGTCAGACGTTATCTGTCAGAAACAAACTCTTGTTCTTCCCTCTGTAGACCTTGCTGTTATTACAATCATATCCATGAGGAAACAACGGCTTACAGAGGAAACAGTACAAGGTTCACTGCTTATTTGATCTTCTTCAGTAGTATTTATTAATAGCAGTATGTGAGAACAAATTGAGTCAACTTTGTCACTTTACATTGGTCTTTTTATTATAATATTTTCAAAGAGTCAATGTTGAATCTGGGTGTTATTTTCTCAGTGTCATGGCCAGGGACAGTCAGACTTTCGAAAGAAGACACATGTAAGACATAACAACAGAACAGATAGAAAAGGTTTTTGAAAAAGCAACAAGCAGGCAGCATTTTTTATTTTGAACTGATTTTAGACTTAGAGATAAAATGCAAAAATTATAGGAAGACTTCCTTGCTGTCTCTCACCTCGACGTCTCTAATGTCACTAGCGTAGATCATCAGAGTGCCTTTATCAAAGTTTTGACATTGATGCAAAATTATAAACAAAATCATAGATCATATTTTTGAAATTCAGTCTTATTTCCTATGACACTCGTCTTTCTTTACAGCCCAAGTCAAGATCCCACATTACTTTTAACTGTTAGTTTTCTCTAGTCTGTTAGTTTCCTCAATTCTTACATTGTCCTTCCTAAGAGTGACACTTCTAAAAATACTGATGAGTAGTTTTGTAGAATGTGCTTCAATTTCAATTTGCCTAATGTTCTTCCATGACTGGAGTAAGTCCAATTTAGTTCTAAGGACACCACAAAATTTATATTAAGTCCTTCACACTGCAGTGATGGCAAAAGAGTTGAGGTAATAGCATGGCTTGTTATTAGTGAAGTCCTAGCTCTGGTGGCCTCGTAGCAAAGTGTTGCACTATCAACTCTACGTCCCATGGTTCTAATCTACCGGCTCCTCTGCAGGAGAAAAATGGCCAGTCTCCTTCTGTGATATTTAACACTCCCACTGGAGTGTTAGCAATGAGTCAGTTCCGACTCAACAGTGCATACCGACAATAATAAGCTGGTTTTGGCCACATCTGAGAAGTTAGTATCTTTCACTTGGCTACTGATAAATATCTTAGAAGATAAACTTCATTGTTAGGCAAATCCTCAGCTCAGATCTTCACTCTATCATTTTGGCTGCTATCAGAGACCCTTGCCTGCAACACTTACCTCTGAGATTGATATTTGCCTATTAGTGATTCTAGGTTTCTCTCTTCCCTTCTACATTCATTCACTGGTACTCTTCTGTCAGGAAGCACTAGCTTCCTCTTCTCAATTATTTCACTGTTTCTTTATATCGATGTAACTCATGTACATTTACAGAATCAAATATGCTAGTAAGGAGCTCTGGCGGCTTGCTGTTGTTGTTATTATGTGCCGTCGAGTCTCCTGTGACTCATTGTGACCCAATGTACAACTTCCCTAAAGCCTGCTCTATCCTGTGCCAATCTTACTGTCTCTGATACACCCATCCCGATACCCCAGTCACTGAATCAATCCATCTCATTGAAGATCTTTCTTTCTTGTGCTGTCCTTCTACTCTCCCAAGCATGATGTCCCTCTCCAAGGACTGTTCCCTCTTTACAACATCTCCAAAGTATGTCAGATGAAGCTTCAGAATCCTTGCCTCCAAGGAGAAACCTGGTTTCACCCTCTCCAGGTCAGATCTGTTTGTTCTCTTAGCAGCCCATAGTATATTCAATACTCTTCTCCAGCACCACAGCTCAAAGGCATCAATTTTCTTTCTATCATCCTTAGTCATTGTCCAGCTTTCTGATGCATAGCAAGTAATTGAAAAGACTATGTCCTGGATCAGGCACATCTTAGTCTCCAGACTGACATCATTGCTCTTCAGTACTTTGGAGAGGTCTCTGACAGGAGACTTTCCCAATGCACTTCACCTTTTAATTTGCTGGCTGCTGGTATCAAGAGTGTTGATTATAGAGGTAAGCAAAGTACTTAATACCAACAAGAAGTACTTAATACTGCTGTCACTTATCTTTTTAAAGCATCCCTCTTTTCACAGACTGTCATGGGTGCATATAGAAGAACTTTGGAAAGACAGATTGGAAGTATAGTTTAAGCTTAAAGCTTAAGGTTTCTTCTTCATTATTAATATAACACTGTTAAAAATGATATTTATAGTCATGCTTGCTGGTGGACACTGAGAAAATGGCACTATGAGGGAGCAGAACAGAGGAGATACTGGGTCCCAGTCAAAGGGCTCTGTGGAAACAATAAGTGGAGGAAACACAGTCACCTTTTCCGGTAACTGCTTATAGAGTAGATGTAGGTATCAATGGACCTTTACATTCTCTGAGTATGTAGAACAAAGAACAGTCTATTTATTCATTGTTGTTGTTGTTGCTAGGAGATATTATTTATTGTTCTTGTTGTTGTTGCTAGGAGACATCAAGTCAAGTCAACTCCTAATGGTCTGGTCACATCTCTGAACCCTGTACCATCCAGTTCCTTCCTCATCATCTCTTACACACTGAACCAGTGGCTGTAATCATTGTGTCGACCCATCAAATTTAGGGTCTTCCTCTCTTTTGCTGACCCTCCACCAAGAATGATGTCCTTTTCCAAGGAGTAGTCTCTCCTAGCAACATGTCCAGAATATGTGAGACAAAGCTTTGATTTTTCTTTTGGCAGTTCATGGGATATTCGGTACTCTACTCCAACACAACAGGTCAAAGGCCTCAGCATCAAATTCTTCTGTTATCCTTATTCATTACTGAGCTTTCAGCACAGCAAGTTATTGAAAAGATGATGTCTTGAATCAAATGCCTCTTAGTCTTCAAACTGGCATCAATGCTACTCAGTAATTTTGAGAGGTCTCTGACAGCGAACTAACTCAATGCTGTGTGTCTCCTGATCTCCTGACTACTGGTACCACGGATGTCAATTGTGGATCAAAGTAAGGTGAAATCGTTGACAACTTCCATCTTTTCTTCATCCACCATGATATTGCCTATCAGTTCAGTGACGAGGAGTTTTGTTTTCTTAATGTTGAGATGTAATTCACATTTATGTTGTTGTATGTTGTTGAATCAGAATCAACCCTAGCTGAACCTGCAGTGGGTTTTCAGAAGCAGTGAACTGAATGGGAGGAGATCGGTCATCCTTCTCTTGTGGAGCAACTTACAGCTGGTAGATTTGAACCATGTGCCTTTAGGAATGCAGCACCGCTTCTTACCACTAGACTAGTAGAGCTCACTTAATAACAGAAGAGTATTCTTTAGCTATCTATTTTCCCAAGAAAGAATATATAGGATTTATAAAAATTGATACTATTCAAAACCAAACCTTTTTCAGGCGCTATTTGGTGATGAAATTTATCTTTAGCCATATAGATATCTTGTAGATTTTGTTTCATTCCAAAGTAGATGAAACAAAGGGTTGCGTTCATTAGAAGATATCTGTTCCATGAGCCTTTAAAGTAGGAAGAGGATAAAAACAAAATAGAAGGCATGACATCATCCTTGGAGTATTTACATATAGCATGAAATAAAGAGGCATGGTGGTAGAGGAAAACAGTGTATGATGCTGGAATAATCCATTGTTGTTGTTGTTAATTGACTTCGAGTTAAGCATGACTCATAGCAACACTAGGAACAAAAGGCCTGAAGCCCCGTTACAACTATGGACATTTATCAAGGTTCATAGGGTTTCTGGAGGCATGTTGATGAGGAAGTGGCTGCCACTCCTGCTTCCAGGAGTAACCCATTAAGGACCGGTCAATTCTGACTCCTTGTGACTCTGTAGGAGAAAGCTGAACTGCACCTTTCTCCTGCAGATTGGTTAGTGAATTGGAGCTCCCTCCCAACCTTTTGGCGAACAGTAAAATACCTAACTAGAGTACCCCTTTGTTGTTGTTATTGTTGTGTACCGTTAAGCCGGAATTAACCCACAACTCACCTTCCAGTGTGTTCCCAGAAGCAGTGAATCACACAGGAGGAGATGGGCCATCCTTTTCCCATGGAGCAAGTGGCTTATTTGGACTGTGTGTCTTCGGGATTGCAGCACAATTTCTTACCACCAGGCCACCTGAACTCTCCAAGTGTATGGATTGTATTAATTCACAAAGAATTGCTAGAGTCTAAAGCATTGATATATGCAGAAGACATAGAAATTGTCAATTACTTCACCTTGCTTGGATCCACAATTGACATTCTTGGCACCAAGAACCAAAAGACATTTTGTATTGGGGAAAGTCTGCTGTCAGGGACCTCTCCAAAAAGTGCTGATGAACAATGACATCGGTTTAAAGGTAAAAGTGCACCTGATGCAAACTATGATCTTTTTGATTATTTGCTGTGCATCTGAAAGCTGGACCATGAGTAAGGATGACAGGGGAATCTATGCTTTTGGGTTGTGGTGCAGGAGAAGACTGACGAATTTCCTATGGACTGGCATAAAGAGAAGCAAGTATGTCTTGGAAAAGGCGCAGTTGGAGTGCTCCTCGGAGGCAAGACTCATGAGACTGTGTCTTATACACTTTGACCATGTTGTTAGGAGGGGTCAGTCCTTGGGAAAGGACATCAAACTTTGAAGATGGAGGGTCAATGATGGAGGGGAAGATCAGTGACTGTGGGCTTGAGTGATAAAGATGGCGAAGGATAGGACGGTCCAGACCCATCACTCATAGGGTCACTGGGAGTTGTAGTTGACTTGCTGGCACTCACTACCAAAAACAACAAAGCAACCCAACTCCAGGACCCATAAAGTGAGACATAACCCATAAAAACCAAGGCAAACAGCAATGTCGTACAGAACTCCGAGATGCTCTGGGAATTCCTGAAGACGAATGTACCAAGCTGCTCTGAGCTTGCTGTTTCAGCCTAATTGTTCTCACTCAGTTGTTCTTGGACATATGTGCCGGAGGGTTTGATTTCAAGCATAGCATATGGTGGCTTTGGAATAAACGTTGGATTCTTGTTAAGAGCCTTGGCTCATGATTCTTCCTAGTTCTGGAAAATGACAGATGAGAGAGGGGACTATTCTAGTCAGTGGCGTTACGTAAGTGCAGTCTCCTTTCCTCACTCACGGGTGTGTGTGGGGGGAGGGCTGACATTTAACATTCAAAAGCAGGCATCACGTTATAGACTTTTAAAAACTCTCCTTCTAGAAGCTCCCATAGCTTAGAACAGCCTCGATTTAGTATTGATTTAAGTAGTCACTCTTAGATAATTTTCCTCATTTCTATACCTTGTATCCTGTCTCTATTTCATTTTTTTAGTCTTTGTAGTATCAGCATGTATTAAGAATGAAACTGGATGAAATATGTTTACGGCATTGAAATCTATGGGAGA
>NW_006399785.1:15102990-15104517 GCF_000299155.1 Elephantulus edwardii | reverse complement strand
TTTGTTTAATATCGATAAAAGATACTGTTGTAAGGGTAATTTATCAATGATTCTTGTAGAATGTGTGATTGGCAGACAATAAATACTTGTTAGTGTTAAAAAAAAAACAAAGAAAAACCACTCTTCTTCTCTCTGCTACTCCCTTCTCTTCTTTCTTCTACCCATCTCTTGCCCATTCCCCCCCCCCCTTTTCCTCTCCTTTCTCTTTTTCCATTTTTGCTAACACAATCTCAGCGGAAATTCAGTTGTGACCTAGAAAGGAAAGAGGAAATTTTCAGACATTTCTATTGGCTAGAAAACCATGAAAAGAAGAGTTTGCAAATCATGTAAAACTTCGGGATACCAGAGGCTAGTTTCTGCTAGGGAGCTCTTCAGACATGCCCTCTAGGCAAAGAAGATTTTTTTTTTCAGTTGAATCCAAGGCTTTTTTCACTTATCTTCTTTGAATTCTTTCATTCAGAAACTAGAGCCAGAAAGACTCTTCCAGACCAACCAGTTCAATGATGCTTCCAAACTGTGCCCCAAGATAGTCTAGGGGTTTTAGAAGAAATTTAAGATTTTTGGAGGCAGTAAGAGAGGATAATGGCTGGCTTTCTCAGCTCCTCAATCCCACTTCAGGTGATTCAGCACAGGGGTCAGGAGAACGAATGGTGGAGCCGCGCTTGCTGGACACATCTTCCCTTGTGTCTGCCTCTGAAAATCCAGCAGAGGGTCAGCTATGGCTCAATTCTGACTCTACTGCACACAACAACTACAACAACAACAACAACAACTTCCTTGTTAGCTCTGCGATCTGGGACGAGTTACTTCACCTGAACTTGTCCAGTTACTTATCTATAAAAAGAGGAATGATAATAACAATGGGAAGAAACTATTTAAATAACTTGTCAAAGATTTCATTCTACTGAATTCATCTCAATTACCTGAATTACTAAACTGACATCTCAAGCATCAAGCAAAAAGTCAGTTGAGGTATTATTATATTAGGAAAATCTACTGCAAATGATCTCTTTAAAGTGTTCTAAAGCAATGGTGTGACTCTAAGTACTGTTGTTATTGTGAGGTGCCGTTGAGTTGAGTACAGCTCACAGTGACCCTATCAAAGCAGATCTGAATCCTGTGCCATCTTTCTCATCTCTGACATACTTGAGCCTGTTACTGCAGTCACTGTATCAATCCATCTGGTTGAAAGTCCTCCTCTTTGTCGTCAACCTTTCACCTTTCAAAGTATGATGCCCATCTCCAAGAAATACCCTCTCCTAGCAAAGTGCCTGAATATGTAAAATGACACTTTGATGACCAAGGTGTGCCAACCCAAGCTAAGGGACTTTCCATCATCTCACACGTGTGTGACAGCTAGACTATGAATCTATGAATAATGAAGAGTGAACAATTGAGAACTTTGATTAGGTTTGATTATTTGATTTTATGCCTTCCAGCTGAGTACAACTCATAGCACCTCTACGAACAACAGCTCTGAGCCCTGTTCCATTCTGTGCCATCTTCACAATCTCTGACATACTCAAG
>NW_006399785.1:15078423-15100929 GCF_000299155.1 Elephantulus edwardii | reverse complement strand
CTCCCACCAACAGTGAATAAGGGTTCTAGTCTCTCCACAACCTCGCCAGCATTTGTTGCTTGCTGTTCTGTTAAATTTTCCTAGTCTTACTGGGGTGAGATGATATCTCATAGTTGTTTTAATTTGCATCTCTCTTAGAGCTAGGGATTCTGAACATTTCTTCATGTGAAAGGGTAACCTCTTAAGAAAACCACTAAGGAGCAGACATACATAATGCTGTTTTGCTAATTTTCTCCAGAGCACAGATATATGCACTGTTCTGTGGTCAGCCAAGCACTGTGTGAACATGCCTGGTGCTGGAGTTACCATGCCCACTCAGAGGGCCACCTGTCTTGTTGGAAATAAGCTCTTTCTAATGAGCTAAAATCTATTTCCTTGCAGTTTCTAAGTTGTATTACTCTGTGTCTTCGGAATCATGCTGAATTGTTCCTTTTACTTCTATATGACAGCTAATCTTCTGCTTCACCCACGAACTGGGTCAGCGTGGGGAATAGGGTCTGGCTCCTTCTTCTAATTCTCCAGTAAACATTTGCTTACTCGCCCCTAAGAGGTCTACCTGAGTATTGGTCAATTCTGACGCTGACCAATTCTTCGAGCTGACTTGCCTTTTCTTGCAACTTTTATTCATTATCTTCACTCCAGCAACTTAAAATTCTAACACTTTTTTTAAAAAATTAATGAGCTTTAAGAACATATCATCTCCAGACCAATGGTTCTTTCTTTTTTTATTTTTTTACTTACAAACTTTAATTCAGTAAAAGTCTTTGTGGGATTGGGGAGGACATCCCCACCAATGGTTTTTTCGATTGTTCCTTATGAAGTTTTTTTCTTCTGGGTTCATCAACTGGGTCGTCCAAATGAAGCTGAAGTAACATGACTGTTTCTGTGGCCCTTGCCTTCTTTGACAGACCCAGAGTTCGGTGTCACATGGACCTCCAGCAAGGTTCACTCTTCATTTCTCTGCTGCACTCTTCCTACCCCTTTTGCCAATGTCCACTGTGGAGAAGGCACTAGACCTTTCATCTCAGCTGTGAAGCGGAACATAGAGGTCTGCAAAGGCTGCTGCATCTTCAGAATCTGCCAGTATTGCGTGGCCAGATGAGGCATTTTCTCCCTCCTAAAGATGTCTCTTGCGGTGTGGTCTGTGGAGAGTCACATTTCTAACTCACAGGCTATACTCTGGAAATTTCAGTCCATCAGTGAGTGACCCCATGGGTGAAAGATGGACAGTTTCTTCGTAATGTGACTGGAAACTTGATGTAAAATTGTTATGAGTAAGAAATGACTTGACAATAGCGAGTCAATAAGGAAGTGAATAAATGGTGTCAAACTCCAGTGTGTTTCCTGAAGGGCCACACCATCTCCCTTGGGCAATAAAATATAATGTTTATGTCTCTGTGTCTTTGGATGTAGTTGAGGACACAAATCCTAGAAGGTAGGGAATAAAAAACTCAGAGGACATTATAATGTTTCTTCTTGCTCCCAGTCCCAGATGTAGATGTGTTAGGAATTGAATTGTGCCTTTCCCCTTCTCCTTCCAAAAAATATTTCCTGGAATCCTAAATGCTTTACTTAGGTATATAATCCAACTTGGGAATTAGATTAATGGGATCATAGCAATATTGCATGTATCCTAAACCACTTCACTTCTCTGAATTATAGTAAAAGTAGGTTAGATACAGACGTGAGCATACACTCAATGAGACAGATGTCGAGTGAACGTCATCAATACAGTCAACACTGTTGGCACTAGCAGTCAGGAAATAAAAAAGACAAATTGCACTGGGAAAATCTACTGTCAGGAACCTCTCCAGAGTACTGAGGAAAAAACAATGTCAGTCTAGTGACTAAGGTGTGCCTTATACAGGTCATGGTCTTTGCAATTATTTGCTATGTATCAGAGAGCTGGACCATGACCAAGGATGACAGAAGAAGAACTGATGCCTTTGAGCTGTGGTGCTGGAGAAGAGTATTAAATCTATCATGAACTATAAGGAGTGAAACCAAGTTTGTCCTTGGAAGCAAGGATTTTGAAGCTCCTTCTCATATATTTTGGGCTCATGACCAGGAGGGACTGGTCCTTGAAGAAGGCCATCATGCTTGGAAGGGTGGAGGGACAATGCAGGAGAGGAAGACTTTGGATGAGATGGATTGACACAGTGACTTGGGTAATGGGGGTAGGTGCGTCAGAGTCCGTGAAAATGGCTCAGGATAGGGCATGATTTACAGCCACTGTGCATTAGAATCGCCATGAGCCACAGGCGACTTGATGGCACATTACAACATCAATGAGACCTCTAGGCCTGCCACCATCTAATAACCTTCTTTTTTATTTGAACCAAGAGTTATTTGCAGTAATTTTTAAAATGGAAGTCCACAGAATTATTACTAAATCCTCTAATCAATACAGAGTCACTTCTTGTCCAAAAGAGTCTACTGCAAAGGAAAGGATCACATTGTCCCAGTTACTGGCTGAGTTTAAGAAGTGAAAAATCATTGTTAACTGCTATTGCCATATTTTCAGTAACAATAATTTACCACTAGGTAGCGTAGTGGTAAGGCGCTGTGCTGTAATCCCCAAAATCCATGATTTGAACCCACCAACTGCTCCATGTAAGAAGAAAAGTCACTCTCCTCGTCGGTAATTTATAGCCTCTGAAAACTTGCTGGAGGGTCAGGTATGGTTCAGTGTGCACTCAGTAGCACATAACAACTACAACAGCAGGAGTTGATTCACATAAACCAAGTGAAATGGTGAAAATGTACATGTCGTGTGCAATCTGTACAGTGACGAGTGTGTCATGAGAACAGGAGTGGAGAAGTCAGAGTGGGCTTCTGTAAGAAGGTATGTTTGACCTCAGAAGGATTCTTATGAGCAGAAGCACTAAGTTGACTTACTGACTCTCTCTTTGGGATTCTAGTACATCTATATATTCAGTATATTGAGGTGTAGGAATGGAATAGAAAACAATTGAGATGGGCTGAAGATCCTTTTCTGCTTGTAATCCCAGGAGCTGACAGCAAGGCCTGGTGGAAATTGAAAGGAAGGAGCTTCTGGCATTATGGAAACTCACCTGACATTTCTCAAGCTGAAAGAATTGAAAAACATACTCAAACCGTGAGTTATAATACTGAGAGATGCAATCAGCAAAATCTTGAACGATATAGAAAGCATCGAAAGAAGATGGAGGGAACACACAGAACCACTGTACCCAAAAGAACTGGCCAATACTGAAATATTACAAGAAATACCATAAGATCAGGAATCAATGCTAAGGAAGGAAGACGTTTAAGCTGCTATGAATGCATTTGCTCCAGGAAAAAAAAATAATACCCCAGAATTCTATGGGATACCTATTGATAGATTTCAAATGACAGATGCAGTCCTGGATGTACTCACCAGTCTGTGCCAGGAAATTGGGAGGATCGTTGTCTAGCCAACCGAATGGAAGAGATCTGTGTTTGTTCCCATTTATGAGAATGGTGATCTAACAGAACAGAGAACTTATAAAACAATATCATTAACATGATATGCAAGAAAAATTCTGCTGCAAATCATTTAAGGAAATCTAGAACAGTACATATACAGGGAACTGCCAAAAGTTCAAGATGAATTCAGAAGGAATCATGGCACCAGGAATATTATCGCTGATGTCAGATGGGTCCTGACCAAGATCAGAGAATACCAGAAGAATGTTTGTTTGTTCTTCATTGACTATACAAAGGCATTTGACTGTGTGGATCATAACAAGTTATGGCTAACACTGAGAAGAAAGAGAATCCCAGAGCACTTTATTTGCCTCATGCAAAACCTATGCCTAGGCTAAGTTGCTGTGGTGCAAACAACATAAGGGAAGGCTACTTGGTTTAAAATGAAGAAAAGTGTGTGTTAGGGTTGTATTCTTTCTCCATACATACCCAATCTGTATGCCGAGCAAATGATTCAAGAAACTGGACTCTATGAAGAGGAGTGTGGCATCAGGGTTAGAGGAAAAAGAATCAGTAACTTTGATTATGCGGATGACACAGCCTTGCTTTCTGAGAGTTAGGAGGTCTTGAAGCACTTGTTGCAGAAGTTCAAATACTGTAATCATCAATATGAATTGTATCCTAACATCAAAGAAACAAAAATTCTCACCACTGGACCAATAGGCAACATCATGATAGATGGACAAAAAGGTGAAACCAACAATGATTTCATATTCCCACAATAAATACAGTTAAACCAGCAGTCTGACGATCAGATGACATATTGCACTGGGGAAGCCTGCAAACTGGGACTAATCCAAACTATTGAGGTGCAAAAGTGTTAATTTGAAGACTAAGATATGACTGATTCAGACCATGGTCTTTTCCAACACTTGATATGCCTCTGAGAGCTGGGAAATGAGTAAGAAAATTGATGACTTTAAATCATGGTGCCAGAGGAGAGTCCTGAATATCTCATGGATTGTCCTGAGTACAAATAGATACGTCTTGGAGAAAGTGAACCCTGATTGTTCCTCAGAAACAAGACTGACAATGCTTCATCTGACATACTTGGGCATGTTGCCAGGAAAGGCTATTCCTTGGAGAAGGACTTCATGGTTGGAAAGGTGGAGGGATGGCAAAGGGAAGGAAGACCCTCAAACAGGTGGATTGACAAAGTGACTGCAACAGAGATTGTGAAATTGATACAAGATAGGACAGGTTTCAGATCTATTGTTTACAGGGTCTCTATGAGTCATGCTAGACTTGATGGCACCTATAATAATAAATGAATAATCAAGTAAATAAATAAAACTATTAATTTGGGGGAAATAAAAAATAATTATGTTGTGAACCAGAAACTTGGACTTGTTATTCTCTAAGAGTGATCATTGCTGTTTATGTCATGCAATCCCAATCACATGCCTAACTTAATTAGCATTCACATATTACCAATACTGAGAATAATTTCCACAATAATTACATTGCAATCAAATAATAGAATTTTGCTGTTGTTGTTAGGAGTCGTTGCGTCGTAGACGACTCATAGCTAGCCTATGAATGAAAGACCTGGACACCTGTATAACTAACTCTCATTGTTTCTCCAGGTTCATAGGGTTTTCAGAGGCAAGCTATTTCAGAGGTGGATGCCACTCCTGCTTCCAAGCTTTTTTTAATCGGGGAGCTCCACCAAACACTGTTCACCATGGGTGACCATTATTGCATTTGACACATCAGTGTCACAGTGTTCTGCACCACAGAAACCACGAGTTACCTCTGTATAGCAAATGGACATATCAGGGCTATACTGCTTAGAAGAGTGTTTGACCAAAAACAATTAAAAACAGGCCTGAGGACCATGGATTAGAGTCACCCACCTTTGGCTGTTGTTGTTGTTGTTATGTGCCGTCAAGTCGCTTGCGACTCATAGCGACCCTATGTACAACAGCCCTAAACTCTGCTCTGTCCTGTCCCAATCGCACAGCCTCTGACACTCCCATCCCGATTATCCCAGTCACTGAATCAATCCACCTCCCAGAGGGCCTTCCCCTCCTGCACCTGCCCTCCACCCTCCCAAGCAGATGTCCTTCTCCAAGGACTGGTCTCTCCTTACAACATGTCCAAAGTATGTTACACGAAGCCTCAGAATCTTTGCCTCCAGGAAGCCATCCGGTTTAACCCTTTCCAGGATCAATCTGTTTGTTTTCCTAGCAGTTCCTGGTGCCCTCAATACTCTTCTCCAGCACTACAGCTCAAAGGCATAAATTCTCCTTCTATCCTCCTTGGTCATTGTCCAACTCTGATGCATAACAAGTGATTGCAAAGACCATGGCCTTTATCAGACACACCTTAGTCTCCAAAGTGACGCCATTGCTCTTCAGTACTTTGGAGAGGTTCCTAACAGCAGACTTTCCCATGGCAATATGCCTTTTAATTTCCTAGGTACTGGTGCCAAGAGTGTTAACTGTGGAACCAAGTAAACTAAAACTGTGAACAATCTCAATCTCTTCTCCATCCATACTGATGCTGCCAATTGGCCCAGGGGTGAGAATCTTTGCTTTCTTGATGTTGAGCTTCAATCTATATTAGAGGCTGCAGTGCTTGACTTTCTGCAGAAAGAGCTTCAGGTCCTCCTCAGTTTCAGCAAGCTGGGTTAGAGTGTGTATAAACATTTAAAATATCATCTTTGGTCTTCCCTTGATCTTAGCCAAAAGGCTGAGAAGCGATCATCATCCTTGTTCTTAATGGATAGATAGGGAGAGGAAAACCTTTCCTTCCATTTTAATAGTATATAAAATCATTTTTAGCGTAATAACAAAAGTCAGTCACAGTAAGAATTGATAGAAGTTAAACCTCTTCATGGAAGTTTTGGAAAGACTACATATAGAAATGTTGTGTATTAAAAAAATCTCCAAGAAGTGTATTCTAGGAATAAAAGAAAGAATGAGCCAAGAATGGGAAGCTTGGAATCCTTGCACATGTTCGCAGACTGGCAGGTATTTTGGTATTTTTGAAGAATGCCACACTTAGGCGAGAGCTAACGTTGACAATATGACTTTTCCAAGTTTCTGGGAGCTTGGAAGATGAACAAGTATTTGACCTTGGTCTTGACCCACTGGGGATCTCTGAGGAGCCTAGAGTCAGGTTAGAACTGAATTTCTGAATTCTCTTTTTATTTCTCTTTTTTAACATAAGTTAATTTACTTAATCCAGAATCACATATTCATTCTGTTAAAACCTTACTTCATAGGCACAAAAGGATTAAGCAGTTGGAGCTTTTCCTTAACAATGGATACTTCAGGGAGTCCTGCCTTCTGCTCAGAAATATTTATTTGGGTTAAGTCTTGTCTCCTGGAGAAAGGCAAAGGAGAAAAGTTAGTTAAATGTTTTCAAGGCCTTTTCTATGGAAATAAATATAGATACAAATAGAAGTATGTTATCATTTTATTCTCAAATAGTCTTCGTATGAATAGACTTTGTTGGTTGTGAGACCATCAAGGTTGGTGTTGGTGAGAAGACAAGAAATAAAGGATTGAAAAAATGACTATAGGGCACTGTGATCTGCATATTGTTCTGAGGTCTTTCGTGTATGTTTTCCTACAATTTTTCCAACCCTGAGAGATTGGTGTGAGGCTTCCCAATGTTTCAGATGACGAGTTTGCGGATGAAATTAGTTCACGTGGGTTGAGCTTGAGTCATAGCTCATCCTCCATTGGGTTTACCAAGCTGTAAATAATGTGGGAGGAGATTGCCCATCTTTTTCTCACCGAGTGGCTAGAGAGGCATTCCTCTGTTGTGCCTCGGAGAGTACGCAGCACCATTCCCTATGAACTAGACTGCTGAAATTCCCATGAGATTAGCTTGGCAACTCTAAGTATACATTTATTGTGTGTCAGGAACCATTAAAAACACATTTTGGATGTACACCACTCAATGCTCAGGTCGCTTTGTTGCTATTATTAGTTGCGATCCAGCTGGTTCTGTGTTGTGTGCGTCTTGCGTGTGAGAGAAGAAAGCATTGCTGGCCCTGTACCATCTCCATGACCTCTGACGTATCTGGGTCCTCGTTGTGTTTATTGTGTCACTATGTCTCATTGTGCCCGATACAGGCCATGATCTTTGCAATCACTTGCTATGCATCAGAGAGCTAGACAATGACCACAGATGATGCAAAGAGAATTGATGCCTTTGAGCTGTGGTGCTGGAGAAGAGTTTTGAATATACCATGAACTGCTAAGAAAACACACAGGTTTGTCCTGGAGAGGGTGAAGCCAGGCTGCTCCTTGGAGGCAAGGATTTTGAAGTTCCGTCTGACACACTTTGGACATGTTGCAGGGAGGGACTGATCCTTGGAGAGGGACCTCATGCTTGGGAGGGTGGAGGGACAACACAGGACAGGAAGACCCTTGATGAGGTGGATTGATTGATTCAGTGACTAGGGTAATGGGGGTAAGTGTGTCAGAGACAATGAGATTGGCACAGGATAGATCAGAGTTTAGGACTGTTGTACATGGGGTCGCTATGAATCTCAGGTGACTCGATGGCACATAACAACAACACATCTCCTTGAGACATTCTTCGTTTTCACTGATCCTCTACGTAGCCCAGCGGATGCCCTTTCTAATGATTAGCCTTTCTTGATGCCATGCCCAAACGGAGGGAGCTGGAGCTCATCATCTTCAATTCTAAAGAACAGGTTTGTTTTAGTTCTCCAAAGATTTGTTAATTCCTTTGGCAACTTTGCTAATACCACCATCTAAATCAACCTTTCTGTTTTAGTTTACGTTTTTCATTGTATAACTTTAACATGCATATGAGGTAATTGAAAAAAAAACAAAACAACAAAACCCACAGCTTGGGTCAAGGGCACCTTAAATTAAGTGAATTTTGTAGATGAAAGTATGGGGCAGGAAAAAATAATAAACATGCTCATTGGGAGGAGTGGGTAAAGGAAATGGGAAAAATCTGGTGTGAAAAACAATGTGTATGAATTTTGTAAGTAAACCAGTATAAACTAAAAATGTTATTTAAAAAAAGAAGAAATGTGCTCATTGTGACCTAGCTAGTAAATAGATGAGGTAGAAATTAAACCCAGGTAACCTCATTCCAAAGTGATGGCTTACTGTGTTCAATTTATTAGTGAGAACATACATACAATTTACATATATGAAACCCCACCAAAACCATTAACCTTTAGTTAATTTGTGCATATGTTTGAATAATAGTCTTAGTAATAGTTCTTTCTTGTCAATGTATGGACAATAACCTATCCTTCAACATTCTGTTTGGGATAGATATTAAATTGTCTTTTTGACTATAAAAACAGCACAATTCTTCCTCAGCTTTTAATTCCTCGCAAAGTAGATCATACAATTTTCTGATTCACAGTAGCCAGTGTCAGTGCATCTCCTCTCACTAATAGCCAGAATGTCAATTTTTATGGGTTGCATTTAATTTTTGACAACTTCCAGTTTTCCTACATGTGTACTCCATACATTCCTTGTTCCAGTTATTAAAGTATCTTTGCAGCTGTTTCTTTTAATTTTGAGTGACTTCCAATCTGGGTTCTACCTCTAACAATATAGCTCTCTATATTCCTTTATTGTTGATAGGGCTTTTAGAAGCCTGCTATTTTAGAAGTGGATAGCCAATCCTGTCTCCTGGTCAGTTTTAATTTGGGAGCTTTGCTGTTACCTGTCCATCAAGGACATACTTTTGGCATTTAACATACTTTTGGCATTTAACATACTTCTGGCATTGCTTCCAGCATCACAACAACTCACAGGTTACTGTAGTACAGCGAACTGACAAACAAATACTGTATTAATCAGAGCAAACAATAAACAGGCAAGCAGACACCTACCTAAGCTATAAACAATTAAAGGCTAATATTAACCAAGTCTAAACGTGCAGGCTGGTTACTACAGAGCATGAAAAAAAAAAAAAAGAAAGAAACAACAGCAAGAAATTATTTGTTTTGTGTATTATATTATTCTTACTGCTTTTGATTAGCTGGTTAGTTCTGAATTAATTCCATAGGTTTCAGCATTCAACATTAAACAGTAAAATTGTTTGGAATGAAATGTAGACTTTGGATCTGAATGTCAGCCAGAAAAGTATTCAGAGAATTTAAGTTTAGAACAAATGTGGAGTAGATTCCCAAGTTACTAGTAAATGGAAGTCACAGAAGTCACAAGAAATTGTTCCTGGGACCTTGGATAGAGATTGAGGTTCTGAACCTTGGGACACGTTATTGACTGTTTCCGTGATGAAACTCTGGTCTCCTGGGGAGTCTGCAAGATTGGCTGAACCCCAAAGGCAATGGCATCTCTGATGAGGAAATGGTTCAAAGAGCTTTACTGAAGTTATCTACAATATCGTACCCATGCCACTCATTTCTCTTTGTTGGATTTATATAACACTTCAGAAAGTTCAGAGTATGTAACTTGGCACAACTCTGATGTCACTGATAGACTTATTCCATATTTTGTGTATGTCCTTTGTCATTGTAATACTCTTCTTTTGCTAGAGAAGCCCAGACTCAGCGGCCTGCGCGTCTGGAATGTTGGGGGATCTGAGATTTTCTAATCGTAGAGGAGTTGAAGCAAAGCAAAACAGATTCACAGAGTAGAAAATGTGCCTCCTTCATGAGAAAGGTTTTAACAAACACAATCAAGCTTGAACATCCAAAGCAGTATCGTTACTCCTAGTGGCTGCCCTGAGAAGCTGAGCCCTGCCTTCACTGACAATTTCAGTAATCTACATTTGCACCTGAAACAAATGAGATGATGCTGAAAAGTCCTAAAGGTTGTCGGAATCTTCCTTCACAGCTAGAAAATGAAAGCATTACATCGGAAACTCCCTTCCTGTCTAACATTTCACCACGCGTCAAAGAACTCACTTTCAGTAACATATCACTCATTTTCTTTAAAATTTATACACCTAATAGATATTCATCCAGCTTTCATTAATGTGTCAGACATTTTTTCCTAACAGTTCTGTTTAAAGACATAGATCAGAATCCATGCCCTTGAAAGAGCCTACAGCTTAGCAGGGCAGGCAATCATGTAGGTTAAAAGGGGTGGAAAATGTACTCAGAGGTATAAGTACAAGGTGCTTTGGAAAACAGAGAGGAGAGATCTTGGTGTTCTGGGTATCATAAAAGTATAATTAAAATAGAAAGCTTTTCGGCTGAGTTTTCAAGGACAATCATGAATAACCCATGAAGAAAGGATGAGAAATCAAGAGTGGCATAGGCAATGACAAAGGCTGATGCTCACCTGGGGGACAGTTGACTGTGCCAATCCCTTGGGTAAATGCTGACAGACCATCTAGATGGGAGTGTGCCGAGGACATGGGCCTGTCTCCCACTATTGGGCACACAGAAGTTATTTAATGCATTTTTGTTGAATGACTACATAATACCATGATGGTTAATACTGCAGATCAACTTGACCATGAGCCTCAGTACATTGCAAATATCCTAAGTGTTGTAAATCGTAACCTCTATGGTGTTGATGGGAGGATTACAAGCACATCTGTAAAGATACAAAGGTTACCCTTACTGATTAAAGAGGTCTCCTCAGGGAGCATCCACATTGAGAGTCTCTGGTGGAAGAGCCAGAGATTTTTGTCAGACCTCCGTGGATACCTGGATTGTGGTCTCCAGCCTTGATCCAGTGCCTTGCCAAATTTACCAACTTAATGTTTGTCAGTATCCAAAGTCAGCCATCTCAGACCCTCCTTTCCAACAGTGACCTTTGGGTGTATCAACCCTGAAGGTGGCAGCTTCCCAGGCCAGCAGCTTGACACCTGGTCTACTTCTGACAACATGAACTATGCCTCCCCAGACATGTCTCTCTTGAAGTATGACCTATAATCCTGAAACTTGCCAACCACTATAAGAATGTAAACCTCTATAAATAAAATATTACTGAAGATCATCATCCAAAAATGGCTACAAGAGTACATTGATGGAGAACTGTCAGAAGTTAAGGCGGGGTTTAAAAGAGGCCTCACACCAGGGATATCATTGCTGGTGTCAATTAGATTCTGACTAAAAGCAAAGAATACCTGAAGAATGTCTATTTGTGTTTTATTAACTATTCCAAAACATTTGACTGTGTGGATCATAACAAATGATAAGCTTACATTGAGAAGAATGGGGATCCCAGAGCACTTGTGCTCACGTGAAACCTAGACATAGACCAAGGAGCTGCTGTCCAAACAGAGCAAGGGAGCACTGCAGGATTTAAATTCAGGGATGGTGTGTGTCAGAGTTGCATCTTCTCTCCATATTTATTCAATCTGTATGCTGAGCAAACAATTTGAGAAGCTGGACTCTGAGGAAAAATGTGACATCAGGATCAGAGGACATCTCATAAACAACATACATAAAGCAAACGACACAACCTTGCTCACTGAAATTGAGGAGGAATTGAAGCACTTGCTGCAGGAGATCAAAGACTCCAGCCATCAATATGGATTGCATCACAATGGAAAAGACCAAAAATCCTCACCACCTGACCAACGTAATGACAGATGGAAAAAAGATTGAAATTGTCAATGATTTCATCTAACTTGGATTCACAAACAACATCCTTGGTACCAGCCGTCAAGAAATCAAGAGACGTTTTGTACTGGGAAAGTCAGCTGTCAGAGACCTTCCCAGATTACCAAGGAGCAATGTTATCAGTTTGAAGACTAAGGTAAGCCTGACTCAGACCATGATTTTTTTTTTCAGTCACTTGCTGTGTATCTGAGAGTTGAACAGTGAGTAAGGAGGACAGAAGGAGAATTCATGCCTGGAGTTGTAATGCTGGAGAAGAATACGGAATATCTCATGGACTCCAAAAGATCAAGTGGATATGTCTTGAAGAAAGTATAGTCTAAGTGTTTCTTGAAGGTAAGGATGGTGAAGCTTCATCTCACATCCTGGGGCATTATGCTCGGGGAACCTATTCCCTAGAAAGAGATATCATGCGTGGGAAGGTGGAAAGTCAGCGAACGAGAGGCAGACCCTCAGTGGGATGGATTTACACAGTGACGGCAGCAATGGGCTCAAGTGTGTCAGAGATGTTGAGGATGGTACAGGGCAGGACAAGGTTGTTTAAGATCTTTTGCCAGAGAGCTGCTGTGAATCATACTCAACATGATGGCACCCAACAACAACAACAACAACAACATAAGCATATGAGCCATTTCCTTGAAACAAACCCCTCTCTCCCTCTCCCCCCCCCATAGTCTTCTTGAAGAACCACAGCCCAAGATAACACCCTTTTGCCCTGTAGATTGTTTTGACGTGGCTCCCTCCCCATTTTTGTAAGACCTGTAGCTTCAGAACCACATATGACAGACTGGTATGGATATTAAAATATATCCCCCAGAAATTATGCTGAAGGGTTAAACACTGTACTTGCGAATATACCTGATGTGAAAATAGAGAATTTATCTTTTTTTAATAAAGTATTGCCAAAGTGGATCCTAATTGGAAACCCTTCTCAGTTACTTGCACCTCATCTCTTTGAGTCAGAACTCGTTCGCATCTGCCCCTGCAGCGGGTGTTCTGAGGCTGTAAGTCACACCGGAGGAGATTGCTCTCCCTTCTCCCGTGGAAATCCTGGTGTATCTGAACCACCAGAGGCACCACTTTTGGGTTTACAGTACAATTTCTTGCAGAGTACCCTGCCACAGCTCCGTGTTCTGAGGAAAGTCTCGTGAAAAAGAGAAGGCTGGACAGGGATAAGAGAAGGGAACTCATGGGGAATCAAAGAATGGAAGAGAACACCCAGAGCCAGGAGGGCCTCTCCCTCAGAACTGATACTGTGGTTAGGGCTTCTAGAGTCCAAATCTGTAGACACACGCTTGTGTTCTTTACGAACACTCGTGTGTGATGGTTATGTTATAGCAGCTCTGGATGACTGAGGCACAAGCAGCGGAGAGCCAGCACCACAGCCCATGCTGCGGAGGTGGGACTCGCCCACAGCTGACCTTTCCTTGAATTTCCGAGGCAGTGCGGGAGGCGGTGGCTCATCTTTCTCCAATAGAACCTTCGGGGAATTCGAGCCACGAGTGAAGCTCGGCCATTGGGTTAACAGCGCAGCGTACATAGCAAGTCACGAAGTCAATGGTGTTGACCCCGAACCCAGGACGTTTGCAGAGTCTCTTAAGACACATGGAAATGGGTTCTCCCATGGAGTGCCTGGTGGATTTGAACCTCCAGAGATGTGTGACCTTTGGGCCAGCAGCGCAGCCCCCCTATGGTCCCTGCCACCAGAACTCCCACAGAAAGAGGCCAGGTAATTATGGATTCACTTTTGTGACCTGAGGCTCCATCCTTCATCCAACGTGTGTTCACATTGAATCAAAATGACCCTGAATGTTGTTCCCACCATTGGTGGATCTGTTGCTGAGCAAAAAGTCAAAAGCAAAGGAATAATCTCGAGTCTGTCTCTACGGGGCAGCAAAATGCTGAGGCCAGGGAACATAATCACCAAGGATTACTCGATACAATAGCAACAAAGAGTCACTGGCAGGCTGTACTTCTTAGCTGGATGGTTCATTTTATTAGCACAACTTTGTCTTCATCTGTAACTGCCTTTTTCCTTAAAGCCATGCCTGCCAGCCCTGTGATTTCACTGGGATTCAGCCCCAGCTGTCCCTCTCACGCCCTCATTCATAAATCCCAGCCGTCCGCTCATCTATTTTCTGGGACCTGATTTGCCGTTAATGGACTCAGATTGGTCATTGCTCTCGAGTCCATCGTCTGAGAGCTAGTGGAGTGAGTGCCCGTCAGCCCTTCTGGCTGCTGAACCGGAAATTGTTCATCAGTCACTGTTCACACCAGTTAGCTGCTCTGCTCACTTGCCAGAAAGTGTTTGAGAATTTCATCTCATCTCCTCCCCGTGAAATCTCACATCTTCAGAGGAGCAAGATGGAAGGGGTAAAAAAAAGAGAAGGTGAAATTGAGGGTGGAAGAGAGAAGCCAAGAGTGTCTGGATGCAGAAATGTAACAGAAATGTAACAGGAAGATTAATGATTTAGGTCTGCCCAGAGGTTCATTGGAATCTACTTCCAAAATGATGCAGCCTGGAAACCTGTATGGAGAATGATTCTACTCCTCACGCATGGAATCAACATGGTGGAGTCAACTGAATGGTGACGGTGTATTCTTTGGTTTTGGGGCAAGTTCTCGAAAGAGCTCAAATGTATTGCCATTATGTCAGAACCAGCAGCAGAGTTGACCCTGCAGGGGAGTTTCAGAGGCTGTAAGTCACATAGGAAGACATTGTTCCTCTTCACCCTGAGGAAACACTGGTGGAGTCGACGAGCATGAGGCGTTGCCTTTGGATGGGGAGGGCCACTCCCCGAGGACTATGTCGCCAGGGCAATCCTTTCAGATTCCGGGTAGGAAAAATATACAGAAACTTGAATTTTGGCGGGGGTGGGGGGGAAGAATTGAAGATATAATTTAGTCTTGGTTTTCCATTCTTTAGACGAGGAACAGAGAGCCAGAATGATTCCTGGCTTATTCTAGATCACTCAGCATGGCTCAAATAGGTTTCTACTTAGTCGGCTGATGAGCAATGTCAAGTAGAAGACATTAGCTAACACAGAAGAGAAGGGAGAAATTGCAGAGGAGAGGGGAGGAAAAAGAAGGAATAAAAGAATCAAAAGACAGAAAGGGAATGAGACAAAATAGCAAAGAAAAAGACAGGGCTTGACTTTATGAGGAAGAATTGGATTGGCATTGGAATTGGAGATTCATCAACAATCTACGTTATGTGGATGACATAATGTTGCTTGCTGAAAATGAGAATCTGAAGCGTTTGCTGCAGAAGGTCAAGGACTGTAGTCTTCAAATGAATGGAAGCTCAACTTCAAGAAAACAAAGATTGTTGCCTCAGATAGAATCTGATCAGCAGCTTCACAGGGGAAGAAGGAGCAATTGAGATTGTTGATAACCAGCTTTCTTCTTTCCACAAACACTCTAGGCATCAGCAATCAGGAAATTTTAAAAATGAATTGTATTAAGGAAGTTGGCTGTCGGGGCCCTCTCCAAAATGCTAAAGAGCAATGATGTTAGTCTAGCTACTAAGATAGTTTTGACTCAGGCCATGTTGTTGTTGTTGTTAAGTGCCATCGAGTCGCAGGCGACTCATAGAGACTCTATGAAGGAGAGTCCTCAACGCTTGGGTGCCTTTCATCCTCTCTCCAGGTTCATAGGGTTTCTGGAGACAAGCTATTACGGAAGTGGATGCCACCCCTCCTTCCAAGACTCAGGCCATAGTCTCTGCAATTACTTGCTATGCATCAGAGAGCTGGACAATGACTGATGAATGACAGAAGAATTAATGCCTTTGAGTTGAGGTACTGGAGAAGAGTATTGGGAATACCATGGACCACCAAGATGACAAACAGGTTTGCCCTAGAAAGCATGGAACCATGCTACTCCTTGGAGACAAGAATTGTAAGCTCCGTTACACATACTTTGGGTATTTGGTCAGAAGGACCAGTCCTTAGAGAAGGACAACATGTTTGGAAGGGTGGTGGGACAGCACAGGAGACAAAGGTTCTGTATGAGATGGACAGACATAATACCTAGAATAATGCGGGTAAGTGTGTCAAAGTCAGTAAGACTGGCTCAGGGTAGAGCAGAGTTCTGAGATACTGTATAAAGGGTTGTTATGAGTTGCACATGACTTGGTGGCACAAAACAAGAATAATAAAGCTTTCTTTTACATCTGCAAGATTATAAAAAGTAAATTTGTTTCCATGTTCTTTGTGATGGTTGTATGTATGAGGGAAAAAATTAAAAATGAAAAATCCCAAAATAAAAAAACCTCAAAAGTCACTGACATCAAGTCAGTTCAGACTCATAGCCATTGGTTTTCTGTGGCTGCAAATAAGACTGGTGGTTTCAAACTACCAGAAAAAATTCAGTCTTTTCCCTTTGCATTGCTCTATAGGCCACACGACCAAAGCTCCTTGTAAGGAAACAGAAATAGGTTGGTTGGGTTGGGTTTTGTTTGTTTGTCTTTGCTTTGTTTGTCTTTTAAACCTGTATCGGTATTTCACAGCTTGGAGGAAACCAAGCAATTAGGAATTGGCAATTAAAATTGGAATAAGTATTCCTACAGTAAGACCAGCATGCTGGACTTCATGACTACTGCAGAGACCTTGTCTCAAAGGTTTACCTCTTTGGTGATTTTGTACAATTAATCCCTTAACCACCTTGGTACGTATATTGTGTGGGTATTAGAAGCATAGACTTTGAAAAGAGAGGAGATGAGTTCAGTTCCCGGTCTGGTATCTGTTCCCTCCGTCTTTCCCCTTGGTTTTCGAGGTAGTAAAAGGCACGGGAGATCATTGCCCATCTTTGTCCCTTGGAGTAAACAGTGGATTCGAACATCCACAGAGGCACCACTTTGGGCCAGTAGTGCAACTGCCTGCTGACTACATCTCCGGAGCTCTTCTGAGTAACCTTTCTGGCTGTGTATTTCTTGACAAATATTTGCACTTTTCTTAATGTGAGAACTAACTTAATGGCCATGAATTTGATTTTTTGATTTTTCTCGTTCCTACAGTCAGCGTTATCAAGTCGTTAGACGTGCTGATATTGAAAGGAGTGAGTCTCGGTTTAACCAACACACAGAGAGGGCATTTGTCACCAGCTCAGCTGCTGCTGTCAATGCCCAATGAGGGCCACAGGTGGCCGGTCTCTCCATTGTTCCCAATGGTTGATGTCTGGAAGTGTTCTGGGAGTGGATCACCAGGACTTTTTCCCAAGCCCATTCTTATGCTTAAACTGTCAACCTTGGAGTTAACAGGGCAGTGTGTGTGAACCTGTGGGGATGTTCTCCAGAGGGACCACACCCTGGAGAAGATCTCTGTGCTTAGTAAAGCAGAGGGTCAAGGGGGAAAGGAAGCCCCTCAGTGAGACGCATTGGTGCAATGGCTACAACTATGGGATCAGTGACAAGATCACCTCAGCGCTGGGAGGATGGTGCAGAACGGGACACATTTCCTTCTGCTGTGAGCAGGGCAGCTCTGAGTCAGAACTCCCCTGTGGTTGGCAGCTCCACATGTAGCCCCCCCCCCCCGGGTTCTTTCCACTGCTCTTTGAAGCTCCCTTTAAATGAAAATATTAAAGAAATGTGCCAACATAAATCAATATAAAAAAAATTGTACCTTCCGGCGAGCTCTGGTGGCCTAGTGGTAGGAAACTGCACTGCAATCCCAGTGGTGCACAGTTCAAATCCACCAGATGCTCTGCTGAAGAAGGAGGAACAATCGCCTCCTGTACCAGTCAGATTCAATTTGACGGTACACACATTAAAAAAGAAAGAAAGAAAGAAAGAAAGAAAGAAAGAAAGAAAGAAAGAAAGAAAGAAAGAAAGAAAGAAAGAAAGAAAGAAAGAAAGAATAAAATAAAAAAATAAAACAATTCTCAAAAAAAAAGAATTGTATCTTCCTTTAAATCCATTGTATTGGAATTTTTATTTTAGTTAAGCCTTTGTTCCCCCAAGCACATAAACCCATAATAAGACAAATCTATTAATTAAAGAAAAAGATCACATACTCTGAAATTACTTGCTACATGACTGACATTTAGCAGACATAATAACACTTGAGACCCAGCTTGTTATTGTTGTTATGGACTGTTGAGTTGGAACCTACTTGTAACTGACCCTCCAGCAAACAGTAAATTACAAGGGAGAAGGTTGCCTGCTCTTCCTTGAAGGAGCTGGTGGACTTGAACCAAGTGCCTTTGCTTTGACAGAGCAACTCTGTTCTGCTAGGCCAACAGAGCCCCCACTGAGACAGAGAAGTTGCTCAATAAATGCTCAGTGAAGTTAAAGGATCAAAAAAGTTTAAGTAGAGAAGACCGAGGGGGGAAATGTGAATACCAGTCTTCATTTTTTCTTATATAACAGTTTTTACGTTACATAATTTGCAATTTGCATGCAAAACATCCCACCCTGGGGCATCAGAGAAGCCTTGAAAAATCCAATATTATGCAGACAGCCAGAGATTCTGGCTGCTAAACCAGGCTTAAAAACTAATTTTCCCTCTTTAAGGAAGTGACATTTGCACATTCAGCACAACAGCAATAAATTTAGGTTTCCTTAACCATCCCCTGCTCTACACGAGGTTATTATTTTTATCAATAGCAAAAGCTATTTCTTTTTGAGTATTTGGAGCCTTTCTGAATCACCCCTTTTATCCACACTGTATTTATGATCAGCAAAGTAAACAGCTCTGATAGAAAAAAAGAATAGGGAGGAAAAGGCATCAAAACCCCAAACTCACTTTTGCGGATAGAAATGTGATTAGAGCACCTAATTAAATCGCAACGAGTACACTTTCCACTAATAATTGGCAATACATTGCATGCCAATTAAAAAAGGATTAGCAGTGAAGGTTTAAAAAGTTGTTACCTAGACGTAGACTGGCTTCCAAGGCTCTTTTCATTAACAAGCTATTTCAGGTAAAGGTGAGGATAGAAAAGCAGTACTTCTCCATGTTAGGAAGTTTCCAGATGTTTGAAAGGCCTCTTTTGTGCTCAAAGGTGGAACAAGGCTTACCTGCTCTGAGAGTGAGTGTAGGGGACACACCTGTGAGCTTCAGCTGTGAGTTTGAAATAACAAGAAGGATGTCAGGTGGATCAGCTCTGCCCCGGATGTTGAGGCCAGCTATTAAACTCCAATCCTCCCACATCTAGACCCCACAGAGGCAAGGAGTTCTGTACCTCTGGTACCAGCAGGAGGTAGACGTCGCTTCCTCTCTCCTGGCCTGTTACAAAGAAAGGCAGAGATTTCTATTTAAGTTGTGTGCGTGTGTTGTTTCCACAAGAAAGCATGAGTTAGACAGGAGGACTGTATTGCAGCCAAATCCCAAAAAGAACTGGAGTCCTCAAGATGGTGATCATGGTAAGATGCAAAACCAAACCGAGATTTCTGCAGTTTAATCAATTCTGATTATAAAGACTCTATATCACAGAGTAGAACTTCTCTCATGGCTTCTTGGGCTTTAAGCATTTACATAAGCAGACAGTCATGTTTTTTCTCCCATAGAGCAACTGGTGGGTTTTAACCATCAATCTCCTAGTGAGCAGCTGAGGGCTATTCTAACAGTAGGATTTGTAGGGTAAGATCAGAAGATCAGGAATGTTCACATGCAATGATTTTAATGAAGGTCATGAGAAAGGAGGTTGTTGTCTAGGAGACCAGTTCAGGTGTCTGATTCTAAGCTGACCAGAATCAAGGTAGGTAGATGAACAGAGACAGACAGAGAGCAGAGTGGGAGGGAAGAGCGACTCTCCGCTATTCAGTGAATATTGATTGAGTGCCTATTATGTTGCAGGACACGGTTCTTTATGGAGCTTAAAATGAACTCGTCATGATTGCCTTCTGAGTAAATATCTGGATAGCCAGCTCCTGGTGAGTCAATTCCAATTTATGAGAACCTGATATGGAGAAGAATAGCGCTATGTGTTGGAGACATATATGCCCTACCTTTCTTCTGAGGTGCTTCTGAATGAACTTGAACGTCTAAGCTTTGGGCTCATTGTTGAGTGTGTAAACTATTTGCACCACCCAGAAACGTCAGTGGTAGTATAAAAACAAAGGCTGAACTGTTGACACTGAGTTGATTCTGACTCAAAGTCACAGTCAAGGACAGAGTAGAGCTGGCCACTGAGTTCCAAGGGCTAGCCTCTTTACAGGAGTGTTACATAATTATCTTGTAAGGTAATTGAGAGATTAGAACCTTGACCCTTATGTGAGTAGCCTAGAGCTTAAGAACTGTAGTACCAGAAGTTTTATGGGTATTTTACTAAAATCCAAATCCATTTCACGTAGTCTATCCCAACTGATAAGAGCTTGAACCTGGATTTCTGAGGATGTAAATCTTTACAGGAAGAGACTCCCACCTTTCTCCTGAGGACTGACTGACGGATGTGAACCCCTGACCTTTGGCTTATTGAAACCGACCTGCGGGTTCGCGTGTTCTGGAGAGAGAATGGGTGCGGAT
Organism: Elephantulus edwardii; assembly: GCF_000299155.1. Taxonomy (NCBI): domain Eukaryota; kingdom Metazoa; phylum Chordata; class Mammalia; order Macroscelidea; family Macroscelididae; genus Elephantulus; species Elephantulus edwardii. Next base: position 15,080,427 of record NW_006399785.1, on the reverse strand, counting down.
TGAGGGAGGCACAGGAGACAAGAGAGATGGAGGCAAGACAAAGTTCTGATCAAGCCCCAGAGTTTATTTGAGGAATTCTGCAATAAATAGGCAGTTGAGGACGCCGGGCTGCCAGGGAACCCAGCCCTAGGCTATCAGTTTACAATAGAGAGGGAGGGGCATGCCCCAAGGTGTTGATTTACAGGTAAAGAGGTAGGCATAACCAGAGATGGATGGGGTGGCAGCTGCGTGTCAGAAGTGTTATCTACTCAGGATGGCTTCCTACAGGTTATCAGCCTTACATGTAATGTACTGCTCCACTAGAACAGTATACTGTTGTTATTCATTTCCTTCCAGTGGACTAGGACCCATAGCAATATCTCACCTTCTCCTGCACCAGCCTCACAATCTTTCAAGCCCATTGTTACAGGAGTCTCTCTCTTTCACTGACCAGAATAATGTCTTTTCCCATGTACTGGCCCTTTCTGATAACATGCCTGAAGTATGTGAGATGAAGTTTCATCATCCTTTCTTTTAAGAGGCATCCTGGCTGAACTTCATGGAAGACTGAGCCTTTGTTCTTTCGGCAGTCTGTGATTTATTTTATACTCAGTCAATATTACAATTCAAAAACATTATGGCTTCTTTGATCTTTCTTATTCATTGTCTAACTTAACATGCACCTAGAATGATGGAGAATAACACAAGTTGGATAAATTGCAAATCAGCCTTAATTAGCAAATTAGTGATCACCCTGTGACTCAACGGCATATAACAACAACACAACAACATTAATAGCACATGCATGTAACATTTTGCTGAATATTATTTTTAAAAATTACAAATCGTGCACAAGACATAGCAAGACTTTTCTCAGGGGAAGATACTCAGATGGGCAATAAACACATGAAGAAATGTTCAAAATTACTAGAAATAAGAGAGATACAAATCAAAACCACAATGAGATGCCATCTCATGCAAGTAGCAGTGGCAAAGTTTAGTAGCACAGCAAGTAATAAATGTGGGAGAGGATGTGAGGAGATTGGAACTCTCATACACTGTTGGTGGGATTGTAAAATGGTATAACCACTCTGGAAGCCAGTTTGGCATTTGTTCAAAATGATGAACTTAGAAATTGTCTATGACTCAGCTATTCCACAGCTAGCAATATACTCTAAGGAAAGTAGAACTGAGACACAAACGGAGATTTGTACAGCACCAATGTTCACAGTATTTACCATCTGAAAAATATGGAAAGAGCCCCAATGTCCAACCACAATTTACACAGCACTCACTCAGGAGCAATGAATTTTTTTTTAAATACCTAACTAGGGAGAGACTAGAGAGATTTATGCTGAGTAAACTAACTCAGTATCATAAGGACAAATACTGCATAAGACCATAATTGTAAAAATAGGATAACTAGTAAAACATATATAGGGCCTTAGGGGGGAAAGAGTGGGAGCAGAGGGATGAGGATGGGTGGGGGGAAATCACAGGGTCAGACGATTTGGTGGGTGTAGGGATGGGGTAAAAGAAATGGGGAGGATCCTATGGGGACCTGAAATGATGGGGTAATATTTGGCATAGTTTAATGGTGATTAGTTTTATAAAACACAATGTATGATTGTAGGAAACACAATGTGAATGAAGAAAAGTGTGAAAAACAAGATAAATGAATTTTGTGTGTAGAACAATATAAAACATAAAAACAGTCTAGAGCAGTGAATTAATAGAGAACTGCCAGAAATCCAGGCTGAATTTAGAAGGAGGTGTGACATTAGGGATAACATTGCTGATGTCAGACGAATTTTGGTTGAAAGCAAAGAGTGGCAGAAAGTTTTTTATGCATCTGTCATTGACTATGCAAAACTTTAGACTGTGTGAATCACATCAAATTATGACTGACATTGAGAAGAATGGGAATCCCAGGACATTTAACTGTGTTCATTTGAAACCTATATCCAGTCTCAGAAGCTCATGCATTTACAGAGCAAGGGAAGACTTTCTCTCTCTTTCTTTCTT
>NW_006399785.1:15063936-15078170 GCF_000299155.1 Elephantulus edwardii | reverse complement strand
CCTCCCTCTCCCTCTCTTTGTTCTTTCTTTTCATTTAAGGGATCACTACATGGTTTAAAATCAGAAAAGATGTGCATAGGGCTAAATCCTTTCTCCATACCTGTTCATTTGGGGAGCTGCCTAAGCTTTGGTGGCTTGTCATTTTGGTTGTTAAGTGCCATTGAATTGAGAATGACTCATAGTGATCAAATGAACAACAAATCTGAACCCTATTCTATCCTATGCCATCTTCATAATCTCTGATACATGCAAGTTCATTGCTGAGGTCACTGTGTTAATTCACTAGGCTGAATGTCTTCCTCTCCCTCCACATCCCTCCACCTTTGCAATCATGATATCTCTCTCCAAGCAATAACTTCTCCTAGCAACACACTCAAAGTATGTGAAAGAAACCTTTATTATCTTTTCCTCGAAGGAGCTCTCTGGCTTCACTTTATCTAAGACATATCTGTGGTTTTTGGCAGTCTATAGGATTTTAAAGACATCAATTCTTCTGCTGTCATCTTAATCCATTATCCAGCTCACATGTAAATATTAAGTGACGGAACAGATCATGGCTTGAATCTGGCACACCTTAGTCCTTAAACTGACATCATTGCTCCTCAATAATTTGGAGAGACCCCTGATTACAGATTTTTCCTAGTACAATATTCTCCTGCCTGCTGGTTTCAAGTGTATTGATTGCTGATCAAAGTAACATGAAGTCATTGACAGTTTCTATCTTTCTGGGGACTTAGTGGTGGTTATGATTGTCAGGTACCATCGAGTTGCATATAACTCATAGTGACCCTGGTAACAACCATCTAGAAGCCTGTCTTATGGTGTCCTGCCGTCCTCATCATTTCTGACAGACTCAAGCCCATTGCTGACGTCATAGTGTCAGTCCATCCTGCTGGGGATCTTCCTGTCCACCTGTGACTCTTCATCTGTCCAAGAAAGGTGTCCCTTTCCCAGCAATACCCTTTCATAGGTACATGTACAAAGTATAAAAGACAAAGCTTAGTCATGCTGGCCTCAGAGTAACACTCTGGTCACACACTTTCCTGGACATACTTGTTTGGGGTTTTTTGCAGTCCATGGAATGAATATTCAGCACTCTTCTTCATCACCACAATTCAAAGGCATCAATTATTCGTTCATCCTGGTTCACTATCCAGCTCTCTGACGCATAGCAGGTGATTGAGAAGACCATAGCGTGAATCAGGCATTCTTTAGTCTTCAAACTGCTATCATCGATCTTCAGTATTTTGGAGAGGTCCCTGACTACAGACTTGCCCAATGTAATATGTGTACTGATTTCCTCACTACTGATACCAAACATGTTGATTGTTGATCAAAGCAAGATGAATAGTTGACCACTTCAAAAGAAGAATATCTATGTTTTATTGACTATGCAAAGGCATTTGACTGTGTGGCTCATAACAAGTTGTGGCTGACATTGAGAATAATGGGCATCTCAGAGCAATTGGTTGTGCTCATGTGGAAAGTATACCTGGACCAGGAGTCTATTGTGCGAACAGAGCAGGGGAGCACTGCATGGTTTGAAATTGGGAAGGGAGCATGCCAGGGTTATATTCTATTTATAGGCTATATTAAATATTCCCTATACGTATTCAATCTATGTTGTTGTTATTGTTATGTGCCGTCGAGTCGCCTGTGACTCATAGCGACCCTAGGTACAACAGCCCTAAACTCCACTCTGTCCTGTGCCAATCGCACTGTCTACTTGAAAATTCAACCTCCTTTGCTGTTTCTGTTATCTAAATGTTGTACATAGGGTTTTCAGAGGCCTGCTATTTCAGAAGTGGATGGCCAATCCTTCTTCCTATTCAATCTATATGCTGAGCAAATTATCTGAGAAGCTGGACTCTATGAGGAAGAGTGTGGCATCAGGATTGGAGGGAGATAAATCAATAACTTGTGTTATGCAGATGACACAACATTGCTTGCTGAAAGTGAGGAAGGCTTAAAGCGCTTGTTGCAGAAGATGAAGGAATGAAGCCTTCAGTATGGATTGCATCTCAATGTCAGGAAAATGAAGATTCTTACCACTGGACTGGTAGGCAGTGTCATGATGGACAAAGAGGAATTTGAAACTGTCAACAGCTTCATCTTGCTTGAAACCACAATTAACACCCTTGATACCAGCAGTCAAGAAATAAGGAGATGCATTGCACTTGGAAAATCTGCTGTTAGGGACCTTTCAAATTATTGCAGAGTTGTGATACCAGTTTGAGAACTAAGGTGTGTCTGATTCAGGCCATGGCCTTTCTGATATACTAGCTATGCGTCTGAGAGCTGGATCATGAATAAGGATGACAGAAAAATAATTGATGTCTTTGATCTCTGGTGTTGGAGAGAGCAGTGAACATACCATGGAAGGCCAGGAGAATGAATAGATATGTCTTGGAGAAGGTGCAGCTGGAATTATCTTTGGAGGCAAGAATGATGAGGCTTCATCTCTCATGCTTTGGACTTGTAGCTAGTAGAGGCTATTCCTTGGAGAAGGACATGATGCAGGGAAGGGTGGAGGGTCAGCAAAGGAGAGGAAGACCAAGACCCTCAACCAGGTAGATTTACACAATGACTGCTGTAATGGGCTCTTGTGTATCAGGAAGTGTGAGGATGGCGAGGACAGGACTGGTTTCAAACCTTTTGTTCAAATGGCCACTATGAATCATGCTTGACTTGATGGCACCTAAAAACAACAACAACATCATCATCATTATTGACCGTGAGGCCTGTGGTATGGATTTATGTCTTCTTGATGTTGAAATGAAATCCATATTGAAGATTGAAGTCCTTGATCTTCTGAAGCAGGCATTTCATATCTTACTTTCTTTCAGCAAGCAAAGTTGTGCCATTAGCATAATGCAGGTCCAATCCGAATGCCAAACTCTTCTTTACAGAATTCAACTTGATGAAGGATTTGCTTACCATACAGATACGGGGAAAGGAACCCTGTATGTACCCTTCCTGTTCTTAAACCAAGCACTGTTCCCTCTTCTCGTCATATCCATTCTTCTCAATGTGAGTCATACTTTGTTATGATCCACGTAATCAAATGCCTTTGCATAAGTCAATAAAAGCTAAATATACATTCTTCTGGTATTCTCTGCTTTCAGCTGGGATTCATATGATATCAGCAGTGGTATCCCTGATGCCGAGTCCTTTTATAAAACCAACTTGTAACTGGCAGTTTCCTGTCAATGTTCTAACTGCTTTTGAATGGTCTTCAACTATAGCTTGCTTGCATGAGATATTAATGATACTGTCCAACAGTTTCCATATTCTGCTGGATCACCTTTCTTGGTCATGAGTACAGATATGGATCTCACCTAGTGTGTCCCTCAGGTAGCTATTCTCCAAATTTCCTGACACAAACTAATGAGCACATTCAGGGATGTATCTGTTCGTTCAAACATGACAACAGGTAGCCTATTGTTTCCTGGGGCCTTCTCTTTTCAAATGCCTTCAGTGCAGCTTGAACTTCATCCTTCATTGCCATTGGCTCTTTCTTATTCATACAGTACTTCTGAGATTTTTTTTGTCAACAAATTATTTTCGGTACAACAATTCTGTGTATTCCTTCCATCTTTTTTTGATGCTTCTTGAATAATTCAAGATTGTGCCCACAGCATCTTTGAATATTACAAGTCGACGCTTAAAATTGTTCTTCAGTTACTTCAGATTGAGAAATGCTGAGTGACTTCTTCCATTTTTATTTTCTGACTCAAGCACTTTGCACATTTTATTGTGATATTTTGCTTTATCCTCTTGAACTGTCCTTGGAAATCTTCTGCTCAGCTTTTTTACTTTAACATCTCTTCCTTTTGCTTTGGATTCTTGACGCTCAATGTGATTTGTATAGTCTCTTCTGAAATCTATTTTGAGCATTTTTTTAAAAGAACAAATTCTTTCAGTTTCCCTCATCTCCCCACACCCGATCAGATTGTACAAACCCATGATTAATCCCCTCTCCTCCCTCTGCACATCCTCATCCCTCTGCTTTCACCTTCTCCCACCCCTCCTGGATCCTCATACTCTTTCTATAATGGTTTTGTACAATAATGATCCTTGTGAGACTGAATTAGTTCACTCAGCATAATTCTCTCCAGTCCCTCCCAAGTTAGGTCATAATTTACAAAGTTGCTCCTGCGTGCTGCATAGTATTCCATTGTGTGAATGAACCATAATTTCTCAATCCATTTGCTTGTGGTTGGACATTTGGGCTGTTTCCATGTTCTTGCAATGACGAATAATGCTGCTATGAACATTGTGTCTCAGTTCTCATTTTCTTATGGTATATTCCAAGTAGTAGAATAGCTGCGTGATATGGAATTTCTATGTCTAGCTTTCTGAGGAAGTACCAAACTGCCTTTCAGAATGCTTGTACCATTTTGCAATCACACCAACAATGTATAAGAGTTCCTTTCTCACCACATCCACTCCAACACATCCAGGTTTAATGATCTTTTGCTTTCTTCTTGGATGATATCTTTGATATCCTTTTCTATAGTTCCTCTGGTCTTAGATCATTGGTGTTCAATGCCTTAAATTTTCCTTGAGATGATTCTTAAATTCATCTAGGATGGACTTAAGGTCATATTTGGCTCCTATGGAGTAGTTTTCATTTTCCTTAGCTTCATTTTAAATTTGTACATGGATAATTGATGGTCTGTTCAACATTTGGCACCTGGTCTGGTTTTGACTTCAGATATTATGCTTCTCTAATAACTTTTTCTGCAAGTACAATCAATCTGATTCCGGTGGAGTCCATCAGGTGAGATCCATGTGTGAAGTCGCTGTTTGTGGGTTTTTTTTTTAAGATATTTGCTATGAATAAATCATTGAGTGCACAAACTGTGATCATTTGATCTCCAACCTCATTTCTGTCACCAAACCTATGCTTTCCTATTCCCATTCCTTTCTCATTTTTTTAAACTTTTACTTTTTAGTCCCCAATAGTTACTACTGCACTTTGATTGCATGCTTCATTAATTTGGACTGCAGGAGTTGGTATGAACTCTCAACCTCCTCCTGTTTGGCTTTAGTTGTTGCTTTTATATGAATAATAGTCATAGTAAAAAGCCTTCCTGGTATGCTTATGGATAGTATCCTGTCACTCACAGCATTGTACTTCAGGATGGGTCTTGAAATTGTCTTTTTAACCATGAAAGTAACGAGGTCTTTTCTCAGGAAATGGGAATTGCTCTTCAGGGGGGGGGGGGGGGGGAGGGTATTCTGTTTGATTCCACAAACTGCTCTACAGGAGAAAGATGGGTAATCTCCCATGAGATTTAATGCCTCTGAAAGCCCACTTGAATATCAGTGAGGGTTCCGTTCCAGCGTGGCAGTGCACGATAATAACAACATTCAGTCGGTACACAGAACACATTTGTGAAACTGGACAAGGAATTAGGAAGTCCAAAGAATTGATTCATTTAATTGTGGTATTGATGAAGATTATTTAATATTCCATGGACTATCAAAGAAAAAAAAATCTCTCTTTTCCTTGTGGAGGCCCTGGATTCCATAAACTTTTGGTATGGACACCTTGTTTGAAATGGTACTACCAGATGTTTTCTCCCCAATCAGTAGGTTTTCTTTTCTCAATATTGGAAAATGTTTTTGATGTGCACAAGGATTTAACCTTTCGGTTTAATCTTTAGATGATCCCATTCATCAATTTTATACAATCTATATTCTACATTTCTGGCTATATTTGGCAGTCTCCTTATCCTGCAGACAAGACCATCTATGTTTGATCTCAATTTGTCTCTGATGAACTTGATGCTTTTAGGCTTTGCTCCCAGATTGCTGATCTACTTTGAGTTGATTTTTGTGTTCAGTGTGAGATGTGCTTCCTGTTTCATCTTTCTGCAGGTGGAAGGCTAGTTTTGCCAGCATCATTTGTTGAAGTTGTCATTCCGCATGTGATAGGGTTTATTTTCTTTTTGAATATCAGATAGATGGGTCCATTTCTGCATTCTCAATTCCATTCCATTGGTCTGTGTGCCTGTCATTGCATCAGCACCATGCTGTTTTGGTTAATACTGACAACACAATTACAAAATGGGCAAAAGACAAGGAAAAAATTTTCACAAAGGATGATATTTGCATGGTCAACAGACACAGGAAGAAATGCTCAAGATCATTGGCAATAATAGAGATGCAAATCAAAACCACAACAAGATACCACCATCTTACTCCAGTAGCAGTAGCAAAGTTTAATAGGACAGCAAGTATATTACAGTATAATATTGGAGAGGATGTAGTGAAATGGGAACTCTTATAAACTGTTGGTGGAATTGCAAAATTGTACAGCCACTCTGAAAGGAAGTTTAGCATTTCCTCAGAAAGCTGAACATAGATGTTTGATATGGCCCAGCTATTCGACAGCTTGGAATATACTCTCAGAAAATGAGGACTGAGGTACAAAAGGAGACTTGTACATCAACATTCATAGCAGCATTATTCACCGTTGTAACAATATGGAAGTAGCCCCAATATGGAAATAGCCAAAATAGAGTGGATTAAGAAATTTTGGCATATTCACACAATGGAATACTATGCAGCACACAGGAGCAATGATCACTACCTAACTTGGAGAGCCTTATCCTAAGTGAACTAACTCAGTCCTGTAAGGACAAATGCTGTATGAGACCATTATTGTGGAAATAGATAACTAGTAAAATGTGTATGAGGATTTTAGGAGGGTAAGGTGGGAGCAGAGGTGTGAGGAGGGGCAGGGGATGGAGGAGGTAATCATAGGGTTGTGCAATTTGATGGGTGGAGGAAGGACTGGGCTAAAGAAATGGCAAAGATCCAGTGTGAAAAAACAATGCATACAGACTTGGTAAGTAAACTGGTACAAATTTTTTTTTAAAAAAAGGGAAAAAATATGTCTTGGGAAAAGTACATCTATGCTGCTGCTTGAAGGCAAGGATGGAGAGACAGGAGTGGCCATTCTCTGGAAACTGATTTCATACTTAGAAAAGTTAGAGGGTCAGCTTAAGAGAGGGAGACTTTCAAGGAGCTGAATTAACACAGTGACTGAAGAATGAACTAAAGCACCATGATTAAGCACAGATAATGGCACAGGATTGGACAAGGTTCTTCTCTGTTTTCTATAAGGCTGCTATGAGTTGACATAGACATGAAGGTACCTAGCAACAATGCCATCACCAATGATATTTCAAATAGGGTGTTGTTCCTAGGTATTGTGGTGGTTGTTGTTAGGTGCCATTGAGTTGAGCGTGACTCATAGTGACACTATGAACAAAAGACCTGATCTATCCTGCACCATCCTCACACTTCCTGACACACAAGAGCCCATTGCAGCAGTCACCATGCCAATCCACCAGGTTGAGGGTCCAATCCTCCACCCTTCCCAAATTGTGTCCCTCTCCAAGGAATAGCACCTCTTGCAACGTGTTCAAAGTACATGAGGTGAAGACTCATCATTCTCGCCTCCAAAGAGCATTCCAGCTGCACCCTCTCCAAGACATACCTGTCCACTCTGTTGGCCATCCATTGGGATGTTCAGTGCTCTTCTCCAACACCACAGCTCTTCAATTATTTTCTATCATTCTTTTTCATTGGCAAGCTCTGAGATGCACAGTTTGTTACTTTTATGTGCCATCGAGTCACTTGCAACTCATATTGACCCTATGTACAACAGCCCTAAACACCATTCTATCCTGTGCTAAGCTTGCCGTCTCAAACACACTCATTACCACCACTCCAATCACAGAATTGATCCATTTCATCAAGGGTCTTCCTCTCCTGTGCCATCCCTCCACTCTCCCAAACATGATGTCCCTCTCCAAGGACCAGTCCCTCCTTGCAACATGCCCAAAGTATGTCAGACGAAGCTTCAGAATCCTTGACTCCAAGGAGCAGCCTGGCTTCACCTTTTCCAGGACAAAACTGTTTGTTTTCCTAGCAGTCCAGTCCATGGTATATGCAACACTCTTGTCCAGCACCACAGCTCAAAGGCATCGATTCTCTTTCTATCATCCCTATTGACTGTCCAATTCTCAGATGCATAGCACGTACTTGCAAAGACTATAGCCTAGATCAGGCGCACTTTAGTCTCCAGCCTGACGTCGTTGCTCTTCAGTACTCTTGAGAGGTCCCTCACAGGTGACCTCCCAATGCAATTTATCTCTTGATTTCCTGGCTGCTGTTACCAAGAGTGTTGACCATGGAGCCAAGTAAACTAACACTGTTAACTATCTCAGTCTCTTCACCATCCATTCTGATGCTGCCAATTGACCCAGTGGTGAGAATCTTTGTTTTCTTGATGTTGAGCTTCAATCCATATAGGAGGCTGCAATCCTTCACTTTCTGTAGCAAGCGCTTCAGGTCCTCCTCAGTTTCAGCAAGCAGGGTTGTGTCATCTGCATAATGCAGGTTGTTTATGACTCTTCCACCAACCCTGGTGCCACATTCCTCCTCCTACAGCCCAGCATCTCGGATGATCTGCATACAGATTGAAAAGGTATGGAGACAGAATATATCCCTGATGAACCCCCTTTTTGGTTTTGAACCCTGTAGTGTCTCCTTGCTCTGTTGTGACGACTGCCTCTTGGTCCAAGTATAGGTTTCACATTAGTACAATTGAATGTTCTGGGATTCCCATGCATTTTAGAGTCAGCCACAGCTTATTGTGATCCACACAATCAAAAGTCTTTACATAGTCATTGAAGCACAGATAGACAATTCTCCTGGTATGCTTTGCTTTCTGCCAAGATCCATCTAACATTAGCTATAATATCCCTAGTACCACGACCTTTTCTAAATCCAGCCTGCAGTTGTCTGTTGACATACTGCTCCAACCGTTTTTGGATACTTTTCAGTAGAATCTTGCTTGCATGTGATATTAATGATATTGTTCGATAATTCCCACACACTGTTGGGTCACCTTTCTTTGGAATGGGAACAAATACCAATCTCTTCCAGACAGTTGGCCAGATGGCTGGCCTCCAGATTTCTTGGCACAGCTTAGTGAGTACATCTAAGGCAGTGTCTGTTGAAATATGTCAATTGGTATGCCATCAACTCCTGGAACCTTGTTTTTTACCAATTCCTTCAGAGCAATTTGAACTTCCTCCTTCATCACCATAGGCTCTTGCTCATATGTTATCTCATTAAATTCTTCTGTGTCATCCAATTCCTTCTGATACAGTGAACTCTGTGTGTTCCTTCCATCTTCTCTTGATACTTCCTGTATCATTTAATATTCTACCCAAAGTGTCCTTAAGTATTGCCTCCCGTGGCTTGAATTTGTTATTCAGCTCCTTCAGCTTAAGAAACTCTGAGTGAGGTTGGCCCTTTTGATTTTCTGACTCCAGCTCTCTGCACATTTCCTTATAATATCTTGCTTTGTCGTCCTGAGCTGCCTTTTGAAATTTTCCATTCAGCTCTTTGATTTCTTGGTTTTTCCCTTTAGCTTTGGCTTCTTGGCGCTCTAGTGCAATATTCACAGTCTCATATGACATCCATCTTGGTCTTTTCTTCTTCTTCAGCCCTTGTAATGATCTTTTGCATTCTTCATGGACAACTACTAATTGGAAAACTAAGGCGTGATTCAGATGCACCTTAGTCTTCAAACTGGCATCGCTCTACTAAATAATTTGGAAAGGTCCCTAACTGCAGATTTCCCCAGTCCAATGTGTCCCCTTTTCTGACTGCTCATACCAAGGGTGTTAATTGTGAATCCAGTCAAGATGAAGCTGTTGACAGTGGTAAGAATCTTCATTTTCCTGACACTGAGATGCAATCCATACTGAAGGCTCATTCCTTGATCTTCTCTGACAAGCACTTTGAGCCCTCCTCAGTTTCAGCAAGTAAGGTTTTGTCATCTTCCTAACGTAGGTTATGGCTGAGTCTTCCTCCAAGCCTGATGCCACACTCCTCCTCATAGAGCCCAGCTTCTCTGATAATTTGCTCAGCATACATATTGAACAGGAATGGGGTGAAAATACATCCCTGACATACTCCCTTCCTAGAATTCAAAGCTATGCAGTGATCTCCCGTTCTGTTCACCCAACAGCCTCCTGATTCAGGTGTAGGTTCTGCATGAGCACAATCAAGTGCTCTTGTCAGTGTCTCTGTTTTGGGGGGATATAAGCCAATCTATAACAGGGAGTTAATATATAGAGAGAGATCAGCTGGCCCAGTGGACAGAAAGCAATGCTACCAAGCCACAGGTAGTGACTTTTAATCCGTGGCCCTCGGACCTGTCTTTCATTGTTTTTATTCAGACATTCCTCTAAGTCGTATAGCCCGGGTGTACAAGCGGCCGTACAGTGGTAACTTGTGGTTGCTGTGAGGCTGAACACTGTGATACTGATGTGGCAAATGCGTTAAGGGCTGGTTACCCAATGTGGACAAAGAGTGGGGTGGAGCTCCCCAATGAAAACAAGCTTGGAAGGAGGAGTGGCATCTACTTCCATAAAAGCTTGCCTCCGGAAACCCTGTGAACCTGGAGAGAGGATGAAAGACGCCCAAGCGTTGAGGACCCTCCTTCATAGGGTCGCTTTGAGTTGCCTGCGACTCGATGGCCCTTAACAACAACAACAACAACAACAACAACACCATAACAGGGGGTGTACACAGTACTTATCTTTTATAGAAAGTACTGGAGCTGTGAATGTAATTCAGTATCATATGTTATTTTAAGGAAGAGTGGCAAATTAGAGGACAAAACTCATTAGTTTATTCAACAACATTGTTCGAGCAGTTACTATGTGAGGGACTAAGTATCATGGGTTTTCTCTGGAAAGGAATAAGAATACGAGCCAGGACTAGATGATTATAGCACAATATCAACAGTACAGCAAACAGAAAGCAGTCCAGTCCTGGTTCACAGGTGCACAAATAGACAGGACACTTTGAAAGATGTAAGATTGGATGCCTTAGGGAAGAGGAGAGGTTGGAAAACCTCAATGTGTTATGTGCTGGACTGTGTCCCCTAAATAGATGTATTAAATGTTCTACTCTGTATCATGAACAATAATAAAGCAGGAGTGGCATCCACTTCCTACACAACAAGCCTCTGGAAACTCTATGAACTTGAAAAAATGTCAATAGTTGTAGAGGGGCTTCAGACCTTTTCTTCAAAGAGTTGCTATGAGTTATACTCGACTCAAAGGCAATCAACAACAACATTATGAACAATGTCACTTTATTTAGAAAGAATCTCCCTTGAAAGATGATATGAGCTATGCAAACATGAGACTATGGTCAAGTTTTCGTTGCTGTTGTTGCTGTTGTTGTTGTTGTTGTTGGATATCATCTAGTGGTTTTTCAGAGGTTGTTAATTGAACAGGAGAACACTGCCTATGCCCCATCCTTCTCCCACAGAGCAGCTGGTGGAGTCAAACTACATGTCTTCTGGATTGCAGTGCAGCTTCTTACAACTAGGCCACCAGAGTTCCCATACTAGAGTTAGATGGGTTCTAATCACAATAGAGTGTCACTGGGTGGTACAAAGAAGTTAATGCACTTGGCTATTGACTAAAAGGTTGAGGTTCAAGTCCACCCAGAAGCTCCTCCGTAGAAACGGCTCGTGGCCTACTTCTCACAAGCCCACTGCTGGAAAACCTATGAGGCACAAGTCCACTGTGATCTATATGAGGACCACATAAGTAGGATTTGTTTCCAAGCCAATTAATTGGGTTTTGCTTTGATTTATTACTTTTTCTTATAAAAGAGACAGGTAAAATGTGAAGAGAGATGTATAAATTGGAAGCAGAAGTTGGAGTTCAGACTCAATTTTTAGACAAAGGATATTTAGTGAATTAGAAGCCGAGCTGTAAGGAAGTTTCTTCCCTTTGGGTCGATCATGACCCTGCTCTTAGACAGAATTCAGATTTCTAGTCTCTGGATTATGAGATACACATTTATATCATTTAAGCCACCTGGTTTGCGGTGTTTTGTTATGACGGTGCTAATGCAGTGAGACTGGTTCAAGGATAGGGCAGGTTTCAGAGCTGTCGTGTATAGAGTAACAGGCAACTCCACAGCACATAACAACCACCACCACCACCACGCTGGCAAAGATGAAGAGGTCAACAATGGAAATCAGAACACCTGGACTGATGTTGAAGTTGAGCGACAATCTGGAGCAAATAACAGACAATTCCCTTCCCATCAGTAACCCTGCAGCTCAGAAAAACAGAGATAAATAACTTTTCTTGCCTTCAAGCCTCTCATTCCCTCCTTGGCAGAAGTAACAGGAATCAACAAATACTTGCAGTGAGTGGAATTCTCACCGAGGCTTGGATTGTAAACAAGAGCTTTCTCAGGGACTCAGCCTGGGGGTGGAGTAGGTTCTGGGCAAAGCGGAGCTTTGTTTGGTGTTGGCTCTGTTGGCCCTGTTTAAGGGAAGTTGCCAGCACTCTGCGTTGAAGTGTGAACACGCTCCCAGTCCTGGCTGTACAGTGGTTTGGGGAGGATGGCTGGCCCTCTCTGCTATTCTTGGCTGCTGCGGGGACTCACTCCTACAGAAAATCTCCTGAGGAACATCGTGTTCTTGCACATTGTAAATGAAGCAAAGAGAGTGTTTAATGGCACCCAAGACTCCACTAGCTGTGTCTTTTATGCAAAAGGCAGAGCACTGTGGAAGAGAGATACAAGGCTCCCATTCTCACCTGAAGTCACTGAGACAGGGAGGAATCTTCCTAGGAAAGGCGGTCATTGGAAATGATGATCATAGTGTTTCTGTTTTGTTCCTTCCTGGAGAGGGCAGCTCTGGTGGCCTTGTGGTAAGAAGCCCAGCTCCTCCAGGTGCAGACACCCAACCCCGAATGGGGACGTCAGCAGGTGAGGGCGGGATGCCCCTTTCTCTGTGGGCAGCAGGGAGAGCCAGAGTCCTTTGCCCTCTGTGCATGTGGGTCCAGCAGTGGGCAGCTCCTGCAGCACAGTAAGGACAGCAGGGGGTGGTCAGAGACCAGGCTAGGCTCCAGGCAGTCTCTGCTGAGGAAGAAGAAGGAGGGCAAAGGTTGAGAGTAGAAAAGTGAGGTCAGAAGCCATCTCTAGTGTCCATCTTGTTCTCATGGAAACCACCCAAACCGTGCCGCTGTGACAGGACTTCTGTCCTCTGTGTTGTGATTTATCCTCTCAAAAAAAGAATAAAGTATCATGTTTCCTACTGAAAAAAAAAATAGAAGCTGCGTTGAAATTTCAAAGGCATGCCATTCAAACCCACCAGCTTCTAGAACCGCAGGAGAAGGACGGGCAATCTCCTCTCCTGTGATTAACTGCATCTGAACACCCACTGCTGGGTCCACTATGAGTTGGTTCTGACTCAATGACAACAACAAGGAGAGAAGTCTCAGTGACTGTGTCTCTTCCGAGTCTTATAACATCTTCACTTTCTGCTCTTCTGTCTCAGAATCTTTCTGTCTTTCTCGGATTCTTTCTGCATCTCTTTCTAATTTTGTCTCTTTTTATCTTCCTTGTTTTTGTATCAAGACATTCTGTGACTCTCTTCCCTGTTTCTGCTCCTGGGCCTGCCTGTTTCTACTTGTTTATATCTCTCTGCTCCTCTGTTTTTTTCTTTTCTTTTTCTCTTCAGACCTCTCCTTATTCTCTGCTTCAATCTCCCCTCTAGCCTGTTCTCATCCTTTGTATTTCTTCTTGCTTCCCTCTCTGACCTGTTCAAAGTCCTGGAAGGAAATTGCCAGCTCTTGCCAAGGTCCTTAGAGATAAGGAAGAATCAATATTGCTCTCGGCAACAATTAAGGTTCAAGAGCAGAGCCATACCAAGGGATTTTCTTTTAGTCTTACCTCTTTTCTATGCTTTTTAAATGCTTTGATCACACTGTACCTTTCTATTGGTGTTGCAGCATTCCAGGGTGGCAGAGCCGAAGAACCCCATGAGGACATAGAGCTGTTATTGTTGTTGTGTGCCATTGAGTCAGAACTGACTCATAGCTGACCCTCCAGTGGGTTTTTGGAGGCAGTAATTGCATGGGAGGGGACTGCCCATCCCTCTCCCAAGGAGAAGCTGGTGAATTTGAATGATGGGCCTTTGGGATCACAGCACAGCAAGGACTACTTATCTCTCAAGTGGAGAGACAGGCCTTGGCAAAAGGAAATGACTGGCTCAAGAGCACAAAACCAGTGTACCCCAGAAGTAAAACTGATACAAGTGTTTTGAATGTCTCGGAAAGTCAAAGAGATCTATGACTCATCAAGGAATCAGCCAACAAATAACTAGT
>NW_006399785.1:15060239-15063172 GCF_000299155.1 Elephantulus edwardii | reverse complement strand
CACATCATAGGGCTCTCAGGTGGCTTAGTGGTAAAGAGTTGTGCTGCCACGTGGTTTGAAACCACCATGAGAGGAAACTGGACAATCTCCTTCCATACGATTTACTGCCTCTAAACACCTGCTGAAGGGTCAGCTATAGGTCACTTCTAACTTGACTGTACATAATAAATAATAATAATAACAACATTGCAGAACAATGCAAGAACTACAATCCATCATGTGTGTTCTTGAAAGTCTACCATCTCTATAGGCACAATTTGTGATGGATTTTTTTGGAACCTGTTGTTGTTATTATGTGTCATTGAGTCACTTGCAACTCATAGCCCTAAATGCCGTTCTATCCTGTGCCAACCTCGCAGTCTCAAACACACTCATCTCCGCCACTCCACTCACTGAATTGATCCATCTCATCGAAGGTCTTCCTCTCCTTCACCGCCCCTTCTCTCTCCCAAACATGATGTCCCTCTCCAAGTACCAGTCCCTACTTGTAACACGGCCTAGACATAATATTTTTCCTCTACTGAATTTCACACCAAGCGGGGAATGTTATTAGGATTGTTAGTCCCCGTGGTCTTTCCAATCACTTGTTGGGCACCTGAGAGCTGGACAAAGAATAGGGATGATGAAGAAGAATTGATGCCTTTGAACTGTGGTGTTGAAGAAGAACACTGAATAGCTCATGGATGACCAAAAGAGCAAGCCAATGGCCAATGTGTCTTAGAGAGGGTGCAGCTGGAGTCCTCTTTGGAGGAAAGAGGATGAGTCTTCACCTCACAAACTTTGGTCCTGTTTCTAGGAGGGACTATTCCTTGAAGAAGGAGATGATGTTGGGAAGGGTGGAGGGCTCGTAAAGGAGAGGAAGACCCTCAACCAGGTGGGCTGACATGGTGACTGCTGCAATGGGCTCTTGTGTGTCAGGAAGTGTGAGGATGGCGCTGGAAAGGATGGGGCTCAGATCTGTTATTCATAGCGTAACAATAAGTCGTACTCTACTCAGTGACACCTAACAACAAGAGGCCCCATCAAAATGGCTCTTACTTCTAATAATTCTGTACCCAGCATGCAAGAAGCTGTTGTCTGCGTGAGCATGAGAAAACGGTGTGGTTCAAAATCAAGAAAAATGTACACCAGGGATAGATCCTTTCTTCAAACCTTTTAAATTCATATGCTGAACATATCCTTCTAGAGGCTTGACTTTTGAAGGAAAATGTGGCGTCAGGATTGGACTCATCAACCACCTTCATTGTGCACATGAACCAGCCTTGTTCACTGAAACTTAGAAGGACTTGAAGCTCTTGCTGCAGAATATTAAAGATTGCAGCCTTCAATTTGGATTACATCACAACATCTCAACATCAAAAAAACAAAGATCCTCACCACTGAGCTGAGACATGATAGATGATGAAAAGATTGTTAGTGATTTCATCTTGCTGAGATTGGCAATTCCTTGGCACCAGCAGTCAGGGAAACAAAAGGCAAGTTGTACTGTGAAAATCTGTCATCTAAAACCCCTCTAGAGTGTTAAAGAGCAATGATGTCAGTCCAGATACCAAGGCGCACCTAACTCAGGCCATGATCTTCTCAGTTGTTTGCTATACATCTGAAAGGTAGACAATGAATTAGGATGACAGAAGAAAAAAATGATGCCTTTAAGTTGTGGTACTGGAGAAGAGTATTGACCATACTGCCAAGAGAACAAACAGCTCTGTGCTCATGAGGGTAAAACCAGGTTGCTCCTTGGAGGCAAGGATGTTGAAACTCTGTCTCATATACTTCGAGCATGTTATAAGAATGAGTGAGTCCTTGGAGAAGGACATACTTGGAAATGTGGAGGGACAATGCAGGAGAAGAAGGCCCTGGAGATGAGATAATTGACAGACTGACTTTAGGAATGGGATCAGGTGTGTTTGCTCAGGACAGGGCAAGGTTCACAGATATTATTCACAGGGTCACTATATCTTGGTGACAACTCGATTGCACATAACAACAAGAAAAACAATAATAACGTTGTTGTTGTTGTTGTTACTGTTGTTGATTGCCATTGAGTCAAGGTCTATTCATAGCAACTCTATGAACAAAAGACCTAATGCCTTTCCATAACTATTGTTGTTTCTCCAAGTTCATAGAGTTTCCGGAGGCATGTGTTTTAGGAAGTGGATGTCATTCCTGTTTCCCAAATGGTTTTACAACTGGGAGCTCCACCAAACACTGTCCACAATGGGAAACCATTCTGGTATTTGATATCCCCATGGCACAAGGCTCAGCATCATAGCAAACCCAGATTACCTCACAGAGCACATTGATCATAAGTGATGTGCAAGGTGGAAGAATGTTCCTCCAGATATAACAGCACTGGGCTCATTTAGCAGTGGTTAAGTGTAGTTGAGTAGAATATGACTCAGAGTAAGTTTTGCACAAAAGACTTGGTCTCTGGTCTATGATTAGTGTAATTTCTGTACATTTATAAGAGAGTTTGTAGAGTTTCCAGAGGCACCTAGTATAGGAAGTGGATGACATTCCTGCTTCCCAATGTGAATCAATCTGGAGGCTCATCCAACCACTGTACGTAATGAGTATTTATTATATATAACAAAATTAAAAACCCTGCTCAGTCATGTATCATCCTTACAACTATTATGAAGTTTGACTCCACTGTTGTAACCATTGTGTCAATCCTCCTTTCCTGTCAGTTTGTTAAGCTTTGGCGACTTGCATATTGCTATGATGCTTGAAGCTCTACCGCTGGTATTTCCAATGCCAGCAGGGTCACCCAGGCTGGACAATGTCATAAACTGCCTTTGAAATCTTTTGACTCAGGCGATGCAGCGCGAGGGCGATGCAGCGCGAGGGCGACGCAGCGCGAGGGCGACGCAGTATACTGCACTGAAACAGAGGAGGGAGAAAACTGTTTAAAAGAGATATATGACTAGGTA
>NW_006399785.1:15057607-15058838 GCF_000299155.1 Elephantulus edwardii | reverse complement strand
AGTTTTGGTGTATGCATTTGAATGATAGTGGTATTAACAGATCTTCCTTGTATGTATATGAAAGTAACAAATAAGATGCTGCCCACAGTCACTTTTATTCCTGGTAAATGATTACAAATTCAACTTTAAAGTAGCTGCCTAATGAACTTTCTAATATCTTGGCCCAAATCTATGCTTAAGGAGAATATGCCTGGAGGAAAGGCTATGTATGTCGGGGACTTAACAGATTATTACCCTAAGAGCAACCACCAGAAAAAAAAATATGCCCTTGTGGCTGTCTAACCATCATCATCATCATCATTAATCACTCCCCACCGGCCAGGAGACAAGTCCAGGAAGCTCTATGATGGAACTGTAAGATTAAAGGAATGGAGGGGTGGTGCAGGAGAGGAAGACCCTCAATGAGATGTATGGATTCTGTGAGGGGAGTGGTGGGAATGAGTGTGTTTGAGATGACTAGGTTGGCACAGGATAGAACAGCGTTTAGGGCTCTTGTACGTAGGGTCGCTATGAGTCACAAGCGACTTGATGGCACATAAGAACAACAAGGGGGTAAAGCAAAAGCCTTCTAACCTCCTGAAATCATTCAGATTTTTTTGTTAATCACAGTGTCTGCAGTCTAGAGTTAGGCTGCCTTCTATCTGGCTAGTGTCCTACATTTTTAACAGAAGCACTACCCTTCCAAGGGTGATGCTTTAGCTTGTGTGAAAAGATTTTCAATTTTATACATTCGCAACCAACCGGATTCAATCCATTTGAAGACCACAGAAACATTCATATAATATATGTGATACTGCTATTTCATAGAGTTTCAGAAAGAAAACAAATACACAAAAATAAATCTCCTGCGGAATATATCATCCCCTCCCCAGTCCCTGTCATTGAGAGATCTGGTAGCGTGGGGGTTCAGGAAATTGTAGTTACCATGAAAACAAGCCTGTGAAGCACTGTGCTTCTAAACTTCTAATACTAAACTTGACTCTACTATAGAGCCTATTCTAGACAGTTTAGTTCCTGTCAGAGGTTAACAACAACAAGGAGTTCCTATAAAGCAAATTGTGCATCCCTGTTTCTTCACGAGAAGAAAAGAGAGTCACCTGAGATGTGGTAATATGATTGGAAACTTAGCTGAATCTAGTAAGAAATAGGGGTGTTGTAGAGGAAAACAGTATCCTAGTGGTATGTCTTTCCAGGCCAGTAGAGGGCAGGGACACACACACAATAAGAAACA
>NW_006399785.1:15051939-15053887 GCF_000299155.1 Elephantulus edwardii | reverse complement strand
GTAAAATTTTATATTGTAGACATTTGTGAGCTGAGATGGACTGGTATTGGTCACTCTCAGTCAGACAAATATGTGATCTATTTTGCAAGGAAAGAACAATTGAGGAAGAATGATGATGTATTCATAGCCCAAAAGACTGCTTTTAGATCTATCCTGAAGTACAATGCTGTGAGTGACAGGATACTATGTATAAGGATACATGGAATATCTATTTATATAACTCAAGATCAAGCAATGATTAGAATCTTGGACCAACAGAATAAACATGTAGACAGAATTACAAATGTACATAAACGCTATGCTTCCTGAAACCACAAATGTTGGATGAATCCATGAAATAATTGCCTTGAGATAATCTTTAAACGTTTAACCAAAATAGTTCCCGGACGTCTTTTTAAAACCCAATAGAATAGTGTAGTTTTACCAGGAAAGTTTTCTTCATTGAGCATTAAGCTCTTTTAAAATCTATTTATGTGTGACCAAAATGACAAAAGAAACTCAAAGGATTATGCAGAACATTGCCGATAAAGGAATTCATGTTAATAGGAGATGAAACACTCAGGAAATGAGGGTGGGAATGGTTGCACATCACAAGAAATCTTATCAACGTAACCGAATTGCACACCCAGAACTAACTGAATTAGTGAATGGTTTTCAGTGTATATCTTCAACAGAATTAAATATTTTAAAAATTAATGTGCTGCGACTGATTGTTCAGCAGAACAAATTGTCAAACAAAAGGAAATTCTTATGGGGCAGGCTTTCAGCCCAGTCATAGGAAGACCTGGTCTATCAATTTAATTAGCTGTTTGATGCTGCAACTGGGAACGTTTCCCTGCTCTAGGAGAAATGTACTACAGTGACTGAGTTAAAACATCACCCCCCACTGCACTGTTAATTGGGGTACACGAAGAGGAAATGAAGGGCCAAGCTAAGGCTACACATTTCTTGCGGCTACACCCAGGACCAGAATCCTTCATCGTCTGTTCAAATCACCTACAATTCATGGAGAAAATGAATCATTCAAGGCCATACTAGGAAGGGGTGTTCAATAGGAGATCATGGCTCTTTCTGTGTAGAATTCAGAAATATTTATAAATAGAAATATACATAGAAATAGAAATATACATAGACATAGAAATATACATAGACATAGAAACATACATAGACATAGACATATACATAGACATAGACATAGACATAGACATAGAAATAGAAATAAACAGAAATGGAATTTAATGGCATAGATTGGAGTGAAGAAAAAACAAAAAGAAAATGCATCAAAATATATGCAATAAAATAAGCAGTATGGTTGTTGTTAGCTTCCATCAAGTCAGCTACCACTTTTTTTTTTAAAGCAAAAGGAAAACTCTTTCATTGTTATGCAATCCTTCCCCTCCATGTCCACTCCACAATGCAGCCTTCACCATGGATTTCTGTCATGACAAGAATACCCATTCATATGTCCCCTTTAAACAGATCTCTCCCTCATCTGTTTCAATGGAATATACATCATTCCTCCCCTCCTTTTCTGCCTTCTCTCAACCCTGATGTCAGTCCTGTTTTACAACAGTGACCCTGTGCAAGATTTGTCGTTAGAACTCAGAACTTTTGAGTGAATGTTCCCTTGCTGAGTTGTTGATGTCTTTGGGTGATGTTGAGTTGACTGCAACTCACAGCGACCTCTATGAACAAATGGGTCTGAAACTTGTTCTGTCGTGTGCTGTCCTCGTCACCTCTGACACCCTTGAACCCACTGTTTTTTGTTACGGTGTCACCCCATCTTGTGAAGGGTCTTCCTCTCTTTGGCTGATTCTCCACCGTTCCCACTATGGTATCTTTTCCCAGAGATGGCCTCAGAATATAGACAAAGGAGAGGTTCCTTCTGTATACATTTTACCTGCTTATGTGTGTGGTGTGTGTGTGTGTGTGTGTGTGTGTGTGTGTG
>NW_006399785.1:15049587-15051384 GCF_000299155.1 Elephantulus edwardii | reverse complement strand
CTTTGTTCTGGACTCCTGTCATGACAATAATACCTAATCACATATCCCTTTTAAACAGTTATCTCTCTCTTCTGTTTCAATCCAGTACACATAATTTATCACATCCTTCTCAGTAAAAACCTATTTCCTAGGGTTATTTCAAGTTGAACTTTCTTCTTCTTCTGTATTTTATAAATAAGTTTCTCTTTGCTTCAGACACTTTAATGACTATTACTAAAAGAAAGGATCAGTGTGGAAGGCTGCTTGCTGTATAATTCCAACTGTATGACGTCCTGGAAAAGGCAACGTACAACAGTAGGAATTCAGAGAGAGAAAAGGGGGGCACAGGTGACACACAGGACATTTTTATGACACTGAAACTATTCATATTATTGTCGTCAGGTGCTATCAAGGCAGGTCTGATTCACAGCCAACTCATTCATAGTAGAACAAACTCCACCTTATCCCAAGCCATCTTCAAACTCTCCTTTCTGGTTCCTCCTGTTGCAAACACAAGGTCAATGCCTGTTATTGAGGATCTTCTTCTCTTTCTCTGACTGGACTCTTTCCCAAGCACACTGGCTTTCTCCAGGAACCAGTCCCTCCTGACCCCGCACCAAAAGTACACACATTGAAGTCTCACCATCATCACCTCTGAAGAGCATCCAACTGCATTCCTTTTAGAAAGTGTAATAGTGAACATACAACCATTTGTCAAAAACAGCGTGGCTTACAGAAAGAAAATACAAACACAACTAGTCGTTTATACTATTAGAGTCTAGCCTTTTGGAGCTGACTCATGCTGACTTATGGACAAAAAAAACACAAAACACTGCTCAGTTCTGGACCGTCCTCAAACTTGTGGCAAAGTCAGAGCCCATGGTTGTGGGCACTTGTGTTGATCTGTTCCATTGATGACTTCCCTCTTTTTTCACTGATCAGCACTTTACCAAGAATTATGTATTCCCCCCTCCCGCCCAGGCTTGTTCCTCTTGATACCCTAACCAAAGTGTATGAAATTAATGAAGTCTTAACATTATAACATCTAAGGAATATTTTTGCTGTAACTTTTCCTGGAACTCTAAGGGCCTACTCATTAGGATGGTGGTTCTAATCCACCAGCTGCATTGAGGGAGAAAGATGGGCAATCTCTGCTCACATGATTCACATCTTCTGAAAACCCACTGCTGGGGAATTTGCAGGTGGGTTTCAACTTGAGGGTAATTAGTTTTTCAGTTTTTCCAAAATAGATATGTTCCCTCTTCTCACAACTCCTTAATAGATTCCATATTCTTAACCACCATAATTCAAAGGTATTATTTAATTCTTCCTGCTTGCATATAAGGAAATGGTGTCCCAGGAAATGGAAGGGCTAATGTAGACATACTGAGACAGGACAGAAGTATGGTTGAAAAAAAGACCAGAGTAAAAATATGGTAAATCCAAGGAAGAAAGGTGAGAAGCCTGAGAGATGAGCCTGAGAGAGGGGCCTGAGAGAGGGGAGGGGGCCTGATAGAGAGGAGAGGGGCCCTGAGAGATTTCCTGACTGCTTGGGTTAAGAGTGTTGATTGTGGATCTGAGTAAGCTGTAATTGCTAACAACCTCAATCTTTTCTCCATCCATCCTAATGCTGTCAATTGGCCCAGTGGTGAGAATTTTTGTCTTCTTGATGTTGAGCTTCAATCCATATTAAAGACTACAGTCCTTGACCTTTTGCAGCAAGTGCTTCAGGTCCTCTTCAGTTTCAGCAAGCAAAATTGTGTCATCTGCATATTGTAGGTTGCTAATGAGTCTTCCTCCAATCCTGATGCCACACTC
>NW_006399785.1:15017819-15049335 GCF_000299155.1 Elephantulus edwardii | reverse complement strand
TACAATTTGTTGTGATTCACACAAGCAAATGCCTTTGCATAGTCAATGAAACACAGATAGACATTCTTCTGGTACTCTCTGCTTTCTGCCAAGATCCATCTGACATTGGTAATAATGTCCCTAGTGTGACAACCTCTTCTAAACCCAACTTGTGTTTCTGGTAGTTCTCTGTCAAAGGACTGTTCAAGTCTTTTCTTGATAATCTTCAGCAATATTTTGCTAGTGTGTGATGTTAGTGATGTTGTATCATTAATGGATCAAAATCTTGTCCTGTCCTGGGCCATCCTATAATCCCGCTCTGCTCAAGTTCATTGTTACAATCACTGTGTTAATCTGTTTTCTTAATCACCTACTTTTCTTTCCCTGACCCCCTACTGTCACCAGCATGACGTCTTTTTCTGAGGACTGATGCCCCCTGATAACATACCTAAAGTATGTGAGTTCAAGTTTCACCATCCTTGCCTCTCCGAGCACTCTGGTTAAATGTACTCCAAGACAGATTTGATTTTTTTCTAGTGATTATTTTTATGGTTGTTATGTGCTTTTGAGTCAACTCTGATTCATAGCAACCCTATGCATAATAGCTTTGAATCCAACTCTATCCTGAGCCAATCTCACTGTCTCTGACACACTTACCTTCATTGCCCCAGTTACTGTGTCAATCTGTCTCATCCACTATCTTCCTCTCCTGTATTGTCCCTCTACTTTTCCAAGTATGATGTCCTTCTCAAAGGATTGGTCTCTCCAGGCCCCATGCCCAAAGTATGTAAGATGGAGCTTCAAAATCCTAGCCTCCAAGGAGAAGCTTGATGTCACCCTCTCCAGGACAAATCTGTTCTCTTGGCTGTCCACAGTATGTACAATACTCTTTTCAGCACCACAACTCAGATGTATCAATTCTTCTTCTGTCATCTTTAGTCATTTTCCAGTTTTCTGGAGCATAGCAAGTAATTGCAAAGACCATGGACTGAATGAGATACACCTTAGTCTCTAGACTGACAACTTTTGGCAGTCTGGGGTGTACACAATACTTTTTCTTTTGGTAATCTAGGAAATATCCAATATTGTTCACCAGCAATATAATTCAGAGGCATTGATTTCTCTTCGGTCTTCCAAAGAAACATTTTAATGCACCTTTCACTCACATAGCCAGCAATTGAGCCTATGCTGGATTTGATACGGTGCACATGGACCTTTGAACTGACACTGGCTGGAGTTGTATTGCGAACCCACAGTGTGAATCTCCTGGTCACTCTGAGGGATAAAGATGATCCCACCTGTGTGATTTACACTCTTGGAAGTTGGCTGGAGGGTCAGCTATAAGCCCGTATGTGCGCGGTAAGAAGAAAGAGTTTGTGCCAACAGCATAGAACTAAATGGGATGAACCACCAGTGAAATGAGAGGCTTTTAGAAATTGGAGTTTCTACATGGACTCTTGAAATTGCTATGTTTCCACTAAATTTAAAAAATATTAAAGAAGGAATTTTAACACAAAACATTTTATTTTCAACAATGTTCATGATATAGGTTGTATTTTTAGACTAAAATGGCAACATTTCATCACAAATTTCTTTCAACAGAAGAGTATAATATCATTCTGTTACAAAAGTATTTTCAAGAAATAAAAGTGAAACTGAAGAAAAACCACAATTCACTTTTCCATTCTAGAAAATCAAGAAATCACATATTTTTTTTTTGCTTTCTCCCCTAAGTTCCTTTATAGTCCCTGGCTGTAACCGTAATCACGATGGCTACACAGTGGATTGAATCCAGTTTCCTTCAAAGAAGAGATAACACAAGATTTTCCCATGTTCCATGTTAGCACTCAGCTCAGTGCCTAACATACAATAAGGGATCAATGTTAAAATATCAGCTCTTGCGTGAGTTCTTTCCCTGCTTCTGTTTATTTCTAAAAGTATCTAAATGAGTATATATAAAAAAAAAAATTCAAAGCTTGTTGTTAAGTGAATAGTCTATAATGAACTTGTTTTATTTTTTTAATGGTTATGTATTATTTGTGGTAGTTGCATACATTTGCCTGAAACAACATGCCTCTGGAAACTCTACAAACTTGAATAAATGTCGGTAGTTATATAAAAGCTTCAGGCCTTCTGTTCATAGGGTCGCCATGAGTCCCGCTCAAGTCAAAGGCATTCGACAACAACATGTAACATTTACACATTGAATTATTGTTTGTTTATGTAAGTATGTATGTATGTATGTATGTCGTCATGGATTTCTTCAAAAAGAACTTCTTCTGGGAAGGAAAGAAGGTTGTTTTTTTCTGCAGGAAAATATTATACATATATATAACCTATATAATCAGCAATAGTGAAGTTCAGTTACTTGGTGTCTACTACTTACCCCTTAATGAAAACTCTAGAGTTCTCTTACAGAGTCACACCGTCATGTCTTTCTTCCACATAGAAGCTAGTGGTTTCAAACCACAGAATTTTCATTTACCATCAAGTACTTTCACCACTGCACTACCAGGGATCTAGAGGTAACTTTAGTTATTTTTATTTGGTACCATTGGTTCGGAACGGACTCAGAGCTATTCCTACAGTTCTTAGATACCATCTACTACTCAATGTGACTCGAAGCACAATAGATATGAATTGTTATATCTAACCCTGCACCACAATTGACTAGACGAGACCTATATTTGTTCCCATTCAAAAGAAAGGTGATCCGAGAGAGTGTGGAAATTATCAAACAATATCATTAATATCACATGCAAGCAAGATTCGGCAGAAGATTATTAAATCAAAACAAAACAAAACAACAGCAACAACAAACAAAACAAAACAGCAACGACTGGAACAGAACATCAATACAGAACTGCCAGAAGCACAGGCTGGAGTTAGAAGAGGTGGTGGTACTAGGGATATTGTAGCTGATGTTAGATGGATCTTGGCTGAAAGCAGGGAATACCAGAGGAATGTCTATCTGTGCTTCATTGACTATGCAAAGGCGTTTGACTGAGTGGATCATAACAAACCGTGGCTGACTCTGAGAAAAATGGGCATCCCAGAACACTTGATTGTGCTAATGCTAAACCTGTACTTGGACCAGGAGGCAGTAGTCAGACTAGAGCAAGGAAACACTGCATGGTTCAAAATTGAGAAGAGTGTATGACAGGGATGTGTCCTATTTCCATACCTTTTCAATACCTTTTCAATCTTTATGCAGAACAGAATATCTGGGAGGTTGGGCTCTATGAGGAGATATGTAGCATCAGGATTGGAGGAAGACTTATCAACGATCTGCATTGTGCAGATGACACAACCCTGCTTGCTGAAACTGAGGAGGACCTGAAGTGCTTGCTGCGGAAGGTCGGGGACTACAGCTTTCAGTAGGGACTGAGGCTCAAGATCCAGAAAACAAAGATTCTCATCACTGGGCTGATAGGTGGCATCATGATAAACAGTAAAGAGACTGAGATTGTTCACAGCTTTAGTTTGATTGGCTGCACCATCAATACTCATGGCATTAAAAGGTGTATTACAATGGAAAAGCCTGCGGTTAGAGACCTTTCCAAAGTACTGATGAGCAATGATGTCAGTCTGAGACTGAGGTGCTCCTGATACATGCCATGGTCTTTGCAATCACTTGTGCATCAGAGAGCTGGACAATGACTAGAGATGACAGGAGAATTGATGTCTTTGAGTTGTGGTGTTGGAGAAGAGTATTGAGTATACCATGGACTTCTAAGAGAACAAACATGTTTGTCCTGGGAAGGATGAAGCCAGGCTGCTCCTTGGAGGCAAGGATTCTGAAGTTTTGTGTGACATACTTAGGACATGTTGCAAGGAGGGACCAGTCCTTGAAGAGGGACTTCATGCTTGGGAGTGTGAAGGGACAGCCCAGGAGAGGAAGACCCTTGATGAGATGGATTGATTCAGTGACTGAGGCAATGCGGGTGGGTGTGTCAGAGACAGTGAGATTGTCACAGGATAGAGCAGGGTTTAGGGCTACTGCACATAGGGTCACTATGAGTCACAGGCAACTCAGTGGCACATAACAACCACCACAACAACCCTGTACCACTGGGCCAATTGACAGCTTCATAATGGATAGAGAAGAGATTGAGGTTGTTAACAATTTCAGCTTGCTCAGCTCCACAATCAACACTCTTGTCACCAGCAGTCAGGAAATCAAAAGATGAATTGCATTGGGAAGTCAAGGACCTCTCCAGAGCAATGACATCAGTCTAGAGAGTAAGGTGAGCTTGATTCAGGCCATGATCTCTGCAATAACATGTCATGCATCAGAGAGCTGTACAATGACTAAGGATGACAGAAGAAAATCGAAGCCTTTGAGTTGTGGTGCTGGAGGATACTGAACATATCATGGATGACTAGGAGAACAAATAGATCTATCTGTTTTGAAGAGGGTGAAACCAGTTTCTCCTTGGAGGCAAGGATTTTGGTGCTGTGTCTCGTATACTTCGGGCAGGTATTCAGGAAGTCCCAGTTCTTGGAGAAGGAACTGTGGAACTGTACTTGGAACTGTGGAGGAGAGGAAGGCTCAGGAGAGGAAGTCCCTGGATGAGATGGATTGACACAATAACTGGGGCCACAGGAGTAGATGTGTCGGAGTCAGGAGACTGGCTGAGGACAGAGCAGGGTTCAGAGCTGCTGTACATAGGGTCGCTGTGAGCTGCAGACAACTTGATGGCACATAACAACAACAACAATAACCACCACCTCTATCCTGTACTCAGTGTCCTCGTCATTCTTAAGTCCATTTTTGTAGTCGCTGTGACAATTCATCTCATTGAATGTCTGCTTTACTTTCTCTCACCCTCTAGCTTTCCTACCCTGGTGTATTTTCCCAATAACTGGCCCTTTCGGCAACATGTCCAAAGCAAGTGAAATGAAGTTTCACCCTCCTTGCCTCTGAGGCACACTTTTATTGCATTTTCTTAAAGGCAGATTTCTTTGTTCTTTTGGCAGTCCATATAGTCCACTACATGTTGTTGTTGTTGTTACTAGGTACTGTTGAGTCAAGTATGACCCATAGCGATCCTATGAATAACAGATCTGAGTGTTGTCCTGTTATGTACCATCTTCACAGTCTATGACACATTTGAGCTCATTTCTGTAGTCACTGTGTCAAGCCCCCTGGTGGAAGGTCTTCCTCTCTTTTGGTGTCCCTCTACCTTCCCAAACATGCCGTCCTTCTCCAAGGAGCAGCTTCTCCTAGCAATAGACCCAAAGTATGTGAAATGAAGTTTGATCATCTTTGCCTCCAAGAAGCACTCTGGTTGGACCTTCTGCAAAACAGATCTGTTTGTACTTTTTTTACTCTTCTTGGGATCATTACAATTCAAACCATAAATTCATCTTTTGTTTTTTTTTGTTGATTTTCCAACTTTCAGATGAATAGAAAACACTTGAAATTACCACGGCTTGGATAAGTTGCACTTTAGTTTTAAAACTAACAAGGATAGTTTTTTAACTATCCTTGTTCTTTAGATCTTTAAAGAAGTCCTAGACAGCAGATTTTTTAGTGCAACACATTGTGTGATTTCTTTTTTTGTTGTTGTTATTTATGTTGTTCGGTATTTTTTTTAACTTTTAAAAAAAATTTTCTACTAGTTTATTTACACAATTCAAATAGAAATTTGAATAAATTCTTTCAATTTCCCTCACCCCCCCATCAAATTGTACAGCACAGTGATTAATCCTCCCTTCCCCCTGCACATCCATATCCCTCTGCTTCCAGCCTCTCCCACCTTCCTGGATCCTTACACTCATTGATTGCTGTTACCATGAATGTTGACTGAGGATTCAAATAAAATGAAATTGTTGGCAACTTCAGTCTTATCTCCATCTATCATGATCTTGCCTATTTTCTAGCAGTAAGGGTTTATGGGATATTTTTATGTTGAGATGTAATTCATATTGAAGGCTATAGTGTTCTATCTCCTTTAGAAAGGGCTTCAAGGATTCTCCCTTTCAGCAAACAAGGTTCTGTGATCTAAGTTACACAAGTTGTTGATGAGTTCCTTTTCCTGATGCCCACATTCTATTTCACAGAGTCTAACGTCTCTCATGCCTAGTTCAGCATACACATTGAATAGGTACGGAGACATGATCCAACCCCAGCACATACCTTCCCTGGTTTGAAAACTTTCAGTGCTCCTTAGGAAAGATTATAATTATTGCCTTAGGATACATAACTGGGAGTAAAAATCACGACTTGTGTGTATTTTTAAAAAAAATACATCACTTGCTTAAAAACACTTCCTTAGAAATAGCATTTTCTTGTGGAGAGAACTCAGAAGGCATTAAGAGCTGGAACAGAAGGACTAGTGAACGTGGAAACAACAGGGAGAAAGCAGGAAAAGTGAGTTACAATGGGACATTACAATTAGTATTATAAAACAAATGCCATGGGACAAAATGTTTATTACTGACTGATTGAACAAGTGATTTGCTCTGTAAACTTTTTTCTAGATCATAATGAAACACACTCACACACCTCTTCCCCTTCCTCCAGCCCCAAGTCATTGAATTGACTCTTAGTCACAATAACACTATCAGCACAGAACTGCCTTATCAGGTTCCTGAAGCTTTAAATACCTATGGAAGCATATTGTCTCATCTTTCTCCAACTCAGTGGCCAATGAGTAAGTGACTCATTACTTAACCATTTCAGCCCTGCCAGGACTACAAAGAAACCAAATCTGCATTACATTGTCAACAGAGGACACTGTCTTTTCATATATTTTACTAATGTGGAAGGTATACAGTAAATCTTATTTTGTTTTCTTTTAATAGACGTATATTTGGAAGCAGGAGTGGCATCCTCTTCCTAAACATCTATGAAACAACTTCCAGAAACTCTATGAACTTTGATAACTGTTAATAGTTTTTTTCTTCTTTTTATTAATTAATTTTAATGAATGTTTACAGAGACTTTGCATTTACATTCTTTCATTGTTGCATTTTTTCCCCTGCCAAACCTCCCCCCAGTTCTCTCTTCTTTTTGAAAAGTAAAAGAAAAATTTTTCATTCTTAGGCAATCCCTTCCCTCAAGTCCACTCGATTGTGCAGCCTTCGTTCAGGACTCCTGTCATGACAATAATACCTAATCATATATCCCTTTTAAACAGTCTCTCCCTCATCCGTTTCAATGCACTATACATAATTTATCCTATCTTTCTCAGTCTCTCTCCAGCCCCAATATCAGTCCAATTTTACAATAGTGGCACTATGCAGTATTTGTCCTTTTGTGACTGAAATATTTCACTCAGCATAACTGTTAATAGTCGTAAAGGGCTTCAGGTCTTTTGTTTATAGGGTCACTATGAGTCATGCTCGACTCAAAGGCAATCAACAACAATAACAATATTTAACATTATGATGATGGAGAAAGGATTGAGGCTATCAATGATTTCATCTTGCTTGCTAATAACTAACACCCTTAATACCAGTAGTTGGTAAATCAGGAGCCATATTACATTAGGGAAATCTGTTGTTAGAGACCTCTCCGAAATACTGAAGAACAATGGTGTCAGATTGAAGACTAAGGTGTTCCTGATTCAGGCCCTGGTCTTCTCAATTATCTGCTCTACATCACAGAGCTGGACAATGGAGAAGGATGACAGAATAACTGATACCTTTGAGTTGTGGTTCTGGAGAAGTTTATGGAATCTTCCATGGACTGCCAAAAGAACAAACAGATACGGTGGGAAAAGTGCCACCAGAGACCTCCAGAAGCAAGGACAGTGAAGCTTTGTCTTTCATATTTTGGACATTTACTAGAGGAAGGCCATTTGAGGGTCAGTGAACAAAAAGAAGACCTCCAATGAGACGGATTGTCACGGTGACATCAGCAATGGACTCTAGTGTCAGAGATGATGAGAATAGAATAGGCTATAGGGCGGGGTTTAGGATGGTTGCTCATAGGGCCTCTATGAGTCATACTTGACTTGACGGCACCTAACAACAACAATAGCAACAACAACTATTTTTAAATAAGTGTGGGAGAAGTTTGTAGTAATTACATATCAACATAAATTTTTCCTCACAGGACTAATAAATGAAAAAGAAGAAGACTTTTAATAACATGAGTCAACAGAATAACTGCAACGATAGACTTCAGCACAATGGAGATTGAACAGGGTTTTCTCTACTACATACAGAGTGCTAAGAGTTGGAAGTGACTGGGCTGCACTTACCAACCTCAGCCTCAACCTAATTTCTGTGTATCATGACGAGCAATGCGTTCCTGGGCACAGACTAATGCTAGGATTCTCACTGATCCCTCACCACACCCCCTTTTGGATGAGATTATTGCTGAACCTGTTTTATAGATGGGAATCTGGCCTCTGGATTCTTGAGGAGCAGCAGGTATGAGGGCCCCGGACACTTGTGGTGTTCTGTTTGCCCCACATGCGGGTTGGCAGGGTGGACTTGCTAGATGCACTGGAGGTCTGGGGTTCAGAGTTTGCCAGGATTTGGGTGGGCAAGTCTTTAATTGTTTCTGTTCGGACATTCCTCTAGGCCGTATAGCCCTGGTATACAAGTTGCCATACAGAGGTAACTTGTGGTTGCTGTGAGACTGAACATTGTGACACTGATGTGTTAAATGCACTAATGGTTGGCTACCCAATACGGATGGACAGTGGGGTGGAGCTCCCCGACTAAAACAAGCTTGGAAGGAGCAGTGGCATCCACTTCCATAATAGCTTGCCTCTGAAAACCCTGTGAACCTGGAAAGAAGATGAAAGACACCCAAGCATTGAGTACTCTCCTTCACAGGGTCTCTATGAGTCACCTGCGACTTGACAGTACTTAACAAAAGCAACATTTTATAGATGGGGAAACTGAGGATGAGAATGCCAAGAAAGCTGAACCTGGAGTCTGGATTTCCTGAGACTGTGTTGTTTGTTGCTTGACCATTTGCAGAAATTGCATATACATGGATTATTTATATATTGTGAATGTGATGTTTTCATCACTAATTTGAATTTGCTTCTGTAATGCTAAGATGTATATTTATTTTCTTGGCATATTTAAGGCAAACAACTTTCCCAAGGACTTTTAAAAGATCTATTTAGCAGGAAATATTAAAGCGGAGGGAGCCATAAGTTGAGCAAAGCGGAGGTCTAATTTTATTAGGTGTGTGATTCCAAGAAGCAGGAGGAGACATTTTTACAATGTTTACTTACAAAACTTCCCTGGGTTTTCAAAAACCGAGAGGAATTGAGTAAAAGTCAAAACAAAGCATACTTCATAAGACCTCCAAAAGCTGGGAGATCCCCTGTTGATGACTGTAGGCCTAATGAAAATCCCCATAATGCAAACACTTGTCCTATTTTTTTACTCTTACTTTCAAAGAGGGTATAATAAATATTGCTTTGCAAATGAGAAAAATGATACAAAGGTGTAAAATAATTTAAGTAGCATAACATAACTACTAAATAGCAGAGAGAGATTAAACAGATGTCTCGAGTCCAAAGCATATGCTTTTTCTGCAATATGATATTAAAAGGTGCCTCAAGTAGTGTTTGTTTAGCCCAAATTATAAGTTAGAGGAAGCTTTCAATTGAGGGGCACAGAGAGGCAAAATATAGATCACGTACCAGGAACAGACAGGCTTGGAGATTAAATGTGCCCACCATGATGGTAAGAGAGAAGAGGAGGTTTGAGAGAGAGATTCCTTCCTTCCTTCCTTCCTTCCTTCCTTCCTTCCTTCCTTCCTTCCTTCCTTCCTTCCTTTCCTTTCTTTCCTTCCCTTCCTTTCCTTTCTCATATTTTCTCCTTTCCTCCTCTGTCTCCTTCTTCCTCATTATGTATCTACTTATCCATCCATCCAACCATCCATCCAACCATCCATCAATCCATCCATCCATCTATCCATCCATCCCTCCAACCATCCAGTCAGTCTCCATCCATCCATCCATCCATCCATCCATCCACTCAGTCACCTACCCATCCATCCATCTATCCATTCTTTCATTTCTTTTTGAAATGAATGTGCTCCTCAATACAATTGACTGCATTACACCAAAAGAGCAGCATTTCCCATCAAAACCTAGTTCAGAAGACAAGAAGGGGTAGGGAAAAAGGAAGGAAGGAGACAGAAGTCCAGGGAGGAAGGGGGAAGAATGGGATGTTTTTTGCAGAAATTCAAATGGTTACTAATAAACAAAGTGTGTATAAAATGCTGCGCATGAAACCAACTCTAAAAGATTTAACTGTTGTTGTTGTTGTTATGTGTCATAGTGTTATTTACAACTCATTGAATCCCTGTGTACAACAGCTCTGAACCCTGCTCTATCATGAGCCAACCTTACTGTCTCTGACACACCTACCTCCTTTCCCCAGTCACTGAATCAATCCATCTCATCGAGGGTCTTCCTTTCCTTCACTGTCCTTCCACCTTCCCACGCATGATGTCCCTCTCCAAGGATTGGTCCTGCATTGCAACATGTCTGAAGTATGTCAAATGAAGCTTCAGAATCCTTGCCTTCAAGGACCAGCCTGGTTTCACCCTGTCCAGGTTGAACCTGTTTATTCTTCTAGTAGGCCACGGTATATTCAATACTCTTCTCCATCATCACAGCTCAGTAACATCAATTCTTCCTCTTTCTTCCTTAGTCATTATTCAGCTCTCTGATGCATAGCAAGTAAACTGTAAAGACCATGGCCTCAAACAGGCACACCTTAGACTTCAGACTGACATCATTGCTTTTCAGTACTCTGGAGAGGTCCCTGATAGCAGATTTTGCTAATGGGATCAATCTTTTGATTTCCTGACTGCTGGTGCCAAAAATGTTGATTGTGGAGCCAAGTAAGCTGAAGCTGTTAACAACTTCAATCTCTTCACCATCTATCATGATGCTGCCATTTGGCCTAGTGGTGATTGTATGATATCAGGTATTGAGGAAGATTGCTAGGTAATAGCCATCTGGTTATAAGAAGTGAAACCAACATTGTCCCAAATATTTGATTTGCTATATAATGATTTCTGGCACCAGCAGTCCCTTCTTTGTCCAGTTCCATCACTCCTCTATGTTCCTGGGGTTCAGTGGTTTGTTGTAAGGTCTCCTAGAGACTCAGACCTGAAAGGGGAATGACTCACACAACTGTAGTTAAACAAGCTGGATTTGCAAAGACCAATAAGGGTGGGAGGACAGCACAAGAGAGGAAGACCCTCAATGAGATGGATTGATTCAGTGACTAGGGTAATGGGGTAGGTGTGTCAGAGACAATAAGATTGGCACAGGATAGAGCAGGGTTTAGGGCTGTAGTACATAGGGTAGCTATGAGTCAGGCAACTTGATGGCACCTAATGACAATAGTAAAGTTATATACTACCCATTGTGGTATAGCTGGATAGGCAGGCATCCCAAAAAGAGGCCTAGCCGTGAGAACCCATGAGCTTAGAAAAACCTCTAGTAGGGTGGATCTTACATTCTACTCAAATCTTCTTTTCTTATCAGCACTAAATAAATAGTTAATCATTGGCTACGAAATACATTTTGAATAATAAACCTTTGATAGCACAGATACTCACTGCCATCAAGTGGAGTTTGATTGGAAGGAAACTTTTTTTTTCTTTTGGAGACAAATATTATATTTGTTTATTTTTCATTTCCGGTTTTTGAGTCTGCAACTCTTTCTCCTATTCAATAATAGATGGATTAATTTCATTTATAGAGTTAGGGCTATTATTCCCATTCTACAAATAATGATGAAATATTTTAATGAGATTAAGTGACCTATCAAAGAACAAGGAATAAGAAATTCAATTCTGGTTTTGACACTAAATGATTGTGGTGTCTCTCTCTCTCTCTCTCTCTCTCTCTCTGTGTGTGTGTGTGTGTGTGTGTGTGTGTGTCTGAGTATGTGTTCCTTCTCCTACTCTAGCTTTCCTAACACTAACAGCAAATACAACTACCTGAGTTATGTCAGACTTTACAAGTTCAAGAGCATAGTCCTACAGTTTATCGAGTTTGCCCAAGACCTCCAATACTAGCTAACACCATGAGGGTCCTCAGATCCTCTGTACTTCGACCTGCTAGTTACAAATGTAGGAGTTTCCTTTATCCCATTTCAATACCAACCATGAGTGTTCATCATCCTGGCCACCAGATACTTCTGCCCTGCTGGTTGCAATTTAGGGTAATCTTCATTACCACCTAAGAAGGAGTTTGTTAATCTGAATGCATTTTAGAATTGGCTAGAATAACCCCAACCAGTCAAATAAGTGTTACATTAGTGATGATTGTCTTATTATAACAAAAGAATACATATGAAGAGATGCATAGGAGGAGTCTGGGGATATCCCTCATGTGGAAATTCCATGTCCCCCAAAATGTTCTACTTAGTCCTCTTCAATGTCTGCCCCCAGCCAGAAAACTCACTGAGCTTTGGAGTGCAGTTTTATACTGAGGTCTCCTTACATGGGTGTGATGGTTCTCATCAGTGTAGTCAAACTCAACACTGAGCCCCCAGTCCTCAGTTTTGGAAGATAGTTCTGGTCTAACTAGTCCATAAACATAAATCACTTCATTACTATCAATACTTGTGGTTAGGAACCCTTAGAAATGACTAGGTCTCTGTTGTTGTTAAGTACCATCAAGTTGTAGGCGACTCATAATGACCCTATGAACAAAAGACCTGAACGCTTGTATAACTTTCCTCCTTTCTCCAAATTCCTAGAGCTTCTGGAGGCAAGCTATTTCAGAAGTGGATGCCACTCCTGCTTCCAAGCTTGTTTTAATCGGGGAACTCCACCAAACACTGTCCACCACGGGTAACCACTGTCACAACTAAGTCTCTAATCACTCGAAAAGTCTTTGGTTGGTAAAAACAGATTGTACTTTACTAAACAAAAAGCTGCACTATATTTCAAAAGGCTTACAGTTCGAATATACCTGCTTCTCTGTGAGAGAAGAATGGGCAATCTCCTCCCATGGATTTATTTCTGAAAACATGCTGAAGGGTCAGCGATGGATTGGTTCTGACTGGACAGTACATACACAGCATAAACAACAAAGGATCTATAGATCTACACCCTTCACAAAGTACATACACAAAGCAATGACTAAGAGAGACCCAAGAAGGATTGATCTCTTTGATTGTGGTATTAGTAAAGAACATTGAATATTCCACGGACTTCCAAAAGAACAAAGAAATCTGTTCTGAAGAAAGGGTAAGTATGTCACTTCTTTTTTACCCCTCCCCCCCATCTAGATTTTGGTTTTAAAAAAAAATAATTTTCTTGTTATGTACAGTCAAATCACATCCGATGGCACAGTAGGAGATTGCTCCTCCTTCTCCAGTAAGAATCTGGTGGCTTCAAACTGCTTGCTTTCACGATAGCAGCACAGTTTCTTGCCACTAGGCCACCAGAGCTCCCTAAGTACGGTGCTTCTTAGACGCAAAGATGTTAAAACTTTGTCTCAGACATTTTGATCATGTTGTCAAGAGGCACCAATCATTAGAAAAAGACTTCCTGTTGGGAAAAGAAAGGCTCAGTGAAAGAGTGGAAGATAGTCATCAAGTTGGGCTGACACAATGATTACAACAACGAGCTTGAGTAAAACAGAGGCCGTGTGAATGGCACCCAAGACCAGGTTCAGAAGTGTTCATAGGATCAGTTCGAGTTGCAGTAGACTTGACAGCATCTAACCTATAACTTCATCTAAGTGTTTTTTTTTAATATCTTGTAAAGTCAGCTATTCTGAATATATTGGTTATTATAACAACACATAAAAGAAAACCATGGTTGCCTCTACACTTTGACAGAAATATATGCATCAAATCTGTGGTTCAAACAGCTCCGTCAGAATCAAGAGCCTGAAAGGCCACGCTATGATGGAGCCCCACTAGTCCCGAGTCAGCTAAGTAATTCTCCTTGTTCTAAATCTCTGCTTACCTAGCCATCTTGCGTATGATTTAGCTTCCCACGTGGAAAGTCTAGAGGGACACAAAGTGCTGATCAGCATACATGAGTTTGCCCTACTTGATGGCTATATTTCTCTTTGTAATTTAACAAATGGGCATCTGTTTGATATATTGACTTCATAAGCTTGGTTAATGTGATCCCAGTGTAGAGGACTGACAAGTCAAGAACCGAGCTATGGGTCTGAAGTTTAGACTGTGGACATTGGTGAATTTCCCTCTGTGTGGATTTGTATAGTAAGCTCTGTCACGTTTCATAGAAGATACTTCTTTATTACTTTAAGTTAATAAACTTTCTTAAAACCCAATCTCATGCAAAGTAAAATAGTACTTCTTCCACATTATGTTCAAGGGTCTAACATGTTGACCAACATTTTGAGAGTACTGTTGTTGTTGTTGTTATTACCTGTCCATATCACCTATGAATCATAGAGACATTATTAACAGTAGTTCTGAACTTTGCGCTATCCTGAGCCACCCTTACCAACTCTGACACCCCTGACCCCGTCTCATTCAGGCCCTTACTCTCCTGCACTGACCCTCCACTCTTACAAGCATAATGTCCTTGTTCAAGGACTAGTCAATCCTGGCGACATGTTAAGGTATATAAGATGGAGTTTCAAAATCCGTGCCTTCAAGGAACAACCTTGTTTCAGCCTTTTCAGGACAGAACTGTATGTTCTCTTGGCAGTCCAATTTAACACTCTTCTCCAGCACTGCAATTCAAAGGCATGAATTCATCTGTCATCCTTATTCATAGTCCAACTCTTAGATACATGTTGTGGTTGTTGTTATGTGCCGTCGAGTTGCTTGCGACTCATAGCGACCCTATGTACAACAGCCCTAAACTCTGCTCTGTCCTGTGCCAATCATATTGTCTCCGATACACCAATCCCAATTACCCCAGTCACTGAATCAATCCACCTCATAGAGGGTCTTCCTCTCCTGCACTGTCCCTCCACCCTCCCAAGCATGATGTCCTTCTCCAAGTACTGGTCCCTCCTTACAACATGTCCAAAATATGCTAGATGGAGCCTCAGAATCCTTGCCTCCAAGGAGCTGCCTGGTTTAACCCTCTCCAGGCTGAATCTGTTTGTTTTCCTATCAGTCCATGGTACACTCAATACTCTTCTCCAGCACCACAGCTCAAAGGCATTAATTCTCCTTCTATCCTCCCTAGTCATTGTCCGACTTTCTGATGCATAACAAGTGATTACAAAGACCATGACCTGTATCAGACTCACCTTAGTCTCCAGAGAGACACCATTGCTCTTCAGTACTTTAGAGAGGTCCCTAACAGCAGACTTTCCCATGGCAATACATCTTTAATTTCCTGACTGCTGGTGCCGAGAGTGTTGACTGTGGAGCCAAGCAAACTAAATCTGTGAACAATCTCAATCTCTTCACCATCCATCCTGATGCTGCCAACTGGCCCAGTGGTGAGAATCTTTGCCTTCTTGACATTGAGCCTCAATCCGTATTGGAGGCTGCGTCCTTGACCCTCTTCAGCAAGCACTTCAGGTCCTTCTCAGGTTCAGCAAGCAGGGTTGTGTCATGTGCATAATGCAGGTTGTTTATAGATCTTCCACCAGTCTTGACCCCATATTTCTCCTCATGGAGCCCAGCCTCCCAGATAATCTGTTCTGCATACAGGTTGAAAAGGTATGGAGATAGGACATATCGCTGGCATACACCCTTCCCAATTTTGAACCATGCAGTGTTTCCCTGTTCTGTTTTGACCACTACCTCTTGGTCCAAGTAGGTTTCGCTTTAGCAAGATCAAGTGTTCTGAGATTCCCATTCTTCACATAGCAGGCAATTGTAAAGGTCATTGCCTGGAGCAGATCTATTTTAGTCTCTGGACTGACATTGTTGCTTTTTAGCAACAGCAGATTTTCCAAATGAAACTTGTCTTTTGATCACTTGACTTCTGATGCCGAGGGTGTTAATAATTGTGGGCCTGAGTAAGATGAAATCATTCAAAACTGAAGTCTTCTCTACCTCTTACACAATGCTGCCTAAAGAATGACTCAGTGGTGAAGATTTTCATCTACTTGATGTTGGGATGCAATCTATATTGAAGGTTACAGTCTTTGATCTTTTGCAGTAAATCTTCAAGACCTCCTCAGTTTTGGCAAGCAAGGTTGTATCAGCTGCGTAATGTAGGCTGTTCATTATTATTCCTGAATCCTGATGCCACATTATTCTTCAGAAAGTCTAGCCTCTGGAATGCTCTGTTCAGTGTACAGATTGAAAAGGTATGGGGAAAGGATACATCCCCGACACACTTCTCTCTTGATTTTGAACCATTGCCTTGCTCTGATCGCACAACAGCTTCTTAGTCTAGGTTTAGATTTTGCATAAATGCAAACAAGTGCTCTGGAATTCCCATTATTCTCAATGTTAGACACAATGTGTTGTAATCCACGTAGTCAAATAACTTTGCATAGTTGATAGCACGATAGACAAGTACATCCTGGTACTTTCTGTTTTCAGGTGACATTCATCCAACATCAGCAATGATAGCTCTGGTCCCATGGCCCTTTTAAAAATTTTGCTTCTATTTCTGGAAGTTATATGTTGATATATTGTTCTAGTCATTTTTGGACCTTATTGTTGTTATTGTTGTTGTCATGGGCCGTCAAGTCACCTGTGACCCATAGCAACCCTATGTACAGCAGCTCTGAACCCTGCCCTGTCCTGAGACAGTCTCATTAATTCCAACACACCAACCACCATTTCCCCAGTTACTGAATCAATCCATCTCACCTGGGGTCTTCTTCTCTTGTGTTGTTCCTTCATCCTTCCAAGCATGATATCCTTCTCCAAGGACTGGTCTCTCCTGGCCATGTTCCCAAAGTATGTAAGATAGAGTTTCAGCCTATGAGGAGAAACCTGGTTTCATTTTCTCCAAGACAGACCTATTTGTTTTATTGGAAGTCCATGAACATAATTCAAAACTACGCTAGAGAAGACTCTAGCATTACAACTCAAAGGCATCGATTCTTCTTCTGTCATCCTTAGTCATTGTCCAACTCTCTGATGCATAGCAAGTGATTTTAAAGACCATGGCCTGGATTAGGCACACCTTAGTCTCTAGACTGACATTGTTGATTTTCAGCACTCTGGAGAGATTCCTGACAGAAGATTTTTTTTCCAATGGAATTCATTTCTTTATTTCCTGACTGCTGATGTTAAAAGAGTGTTGATTGTGGAGCTGAGCAAGTTGTAATTGTTAACAACCTTAATCTCCTCTCCATCTCTCATGGTGCTGCCAATTGGTGCTCCATGGTGAGAATCTTTGTCTTCTTTATGTCAAGCTTTAATCCATATTGAAGACTACAATCTTTGATCTTCTGCAACAAGTGCTTCAGGTCTTCTTCAGTTTCAGCAAGCAAGGTTGTAACATCTGCTTAGCACAGGTTGCTGATGAGTCTTCCTCCAATCCTGATGCCACAATCCTCCTCATAAAGCCCTGCTTTCCGATCTGGAGACAGGATGCATCCCTTACACACTCTTTTCCTAATTTTGAACCATGCGGTTCTGATGACTGCTTCCTGGTTCAAGTATACATTTTGCACAAGCACAATCAAATGTTCTGAGATTCCAAATTCCCTCAATGTTAGCCACAATTTGTTGGGGCCCACATAGTCAAATGTTTTTACATCGTCAATGAAACACAGATAGATATTCCCCTGGTACTCTTTGCTTCTGCCAAGGTCCATCTTGCACTGCAATAATTCCTCTAGTGCCACAACCTCTTCTAAACCTAGCTTATATTTCTGGTAGTTCTCTGTTTTACTGTTCCAGTCATTTTTAGAGGACTATATTGTTGTCCTTATTGTTATGTGCCACTGAGTTACTTGCAACTCATAGTAACATTATGTACAACAGCTCTAACCCAGCTCTATAGTGAGCCAACAACCTCATTGTCTCTGACACACCTACCCCCATTTCCGCAGTCACAGAGTCAAACCATCTCATCCAGGCTCCCTTCCAAGTCCAAGGACTG
The DNA here is from genome assembly GCF_000299155.1 of Elephantulus edwardii. Taxonomy (NCBI): domain Eukaryota; kingdom Metazoa; phylum Chordata; class Mammalia; order Macroscelidea; family Macroscelididae; genus Elephantulus; species Elephantulus edwardii. The sequence continues at coordinate 15,031,394 of NW_006399785.1, read as the reverse complement.
TCCTTATAGTTAAGCAAACTAAAATACTTAAAGAAGATGGTGAAAATCCAAGAAAGTAGACCTTGATATCTGTGTCACCTCTTTGAGGAGATCAATTTAATTATTAATATTCATGTTGGACATTATATAAATGAGAAAGATATTTCCTTTATGATATTAGTGTTTGGAAAAGTTACTTCTTGAGAGGGACATCATCCTTGGAATGGTGCAGGGTCCAGCAGAAGAAAGAAAGACCCTTAGAGAAATAGATTGACACATTAATTATAGCAATGGGCTCAAGTGCGGCAGAGATGAGGAGGATGTCACAGGATAGGACAGGGCTCAGATATGCTGTTCTTAGGGTAGCTAACCATGAGCTGCTTAATTGTGCTCATGTAAAGTTTATGACCAGACCAAGAAGCTATTGTGAGAACAGAGTAAGGGAAGAGTGCATTGTTCAAAATCTGCATTGAAACAGATGAGGGAGAGAACTGTTTAAAAGTGACATCTAGCTGGTGATAAATACAGTTTTTTCTTAACCCCACAAAAAGGTGGTAAATCCAATTGTCATCTATGAACTTAAAATATTAAAGAAAAAATGTTAAGGAAACAAATGGTTTGCAACTTTGTAAGTACTTATAACATGGTGTATCTTTTTTGTTTATGAATATTCTGAACTATAACCATTATTCCTGTAATTTAATTAAAATTTTTTCTTGGTGTTAAAAAAAAGTGATATAAGATTGAGTATTATTGTCATGACATGAGTCCAGAATGAAGGCTGCAGAGATGGGGTCACTATGAGTTACAGGCAACTCAGTGGCATATAACAATAACAACAACACAACGACATGAGTCATACTTGATTCAATGTCACCTAACAATGACATAAAGAAAGAAAACTTCCAGAAAATGAAGCTGAAATCTAAAGAGTCCATGGAATGAGGGATATCATTACTGATGTGAGATGAATATTGGCAGAAAACATAAACATCAGATAGATGTTTACTTGAGTTTTGTTGACTATTCAAAGGCATTTCACTGCATGTATCATAGTAAATTATGGATAACATTGAGGATGATGGAAATTCTAGAATACTTAATTGTGCTTGTGAAGAGTCTGTATGTAGACCAGGAAAACAACCACTTAGACAGGACAAACATAACAAGTGCCATTAATGATTTAAAATTGGAAAAGACGTGCATCAGGATTATACTCTTTCGCTAACTCTATTTAGTATGTTTGCTGAGCAAATATTATGCTTGACTGTAGGAAAAATGAGGCATTAAGATTGCAAGACAGCTCATTATGTAGATGACACAGCCTTGTTTGTGGAAAGTAAAGAGAACTTGAAGCACTCACTGAAGAAGATCAAAGGCTGTTGTTGTGTATCATAGTCTGAGCTAACCCACAGCTGACGCTCTGGTGGGTTTTCAGAGGCAGTTAATCACACGGGAGTAGATTGCCCATCCTCTCACAGAGCGGCTGGTGACCTCGAACCGCATGTCCTGCGAATTTCAGTGCAACATCTTGCCAATAGGCCCCCAGAGCTAAGACTACAGCCTTCACTATTGATTACTTCTCAGCATACAGAAGATAAAAATCCTCACCCTGAACATATAGGCAAAATCATTAGAGATGACGAGAGGAGTGTAGTTGTTAATCATTTCATTTTACTAGGCTCTGCTGTCACTCTCCATGGAGGCAGAAATTAATAAATAAAACATACATCGTTGCCATAATGGTTACACATGGTTGACAATGTTTGGTAGAGCTCGCAGATTAAGACAGGCTTGAGAGCAGGAGTGGCATCCACTTCCTAAACATGCCTGTGGAAACGATCAACTTAGAGAAAGGACAATGGTTATAGAACAGGGTTAAGGTCTTTTGTTTATAGGGTCACTGCTCAACAGCACTTAACAACAACAACAACATATAACGCCAGGCCCTTGTCTCCACTTTAGAGCTGGGTGGAGTGGCTGGACTCTTTTTTTTTTCTTTCTCTTTTTTGTGGTTGGTTGATTTGTTTTTTTTTTAATTGTTTTTTGAGTGGCTCTACTCTTTAAGAAGGTGCTCTTGTTTTGGTTGAGGATTTGTGTGAAATGTTTAGTTGTTTTTCATTTAAGCCTCTTGTTTAGAATCAACAAGACCTCCTGGAGGGCCCCTTGTATTTCATAGTTGGGCCTAAGGGCTTATATTTTAATCCTTTGTTACTATATTTAGGGGAACATTCTTCTAAGTGGTACAGCACTCTTCTGTCAATTTGTTGAATTGAGATAATCTGGGTTTGCTGTGCTGCTGAACCTTGTGCCACTGGCGTCTCAAATGCCATAATGGTTGCCAATAGTGGACAGTGTTTGGTGGAGCGCCCAGTTTAAGACAGGTTTGGAAGAAGGAGTGGCATCCACTTCCTAAACCACATGCCACTAGAAACTCTATGCACTTTGTGAAACAACAATAGTTATAGAAAGGCCTTGAATCTTTTGTTCATAGAACTGTTATGAGTCGTGCTTGAATTGACAACAATCAAGAAAAACAACAACATATCTTTGGACAAGTTTGCTGCCGAGGACCACTTTAAAGCCATGAAAAGCAATGATATCACATTAAAGACTAAGGTGTGCCTATCACAAGCTCTGATTTTAGTAATTGATCCCTATTAATGTGTTAGTTAAACTCTAAAGAAGCCAGAAGATGTGCTTTGGTTTTGGGGGGGGTGGTTTGTTTTTATTTGGTTGGCTTTTGATTGGGTATTTCTTATTTGGGGGGGGTTGGGGATTTTTTGTGGTGTCAGGGAAGACTATTGAGTATACCATGGATTGCCAAAAGAATAGACAAATTTGGCATGGAAGTAGCTTGATCAGACTGCTACTTAGAGGAGGAAATGATGAGACTTTATCTCAAATACTTTGATATCCTATTACCATGGGCTAGTCCCCAGAAAAAGAGCAAACTGTTAGAAAACTGGAGGATTAGCAAAGCAGAGGATGATCTTCAATGATATGCACAGAATGAGTAACTCTATTAGAATTAAGCACAGGAGTTCTGAGGCTAGGACATAGTTTTGTAGGATCTCATTTTGTTCTACAAAATGTGGCTATATATCAGAGGCAACTTGACATTGTTGTTGATGTTATTGGTTTTTTGTGCTGTTGAGTTGCCTGTGACCCATAGTGACCCTATGTATAGCAGCTCTGAAGCCTGCCCTGTCCTGAGCCAGTCTCACTAATTCCGGTACACCAACTACATTGCCCCAGTTACTGTATCAATCCATCTCATTCTGGGTTTTCCTCTCCTGTGCTGTCTCTCCACCTTTCTAAGCATGACGTCCTTCTCCAAGGACCAGTCCTTCCTGGCCACATGCTCAAAATATGTGAGATCAAACTTCAAAATCCTAGCCTCCAAGGAGAAATTTTGTTTCACTCCCTCTAAGACAGAGCTATTTATTTTCTTGGCCATCCATGATATGTTCAAGACTCTTCTCCAGCACCACAACTCCAAGGCAGCAATTCTTCTTCTATCAGCCTTTATTATTGTCCAGCTTTCTGAAACATAGCAAGTAACTGTAAAGCTCATGGCCCGAATCAGGTGCATCTTTGTCTCTAGACTGACATTGTTGCTTTTAATTACTCTGGAGAAGTCCCTGAGCAGATTTTACACTTTCCTTCTTCATACTCAGTTTAGGAAAACATTACCTGACATGTAACCTAGAAACCTGGGAATTAAACAAAGTCCTCTTATCTTATTCTTCTAACCAGCCTTTAATTCCTAGAATTCTTTATATTATACATTGGTTGGATGTCTCATTTTTACCATCAGTAACAGAATTTAGCATTGCTTATTTGGTAAGAGTGTGGTTTCAAGAGTTAGGCTGTAAGTGCGAGTGCTCATGATCTATTGCCCTCTACTATAAGCCTTGTGACTTGAACAAGCTATTTAATATTTTGTGACTTACTTTCCTCATCTATGAAATGTGGGAGACTATAGACATGGAATATACACACTGAAGTAGGGATAAATAAATCGAGAAAATCTCAGAATGGCTAGAATACGGCATTGACAGAAAATTATCATAAGTTCAAGCTGAATTTAGAAGAGGTCATGGAACCAGGAATTTCACTGATGTTTAAATGGCTCTTGGCAGAAAATGGAGAATACCAGAAGAATAAGTATTTGTGTTTTATTGACTATTGAGACATTTGACTATGTGGATCATAACAAACTATGAATAACATTGAGAAGAATGGGAATCGCACAACGCTTACTTATGCTCATATAAAACTTCACCTACAATAATAGGCTGTTGTTTGAACAAAGCAAAGGAATATTTAATGGTTTAAAATTAAGAAAGGAAACAGGGTTGTATCCTTTCTCCAAACCTATTAAATCTGTATGTTGAGCAAATATTAAGGAAACTGGACTTTATGAAGAAAAATGTAACATAAAGGCAAAATAAAGACTCATCAATAGATGTCTGTTATGGAGATGACACAAAGTTGCTTGCAGAAAGTGAGAAGGATTTGAAATGGTTGCTGCAGAAGATCAAAGACTAAAGCCTTCAGTATGAATTGTACCTCAATATCAAGAAGAAAAAAAATTCTCATCACTGAAGCAATATACAACATCAAGATTAATGGAGAAAAGATTGAAATTGTTAACAATTTCATTTTGTTTGTTTTCACAACCAACATCCTTGGGACCAGCAGTTTATAAATCTACAGATATATTGTATTGAGAAAGTCTGCTGTCAGAGACCTTTCCAAGTACTGAGGAGCAATGATGCCAGTTTGAAGACTAAGGTGTCCCTGATCCAAGCCAGGCACTTCTCAACCACTTGCTGTGAACCTGAGAAGTGTACAATGAATAAGGGTGACAAAATAAGAATCATTGTCTTTGAGTTGTATCATTGGACATGAATTCTTAATATCCAATTGACTGCCAAAAGAACCAAAAACATGTCCTGGAGAAGGTGCAGCCATAGGGCTTGTTAGGGGTAAGGATAAAGAAGGTTCTTTTGCCAAAGTTGGGCATATTGTTAGGAGGCCCTATTTTTTCCCAAAGGGACATTGTGGTTGAGGAGGTGGAAAGTTAGCAAAAAAAAATGGATTGACATAATGACTGTAGCAATTAGCAATGATGAGAATAGTCCAAGACAAGGATTAGATCTGTTGTTCATAGTGACACTGTGAGAGTGCTGACTTGTTTTTGTTGATATTATGAGCTGTCAAGTTGCCTCATCCTGAAGTCTGTTTTATCAGAAATTAGTCCACAAAAAGACAAACATCAAGGCAAATCGTAGTCAAATTCTCTAAAATCAAAGACAAGGGCAGAAGACTAAAACAACACAAGAAAAGTGGACAGTCACCTACTAAGGAGAAACAATTAAATAAAGTTCTGTTTTTTCAGCAGAAATATGTGAGCAATAAGACAATGGGATGTATAAGAAGGAGAAATTAGATCATTTGCATCAAAGCAGGAACTTAAGGAAACTATAGTACATCCAAACATCCAAATGGAATACTATGCAGCATTGCAGGTGCAATGATTTTGTAAATCACTACCTAACTTGGGAGGAACTGGAGAGCATTATTCTGAGTGAATAAACCCAGTCCTATATGGAAAAATACTGCATAAAACCATTATTATAGAATGAGTATAAGGATCCAAGGGGGAGAGGGAGAAGGAAAATGGTGAGGATGGGAGAAAAGAGGGAGGGCTGGGAGAGGGAGGGAAATGGTGAGGATGGGTGGGGGGGGGGGTTGAAGGGTGGTCAATCATAGCATAATGTGATGAGTGGGGAACTGAAGCAAATGGGAAAGATTAGGTGTGGAAAACAATGTATAAGAACTCTTTAAATAAACTAGTATTTTTTAAAAAAATCAACATTTTACTCGAGTCCATAATCAACACTTATGGTAGCAGTAGTCAAGAAATCAAAAGATGTGTTACTCTGGAAAATTTTGTTGTCAAGAATCTCTTTAAAGTGGTCAGGAGCAAGGATATCTATTTATAGATTCGGGTGTACCTGATCCAAGCCATATTTTCAATTGTTTCATATGCATCTGAAAGTGGGATAATGCATAAGGAAGACCAAAAAAGTATTTATGACTTTGAATTTTCATCTTGGTAATGAGTATTGAGCAGCTCGTGAACTTTGAAAAGACAAACGTGTCTTGGAAGAAGAGCAACTAGGGTGCTCCTTTGTGGAAAGGATGGTGGAGCTCACACCACAAACTTTGGCTTTGTTATCATGGGATCCCAGCCCTTGGAACAGGACATGATATTGGGAAGAAGAGGGTCAACAAAAGAAGAGAAGACCTTCAGAAACAGAAGTTGACGCAATAACTATAACAATAGGCTCAAACATGGTGGAAATAAAAAGGGTGATTCAGGATTGGACAATAATGCAAGCTGATGTTCTTAAGACCATTACAAATTGTAGTTTGCATCAGGGCATCTAACAACAGTATTCTTAAAATGAGACTGAACATGACAACTTTTAATTCTTAATTCAATAAGAAGTAGGTAGCTATATTTATAATAAATATATGCTTTGTTTTGCCCCTTCAATCTTCTTTATCTCAGGACATCACATCCTGATACAAGTTCAAAGTAAACAATTAGGGATACTCTTTATTTCCTTTACTGTCCACAATCAATACTCCAAATCAATACTGGCAGGCATTGAATTCATGATAGAGCCTGATTTGCCCTAATAAGTATCATCTCACAAAACTTAGTGACCTTCAAACTACAGAAGGACAGATTTATAAGGTATCTAATCTCAAACTACTGGAACTTAACTTCTAGAGTGAAAGCATGCACCTTTTTTATGACTTACATCTTCATCAACACTAGGACGTTATTTTCAGATCCAGATTCAACATGGTAAAACGAATATTGGAGATATCTCAATTCCGAGAACGGAATCATTGTTATACACATCTCAATTGCCCTGATTTCTAGACAGTCTTAAGAATTGAGTTTGAAAAATCACTGTGGTGATAATTAGCCTCTCCATCTCTTCACTGAAACACAGTAATCTTAAATTTGTCATTTGTCCCCTGCAATGATGAATCATGCGTGGGACTTGACACAGGCCTCCTAATGCTCATTCAAAGCTAGTATTAAATCTCATGTATAAAAATCTCTTTGATTTCTTTCAATTATGTCATTGCCATATACTTTGTAATGGGTGAAACTCATTTGTCCCCTCTCAGTGAAACACATAAAAATTCATTTCAGGCAATGAAATTCAATTTGTCTTAAAAATGATTCTGTAAAAAACAATAATCTGTGAAGCATTATAATCTCCTTCTACAATGTTATGTTGATCCTTGGCTGCTTTCTCTTACATTGTTCTAGTAATATAAAGAGATAAATGGGGCCTTTGTACATCTGGTAAGGCAACTATTAGCGATAATGGAAGGGATTTGAAAGTGCAAAGTTGAACCTCAGGAAATATGCTTCAATCCAGAGCAAATCACAGGGATTGTTCCTTCAAGTTGCTATAATAGGTGGCATTGTTAATTCTTAAGCATTCTTTTTCTTTCTTTGTCACAAGTCTTTGGTTCTAGTTGCTTGTTGTAGTTATTATGTGCTGTCTAGTCGTTTCGGACTCATAGTGACCCTATGCACAACAGCTCTAAACCCTGCTCTATCCTGCGCCAACCGAACTGCCTCTGACACACCCATCCCGATTACCCCAGTCACTGAATCAATCCATCTCATAGAGGGTCTTCCCCTCCTGCGTTGTCCCTCAACCCTCCCAAGCATGATGTCCCTCTCCAAGGACCCATCCCTCCTGGCAACATGTCCAAAGTATGTCAGACGAAGCCCCAGAATCCTTGCCTCCAAGGAGTAGCTTGGTTTAATCCTCTCCAAGATGAGTCTGTTTGTTTTCCTGGCAGTCCATGGTACATTCAGTACCCTTCTCCAGCACCACAGCTCAAAAGCATCCACTCTCCTTCTGTTCTCCCTAGTCATTGTCCAACTCTCTGATGCATAACAAGCGATTGCAAATACCATGACCTGTATCAGGCGCACCTTAGTCTCCAGAGAGACACTGTTGCTCCTGAGTACCTTTGAGAGGTCCCTAACAGCAGACTTTTCCATCGCGATAAGCTTTTTGATTTCCTGACTGCTGGTACCAAGAGTGTTGACTGTGGAGCTGAGCAAAGTGAAGCTGTGAACACTCTCAATCTCTTCGTCATCCATCCTGACGCTGCCAATTGATCCAGTGGCGAGAATCTTTGTCTTCTGGACGTTGAGCCTTAGTCCATACTGAAGGCTGCAGTCCTTGAGTCTTCGCAGCAAGTGCATGAGGTCCTCCTCAGTTTCAGCAAGCAAGGTTGTGTCATCTGCATAACGGAGATTGTTAATAGATCTTCCACCAATCCTGATGCCACAATTCTCCTCATAGAGCCCAGCCTCTCGAATAATCTGCTCTGCATACATGTTGAAAAGGTATGGAGACAGGATGCATCCCTGGCATACACCCTTCCCTATTTTGAACCATGTAGTGTTACCCTGCTCTGTTCTGACTACTGCCTCTTGGTCCAAGTATAGGTTTCGTATTAGCACAATTAAATGTTCTGGCATTCCCATTCTTCTCAGAGTCAGCCACAGTTTGTTATGATCCACACAGTCAAATGCCTTTGCATAATCAATGAAACACAGATAGACATTCTTCTGATATTCCCTGCTTTCAGCCAAGATCCATCTAACATCAGCAACGATATCCCTAGTTGCTATATTTGTTTAATTTCAACAAAACTGAACACGGAGAGGTATGTGGACATCTCAGTGGGTCCTCTGAAAGTCTAATGATTTTACAGTCTATTCCACCGTGAATGGGGCCCTGGTGGCACAGTCGTTGGACATTTGGCATCTAACTGCAAAACAGTAGTGAAAAGAAAGTACCATTGACCTCACAACAGGAAGATGTAGCAATCTTCAGCCATAAGACCATCAGCCTTGGAAACCCTGTGGGCTAGGTCTGCTCTTTTACTATGAAGTGTAGGCGTCTCGCTGACAATTCATTATTCCTTTATGCAGGATCAATTCGATGTTACCAAGATGATCAGGATCTACTATCTTGGCCATTAAAATAGTGCCTTTCTTTTTCTGCCATTTGTGGATGTGAGAAACACAAAGTAACACGCAGCTATAGGGTTAGTAGCATATATTATTTTCTCCTGTAAAAGTGTTCTCCAAATGGTAATGAGAAATGCTATACTCAGAGACAAGACAGGTGAGGAGAAGTAGCATGAACTTCCCAACCGGGTTTCCTGCTGTTGCTGTTGTTAGGTGCTGTCTAGTTGACTATGCCTTGTAGTAACTAACCGTGGGAGCAATCGAGCTGAACCATATCCTATCCTACGTTATCCTCATTTTGTCTTTGTCAAGCTCAAGTCCATTGTTAGAGTTGCTATGTCAATCCATCTTGTTGGCGATCTTTCTCACTTTTGCTAACCTTCTGCTTTTCTAAGCATGATGTGACTTTCCAACGAATGTCCAGAGTAAGTGAAACCAGTTTCACCATCCTTGTCTCAAAGGTGCCCTCTGGCTATACTTCCATCAAGACAGATTTGTTTGTTTTTTTGGCAGCGGATAATGTATTCAGTACTCTTTGCGAACAACACACATCAAAGGCATCTGTTCTTCTTTGGTTTTCTTCATTGATTGCCTAACTCTCAGATGCACAAGAAATGATTGAAAACAGCCTTGTTCTTTAGCACTTTGGAGAGGACTTTGACAGCAGATTTCCCTAGTACAACATGTCTTCTGATTTTTTTTATTTGCCATCTTGTGTGTTGATATTGTATCCAAGTAAAATGAAATTCTTTACAACTTAAGCCTTTTCTCCATCTATCATGATGTTGGTTCTTGGCCCAGTGGTGAAGATTCTCATTTTCTTGCTATTGAGATGTAGTCCATACTGTATGGAGGACTGTATGTACTCCAGGCTGTATTTTTAATCTTCTGCAGTCAGCGCTTCAAGTCTTTTTTTTCACTTTCTGCAAGTATAGTTGTGCCATCTACATACTCTTCCTCCAATCCTTGCTTGGATTAACAATCAACACCATTGGTATCAAAAGTCAGGACACCAGAAGACATATTATATTGGGCAGGTCTGCTATCAGAGACTTCTCTAAAATGACAAAGAACAATGATGTCAGTTAAGACTAAAGTGTGCGTGGTTCAGGCGGTGGTCATTTCAATCACCTCTTATGCATCAGAGACCTGAACAATGAATACGGATGACAGAAGAATAATTTATGCCTTTGAGTTGTGAAAAGTTGTGAGCTGGAGAAGAGTGTTCATACACAAAGACTGCCAAAAGAACAAATGGATATGTCTTAGAAAAAAATGCAGCCGGAATGTTCCTTAGAGTCAAAGATAGGGGAGAAAAAATAATCTCCTTCCATGCAATTAACTGCCTCTGAGAACCATCCAGAGGAACAGCTTCGGGTTGGTTCTGACTCAATGGTAGACAACAATGGTGATTAAAACCCAAACTAACACAAGACACTAGCTGTAATGATAATGAAAGAAATTCATGCTTCACTAAAAGCTTTGGAAAAACTAAGGACCCAGGAAGTGATGGAATACCACTTGAAGTGCTTCCGTAAATAGATACAGCCTTGGACTTGCTTCCTAGTCTGGATAAAGAAATTTGGAGGAGAGTTACCTGACTAACTGACAGGAGGATGTTCATATTTGTTCCGATATCGAGAAAGGTGATCTAATAGAATGCAGAAATAATCAAATAATATCACTAATATCACATGAAAGAAATCATGTTGAAAAGTACTAAAAAATGGCTGGAAGAGTAAAACAGTAGGGCACTTTGAGAAATTCAAGCTGAATTTAGAAGACGTCATCAAATCAGGGATATCATTGCTGATGTGAGATGGATCTTGGCTGAAAACATAAATCCTAGGAGAATGTTTACTTGTGGTTTATTGACTATGCAATGACCTTAAATTGTGGAGATCATAATAAACTATAGCTAACGTTTAGAAGAGTGGGAATTTCAGAACATATAATTGTGCTTATTTCAAATGTATACATAAACCAAAAAGCAATTTTCTAAATAGAGAAAGGGAACGCTGGTTTAAAATCATAAAACGTGTGACTCAGATTTTTTGTTTGGGTGGTTGTTTTTGGGTGGGGTTTTTTTTTTAGATATTGAATGATACAAGAAGCATCAAAATGAGATGAAAGGAATTAAAAGAGTCATTGTAACCAAAAGACGTAGTGAACATTTAATCATTTCAGGACGAAGCATATGATCAACACTCAATGGTATTGAAGAAAAAAGTTCAAGCTGCATGAAGGCATTGGTGAAAATGTAAGGTTTAAAAACTAAGACAACAAATACAAACCTGCTGAAGATTATTAAAAATGAATGGAGCAGCAAATCCATGAATAACTGTCAGAAATTCATGCTTCATTAAGAAAAGTATATGGAATAAAGTATATTATTCCTGACATCAGATCAATCTTGGCTAAAAGCAAAGAACATCAGAAAACAATGTTTAATTGCTTGAATATTTAATGCAAAGACATTCATCTATGTGGATTATAGTAGTTTATGGGTAACACTGAGAAAAATGGGATTTCCAGAGCACTTTATTGTGCTCATAATGAATCTACATGTAGACTTAGAAGTATGCATTTGAATAGAACAGTAAACCACATGGTTTAAATTCAGGAAAATTGTGTGTTAAGGTTGTATGTTTTCACTATACTTGTTCAAACCATATGCTGTTGTTGTTGTTATGTGCCGCCGAGTTGCTTGCGACTCATAGCGACCCTATGTACAACAGCCTTAAACTCTACTCTGTCCTGCACCAATCGCACTGTCTCTGACATTCCCATCCTGATTATCCCAGTCACTGAATCAATCTACCTCATAGAGGGCCTTCCCCTCCTGCGCTGTCCCTCCACCCTCCCAAGCATAATGTCCTTCTCCAGGACTGGTCACTCCTCACAACATGTCCAAATTATGTTAGAAGGAGCCTCACAATCCTTGCCTCCAAGGAGCAGCACAGTTTAACCCTTTCCAGGATGAATCTGTTTGTTTTCCAAGCAGTCCATGGTACTCTTAATGCTTTTCTCCAGCACCACAGCTCAAAGGCATCAATTCTCTTTCTATCCTCCCTAGTCATTGTCCAACTCACTGACGCATAACAAGTGATTGCAAAGACCTTGGCCTGTCTCAGACACACCTTAGTCTCCAGAGAGACACCATTGCTCTTCAGTACTTTGGAGAAGTCCCTAACAGCAGACCCTATAGTGGGAAATTAACCCGATAAATAGGACTATCTGAATAACAATGTTATATCAAGATTGAAAGAAGACTAATTAACAACCTTCATTGTATATATCACCTGACATTGCTTGCAAAAAGTAAAGAAGGTGTATAGCAATTACTGGAAAACATCAGACTATAGCCTTCAATATGGAGCTCTGGTGATCTATGATTAACAAGTTGAGCCTCCAACCCAAAGTCAGGCTGCTCAAATGCATTATCTACTCAGCAGGAGAAATGTGGACACTCTCTTCCGTTGGGATTTAGAGACCCTAAAAACTCATTGGAGGGTCAACTATGAGTCAGTCTCAGCTTCATGGCAATGAGGTTTTTTAGCCATCCTTCGATATGGCTTATACTTTATATACCAAGAAAACCAAGAATCTTTGCAATTGGATCAATAAACAACATCATGAAAAGGGAGAACAATTGAATTGTTAGTGATATTTTTTTTTATCTGCAGTCAACACTCATAGAAATGACATTCAAGAAGTCAAAATATTAGAGATCATTGAAAAACAGCAAACTCGTAAAACAGTACATAGTGTGGATCATTTTGAAAAATATATGGTGAATCACAAAGGGACACATACTGCAAAAGCCCATTGTCATAGTAATATTGAGACAAAGGATAGAGAAAGAGCAGGAGAAGAATGGATAGATAATGACTACCGCACTGGAATGAGTAGAAGGAGGGTCATTATGAAAAGAAACATGAATAGAAAAACCATGTGTACAACAATTTAATAGTCTTATAAGGGAAATTGAGGGGGAGTAGGAGAGAGGAAATTCTACATGAATAAATGAATGAACAATACAAATAACATTTACAAAGAAGTCAATACAAATATTATATTGGGCAAATAAATATACTATCAAGGATGTCTGTCAAGTGCAATGAAGCATGGATGTCACTTTAAAAACTACTGTGTGCTCACTGAAGTGAAAGATGGTGTGGTATTTTCAAAAGGCTTATATACATGTGAAGTTTGTACAGTGACTAAGGAAGACTTAAGACGTTATGCTATTGAATTGCAGTTTTAACAAAAAAGAATATTAACGATATTAACTAGGGGTTACAGAATAAGAATTTATGCTTCTGAGAGGTGGTGCTGGAGAAGAGGATTGAACATACTATGGATGCCAAGAGAACAAACAGCTCTGTCCTGGAGAAGGTGAAACCAAGCTGCTCCTTGAAGGGAAGGATTTTGAAGCTCTGTCTTACATATTTGGGGCATTTGGCTAGAAAGGACCAGTCCTTGGAGAAGGACATCAT
>NW_006399785.1:14984539-15017098 GCF_000299155.1 Elephantulus edwardii | reverse complement strand
TAAAACTAATAAAATTTAATAATAAAAAAAAAGAATTTCTTTAACGTAAAAAAAAAAACACCAAAACAAAAACCCCTTGTCTCCACGGAGCAGCACAGTTTTACCCTCTCCAGGAGGGACCTGTTTTTTATTTTGCCCCTTTGGACATCAGCACAGATTCCCACTGTTGAGTAAACATTTATAATTCCTTTACGGACAGATATTAAATTTGTTTTCGTTATCTTGATGAAATTAAAATTCACCAAATTTGTACATTTTATCACACGTTTACAGGTATGTGGATAGAGTCAATTTCTAGAAACAGGTTTACTGGTTAATCAGAACTGTTCATTTTTATTTCTGAAGGTATGACACATTACCCTCCAAGGGCTGGAAATGGTGTGAATTAATTAGACATCATTGCCCACTGATAATGGAGTGCAAATTGATGTGGATTTCCTGGAGAATAAGTTTAAACTGCTTCTGCATCATAATTCATTTTAACAAATTGCCTTTTTGTGCTTCTGGTTTACACATGTTCTAAACAGCTTTTCTTGAAGGCTTCACCAGAAACTAGAATGTTATAAATTTAGATAGTTAGGGTACATTACTATGTTTGTTTTTATCCAAGTTTAGGAACTATTTATCTCTGTCTCTCTTCAGCTATGGAGATAGGGGACAAAAGTAAGGAACTGATTTGATAGCAACTGTTTAATGACCTAGACTGCCACGCATCTCTCATTTCACCATTTCTGTCATTTGATGCTGTGTTGATGCAATCTATGAAATCTCTATTTGGTTCAGTACAAGATTAGCCAGTGTGCACAGTGTCAGCACAACTACTAGATGAACATGAACTAAGAAGAAAATTACAAAAATGTTTGTTTTGCAAAAGGTGCTGCCAGGGTGCTCCTTGGAGACACAGAGGGCAAACTTCTTTCGTATTTCAGACATGCTGATGATGTTGTTGTTAAGTGCCATCAAGTCATAGATGACCCATAGTGACCCTATGTTGAACAAAAGATCTGAGCATTGTTCATAGGGTTTCCGGAGGAAGGTCGTTTCAGAAGTGGATGTCACTCCTGCTTCCAAGCTTGTTTTAATCAGGGAGCTCCACCAAACACTGTCCACCATGGGTAATCATTATCTCATTTGACACATCAGTGTCACAGTGTTTAGCATCACAGCAACCATGCTGCTTGGAGGCATGAAGGGCAAACTTCATCTTTCATATTTTAGACGTGTTGATAGGAAAGGTTGTTCTTTGTAAAGGATATTATGCTTAGAAGGGTAGAGGGTGAGTAAAATAAAGGAAGACCCCCTCTCTGAAATGGATTTACATGATAACTGCAGCAATAAGCCCAAGTGTATCGGACATGGTGAGGAGGGCACAGGATACATAATAATTCATATCTGTTTTTCACAGGGACACAATGAGTTGTACTGGATTCGAGGGCACATAACAACAACAGTCCATTGTTTGATTTCTTGACTGCTGCTTTCCTGGGCATTGAGTTTGAGAAAGGAAGGACCAGTCCTTGCAGAGGGACATCATGCTTGGAAGCGTGGAGGGAAGGCTGGAAGATTCTCAGTGAGATAGATTGACTCAGTGATTGAGGTAATGGAGGTAGGTGTGTCAGAGACAATGAGGTTGGCTCAAGATGGAGCAGGGGTCAGAGCTCTTCATGGAAAAGAGGGCTTGAAGCACTTGCTATAGAAGATCAAAGACTACAGCCTTCAATATGGATTTAATCTCAGCATCAAGAACACAGAAATTCTTACCACTGGACCTGCAGGCAATAACAGGATGGGTAGAGAAAATATTTAAGCTGACAGTGCCTTCATCGTAATTAGATACACAATCAATACACTTGGCACCAGCAGTCAGGAGACCAGGAGATATACCGTACTGGGAATACATGAAAACAAAATCCTGCTGAAGATCATTTAAAAATGACTTGAACAGTGGACAGATAGGGAACTGCCAGAAATCCAAGAAGGATTTAGAAAAAAAATGCAATATCCAGGGATATTATTGCTGATGTCATATGAATCCTGGCTGAAAGTAAAGAATACAAGAAGATTACAGAAAAAGAAATGCATATTACGGTGGACTGTGGACTCGGGGGGGGGTTTAATGTGTTACATTAAAAATCATTAATATTAATAACATTTTTTAAAAAACTGAATACTAGAGGAACGTCTACAATGAATGAATGGGGAAAAATTAAATGGAAAGAATATGCTAAGATAGATAGATAGATAGATAGATAGATAGATAGATAGATAGATATAGATCAGATAGTTGGACAATGACAAGGGAGGACAGAAGGAGAGTGGATGCTTTTGAGCTGTGGTGCTGGAGAAGGGTACTGAATGTACCATGGACTGCCAGGAAAACAAACAGATTCATCTGGGAGAAGATTAAACCAAGCTACTCCTTGGAGGCAAGGATTCTGGGGCTTCGTCTGACATACTTTGGACATGTTGCCAGGAGGGACGGGTCCTTGGAGAGGGACATCATGCTTGGGAGGGTGGAGGGACCGTGCAGGAGGGGAAGACCGTCTATGAGATGGATTGATTCGGTGACTGGAGTAATCGGGATGGGTGTGTCAGAGGCGGTGCGGCATATAACAACAACAACAACAACAACAACATGTATATATTGCATTAAATATCATTAATGATTTTTTTAAAAAAGAGAATACCAGAGGAACGTCTATTTATGCTTTATTGACTATGCAAAGGCATTTGACTGTGTGGCAGTCCATGGTACATTCAGTACTCTTCTCCAGCACCACAGCTCAAAGGCATCAACTCTCCTTCTGTCCTCCCTAGTCATTGTCCAACTCTCTGATGCATAGCAAGCGATTGCAAAGACCATGGCCTGTATCAGGCGCACCTTAGTCTCCAGAGAGACACCGTTGCTCCTGAGTACTTTAGAGAGGTCCCTAACAGCAGACTTTTCCATCACGATACGCTTTTTGATTTCCTGGCTGCTGGTGCCAAGAGTGTTGACTGTGGAGCCAAGCAAACTGAAGCTGTGAACAATCTCAATCTCTTCGTCATCCATCCTGACGCTGCCAATTGGTCCAGTGGTGAGAATCTTTGTCTTCTTGACATTGAGCCTCAGTCCATACTGAAGGCTGCTGTCCTTGACCCCCAATTCTCCTCATAGAGCCCAGCCTCCCGGATAATCTGTTTTGCATACATGTTGAAAAGGTATGGAGACAGGATACATCCCTGGCATACACCCTTCCCAATTTTGAACCATGCAGTGTTACCCTGCTCTGTTCTGACTACTGCTTTGTCTCACTTGTCCAAGATTATTGTGGTTAAATACAACCTAGTTGTCTACAACTCACAATACTCTGTGAACAAGCGATATGAACTTTGCCCTATTCTGTGCCATCTTCATCATCTCTGACATACCCGAGTCCATTGTCAGAGTCGCTATGTCAGCCTATTGTGTTGAGAGAGTCTTACTCTCTTTTGCTAACCAGCCACCTTTCTATGCATGATGTCCTTTTCCAAGGATGAGCCCGTATTCACAACATGCCCCAAACAAGTGATGGTACCTAACAACAAGAACAATGACAAAATGCCTGCTTTCATGTTTAAGATGAACATTGCAGTCAATGTAATAACCTTTCTAATTAATTAGAACTATACAAGATTAAGTAAGTGCTTCTCCCCAAAACATACCTTATATCAATGGTGTACTTTTTGACTTGATAATTTACACATTCTATTGGATTACCTTTCTTGGAAATGGGAACAAATATAGATCTCTTCCAGTCAGTCAGCCAAATAATTGCTCTCCAAATTTCCTGACATAAACTGGGGAGCCCATCCAGGGCTGAAACTGTTAGTTGAAAGATGTCAGTTGCTATCCCTTTGAGCTCTGGGGCCTTATTTTAGCCAATTCCTTCAGTACAACTTTAACTTCTTCCTTCGTTGCCATTAGATGTTGCTTACATAGCACTTTCTGAAGTAGGTTAGTGCCAATCAATTTGTTTAGACACAGGGACGGTGTATTTCTTCTGTTTTCTCTTGGTGCTTTCTGGATCACTCAAGTTTTGTCGATAGCATCTCTCAGTGTTGCAACTTGAGGCTCAAATTTGTTTTTCCGTTCATTATAACACATATTCAGTTTCAGTTCTTTCATTACAGCACATGGTTAATTTTGTTATTAATCATGTGCTATATACCAATATTGAGAATTTTTAGTCCAGGTTTAATGCTGGATCTGATAAAATATGGAAAAATTTTAAAGAGATATCTTTTTGTAATCTGTATGTGAATATGACATTGTTAAACATATGAATCAAAATTAGAGATAAGGTCTATCCCTAGTGTTAGCCGAGGAGTTTTTAGTTGTAAAAGCTAATGAGTCAAGGTAGCTTGTAAGTGGGTTTAAGTATTTATAGATGTTTGCAATTTGAAAGTTTTGGACAACAGGAAAACTCTACCAAATGAAGAAAAAGAAATGTTATCTTCTAGTTACTAGGAAAAGTACTCTGGTGGCCTAATAAATAAGAAGCTTTGCTGTCTACCTAAAAGGCAAGCAATTCTAAGAAACTCACTAGCTGTTTCTCAGGAAACAGGTGAACAATGTCCTCACATATGATTTAGAGCCTTTGAAAACTTATTAGATAGTCAGCTAGGAGTCACTCCAACTCACTAGCAGGTAATAATATGAGCAATTACTAGGGAGCTCTGCTTGCATAGTTCACAGAGAGTTGTAGTGTTAACCCAAAAGCAACACCTGTACAACAGTTCAAACCCACTCGCAAATCCATGGGAAAGTGATAGGCGATCTCCTTCTGTGTGAGTTAAAGGCCTCTGGAAACTCACTGCAGGGTCAGCTCTGAATTAATTTCAACATGATGGTAAAAATTGGATTAGTGTTATATTCTAGTTATTAAGGTAAGAAACTCTGGTGCATAATGTGCCAGGCAGTTAACTAGAAGTTCGGCAGTTCAAATCCGCCAGGTACTCAGTGGTACAAAGATGCACAGTTTCCTCCCACGGAGATTTTAAGCCCAGAAACCTGTCGGAAGGTCACTACGAATTAATTGTACCTTACTTTAAGGCAGTGAGTGAGTGAATCACTAAGATTCAATTAGTTTGCATCAACTCTATAGCACAGAGAAATGGTCACACTGATCATGGATTACGTACATTCATTTGTTTGTTGAGTCGCTGATTGTAAACTTCCCTAGATTTTTAGAGGCAGGCAGCTAAATGAGAGGAGGTTGCCCATCCTTCTTCCTGGGAGCAACTGGTGGATTCAAACCAAGTACCTTTGGGTTGGCAGCACAATTCCTTAGCTCTGTGCCAACACAGTTCATGAGATGGAGTCAACTTGGCTGTAACAGGGTAACATCACCATTGATCACTCACTCATTTTTACGGCCGTTGAGTAGATTCCTCCTGAGAATGGTCCTCCGTTTTGTTGGTTGTTGTTGTTAGGTGCTGTCAAGTCAACCTCTTCATTTTATTTACTAGGCTGTACCTCCCTTTTCATTTTTTTTGTATTACTCTGATTAATTTACAAAGTTTGAATACATTGGGTTTTTTACAAAAGATGCTTCCCATTTCCTTCCCCCACTCACCCATCAAATTGTGCAATCCTATGATTAACTTCCTACTCCTCCATCCTCACCCTTCTACTTCCTCCGTCCCCTTTGCCTTGAATCCTTACACTCATTCTACAATAATGGTTTTATACTATATTAGTCCTTATGGAACTGAGTTAGTTCGTGCAGAATAATGCTCTCCAGTCCCTCCCAAGTTAGGTAGTAATTTACAAAATCATTGCTCCTGCATGCTGCATAGAATTCCATTGTGTGAATGTACTACAACTACTCAATCCATTCGTTTGTGGTTGGACATCTGGGCTATTTCCACATTCTTGAGATAGTGAATTATGCTGCTAAGAACATTGGTGTACAAGTTTCCTTTTAAGCCTCAGTTCTCATTCTCTTGGGGTATATTCCAAGCAATAGAATACCTAGATCATATGGAATTTCTATGTTTAGATTTTTGAGAAAGCACCATACTGCCTTCCAGAGTGGTTGCACCATTGTACAATCTCAACAATGTAAAAGTTATCTCTCCACATCCTCTCCAACATTTATTACTTGCTCTCCTGTTAAACTTTGCCACTGCTGAAGAGCAATAATGTCAGTCTGGAGACTAAAGTGTGTCTGATGCAGGCCATGGTCTTTGCAATTACTTGCTATGCATCAGAAAGTTGGACAATGTCTAGGGATGATAGAAGGAGAATTGATGCTTTTGAGCTGTGGTGCTGGAGAAGAGTCTTGAATATACTGTGGACATCTAAGAGAACAAACAAGTTGGTCCGGGAGAGGGTGAAGCCAGGCTGCTCCTTGAAGGCAAGGATTGTGAAGCTTCATCTGACATATTTTGGACATGTTGCAAGGCAGAATCAGTCCTTGGAGAGGGATGTCATGCTTGGGAGGGTGGAGGGACAGTACAGGAGAGGAAAACCCTCAATGAGGTGGATTGATTCAGTGACTGGGATAATGGGAATAGGTGTGTCAGAGACAATAAGATTGGCACAGGATAGAGCATGTTTTAGGGCTGTTGTACATAGGGTCACTATGAATCACAGCTTACTCGATGACATACAACAAAAACTGCCATATCATTGTGGTTTTGATTTGCATCTCTCTTATTGCCAGTGATTTGGAGCATTTCTTCAAACGTCTATTGGCCATTTGAATATCTTCTGTCAAAATTCTTTCCATGTCTTTTACTGGTTTTATAATTGGATTATCAGAGTTTTTCTTGTGGAGGCCTAGGAGTATTCTATAAACTTCCGTTATGAGACTCTTGTCTGAGATGTTATTGTCAAATGTTCATTCCCAGTCAGTAGGTTTTCTTTTCACCATGTTGGAAAGAAGTTTTTTGTGAACACATAGATTTAAAGGTTCCATTCATCAATTTTATCCTCTTCAGATTGTACATTTGCAGCAGTATTTGGCAGTCTCCTTATACCATAGTCTAGGGCTTCTAAGTTTGATCCCAGTTTGTCTCTTAGGAACTTTATGGTTTTGGGCCTTAATCCAAAGTCTTTCATCTACCTTGGGGTGATTTTTGTGTATGGTGTAGATGTGGATCCTGTTTCAGCTTTCTGCAGGTAGCAGACCAGTTTTGCCAACACCATTTGTTGAAGAGGTTGTTATTTCCCCATTTGATAGCTTTGAATTTCTTGTCCAATATCAGTTGACCATAGATAGCTGGGTCTATTTCTGGGTTCTCAATTCTATTCCACTGATCTATATTAGGCTTTACTCTTTAAAGAGAAGTCACTCTCTGTCTTTCTGCCTCTGAACGCCTGGTAGATTCAAACTGCTAATTAGTCAAATTCTACAACTGCCTCTGTAGCTTGTCTGATGGTAAATTAGAAAAAGTGGTCAATAATACAACCAAACCACATAGAGGAGAAACGTGGAAAGATGAAAGAGAGAGAAACAGAGAGAAAACAAACCATTTTAGCTCAGTAAAATCATTCCTTAAATGCCTGGGTAAACTGGTAACATCTTCTGACTGCCCTACGTGCTAATCTACTTTTATCCAGAGTCTCAAAATCCTGTGATTATATGGCTCTATTCATATCCCCACCTTCCCCACTAAACTGTGAGTTCCTTTATGAGTTCAAGACTCAGTTTTTGCTTGATCTAAAACTTCTCACATCCCTTTTTTACCTTTTATTTTTTACACTGTTTAGTAGTACTTTCCTGCAGCTTTGGCTTCTAAGAACATACATACGTACACCACTATAGACTACTGAGGAAGCTTTCTTATGTACAACACAGAGATCTGAGGGCTTTGGGATTGTCCAATCCCCCCAGATGGCTTTATATTAATGGCAGACTTGTACAGAATTATGACAACTCAAAAGCTCTGCCTTGAATTTCAGTCACATATACTCCAGAGCTCCTCTGCTTTGTGTACCCCTTGTTGGTTTCCTCTGAGAATTATTCCTTAAAGTGCTTTGAAGGTTAACTGAAATCTGTTGACTGAAGATGATCCTGCTGATATTTGAAATACTGGTAACATAACACCCAGCATTGCCATAGCACATTAGCCATCAGAGTACAATGATGATGCATAGTGTTACAATATTTTGAAACAAGCAAGGACTATACTCAGTTACTCTTACAATTAAATTACACTATCAGTGTGTGCTTGTGATATTTTGACACAATATAACTATGTTCAGTTACTCATATAACTAAATTATACTGTCTGTGTGTATATGTGATATTTTGACACAAATAAACCCATATTTGGTTACTCTTAAAACAAAATTATATTGTGTATATAGTGTCTCTCTGGAGACTAAGGTGCGCCTGATACAGGTCATGGTATTTGCAATCCCTTGTTACGCATCAGAGAGTTGGACAATGACTAGGGAGGACAGAAGGAGAGTGGATGCTTTTGAGCTGTGGTGCTGGAGAAGGGTACTGAATGTACCATGGACTGCCAGGAAAACAAACATATCTTGGAGAGGATTAAACCAAGCTACTTCTTGGAAGCAAGGATTTTGGGGCTTTGTCTGACATACTTTGGACATGTTGCCAGGAGGGATGGGTCCTTGGAGGGGGACATCATGCTTGGGAGGGTGGAGGGACAGTGCAGGAGGGGAAGACCCTCTATGAGATGGATTGATTCGGTGACTGGGGTAATCGGGATGGGTGTGTCAGAGGTGGTGCAGTTGGCGCAGGATAGAGCAGGGTTTAAGGGCTGTTGTGCATAGGGTCGCTATGAGTTGGAAACAACTTGACGGCACATAACAACAGCAACAACAACAACAACAACAATGTGATATTGTGACACAACACTATGTTCTGTTACTCTTACAACTAAATTATAGTGTGTGTGATATTTTGACACAGACAAAACCTACAGTTACTCTGATTACTATACTTCTGTGTGTGTGTGAGTGAGAGAGATAGAAATGGAGAGAGATAAATGTTAAGCCAATAGCTTTAGCCATTGACAATGTCCTACGTGATACTCGATACCTCTTTTTTTGTCCTCTCCTTGCAACTCAGGTGGCCATGTGTTGAAATATAAACCTCTGGAGACAGAGGGGTCCCAAGTGGCTTAGTACTTGGAGGAAAGAGAGTTTTTATGGTATCTTAATTGCCTTTTATTGTTTAAACTTCAACTCATTGTCTTCAAGTCAGAACTGACCCATATCTGATACTTCAGTGTTTTCCTAAGAGGTAGTCACACTGGAGATTGCCCATCTTTCTCCCATAACTTGAAACTTCTTGTCTTAGAGTTGGTAGTGAAACTTCTTACCCACTAGGCCAGTGCCATCAATTTGACTAAGATTCATAGCAACCTTTTAAACAACCACAGATCTGAAATATGCCCAGTCCTAGGCCATCACGAAGGTCTCTGCCATGTTTAAGCTCATTACTGCTCACACCTGTGCCTCATGTGTATCTCACTGAGGGTCTTCCTCTCATTCACTGCCTACTTACCTTTCTAAACATGTTCTTTCCTAAGGCAGGACACTTTCTCACAACATGCCCAAAGTATGTGAGAAAAAATGTTGCCCATTTGCCTCTATGGAGCACTCTGGTTACATTTCTTTCAAGACAGGTTTACTTCTTCTTTTTCAGTCCACAGTATATTCAATAATCTTCATCAATAAGTAGCTGTCTTCCAAATTTTAGGCAGAGACTGATAAACACTGCATCTGTTTCCAGAAACACCTTAATTGATACTCCGTAAATTCCTGGGGTCTTACTTTTTGCTGAGAGGTGCAAGGCATCTTGAAGGACTTCTTCCTTCAGTGCTATTCATTCTTGACCATAAGCTACTTCCTGACTTGGTTTAGTGTCAGTCAATTCTTTTTGCTACAGTGACTCTATGTATTCTTTCCATCTTTTTGTTTTATTTTTATTTTCAATCATTCATTGTTACACACTTGCATCCCTGTCCACCCCTCTTCCCAGTTCACATTTCTCTTGACAAGTAAAAGATAAAAAATTTCTTTCATTGTTATACAATCCTCTCACACACACCCCAGTCCACTCCACTATACAGGTTTCATCCTGGACTCTTGTCATGACAATAATACCTAATCAAATAGTCCTCCTAACAGTACTCTCCCTCATCTGTTTCAATGGACTATACATTATTTATCCCCTCTTAGTATCTCCCCAACTCTGATATCAGCCACGCTTTACAATAGTGGCACTATGCAGTATATAGTCTTTTGTGACTGAGATAGTTCACTCAGCATAATGGCCTCCAGGACCACCCATTTTGTATAAAATTTCATGAGTTCTTTGTTTTTTTAACACAAGATAGTATTCTATTGTGTGAATATACCACAGCTTCTCTATCCATTCATTTGTTGATGGGCACTTGGGTTGTTTCCAACTCTTTGCTATTGTGAGCAAAGCCTCAATAAGCATGGGTGAGCATATATCTGCTTGGGTGGCAGTACTGATTTCCTTAGAGTATATTACTGGTAGTGGAATTGCTATTTGCAACTTTTTGAGAAAGCACCATACAGTCTTCCACAGTGGTTGCACTACGTTACACTCCCACCAACAGTGAATAAGGGTTCCAGTTTCTCCACAACCTCGCCAGCATTTGTTGTTTGCTGGTTTTCAATATTTTTTTGTTATACTTCCTGCACTGGTTAAGATTTTTTTCCCCTAGAATTCTTCATTATTGCAGCTGGAGGCTTGAAACTGCCCTTTAATTCTATAAGTCTGAGAAATGTTGAACAAGATCTTCTCCTTTGGTTTCTAACTCCAACACCTTACACATTCCATCACTACATCTGTGTCTTCTTGTACCAATATTTGAAATATTCTGTACAGTTCTCTTACTCCAGCATTTCTTATTTAAAAAAAAAACTTATACTGGTTTACTTACAAAGTTCATATACATTGTTTTTCACACCAGATATTTCCTATTTCCTTTACCCACCCCTCTCTCTAGCCGTCAAATTGTGTGACCCTGTGATTAACCACCCCAGCTACCCCCACCTTTCTGCTCCCACCCTCCCCACTTTGTTCCTCATACATATTTTACTACTTATCTATGGTTACAATAATGGTCCTATGCAGTATTTGCCTTTATGGGACTGAGTTAGTTCATTTAGCATAATGCTCTTCAGTCCCTCCCACATTAGGTAGTGATTTACAAAATCATTGCTTCTGCAAGCTGCATAGTATTTCATTGTGTGAATGTACCATAAATTCTCGATCTATTTGATTATGGCTGGACATTTGGGCTGTTCCCATGTTCTTATGATGGTGCTGTGAACATTGGTAGACAAAACTCCACTTGTCTTCTTCTTTTGGCTTCTTTTCATTCCAGTGCAAGTTTCAGAGTCTCTTCTGACATCCATTTTGGTGTTTTCTTTATCTTTGTAAGTTTAACTTAAATCATAATTAAAAGACCAAACGATACTAGAGGTTAGAAGCATTCCCTCTAAGGATGAGAATTAGGTGTCATAATACAATTTACATTGATTATCATGTAACCTTTAATTAAAAAATATCAAGTGAGGTAATCTGTTAACAACTTCATCTTACTTAGACCCACAATCAATACACTTGTCGTCAGGAGACCTATTGCACTGGGAAATTCTGTGGTCAGTGACCTTCCAAATTATTGAGGATTAATGATGCCAGTTTAAGAACTAAGGTATGTCTGTTCAGGCTACCATCTTTCCAGTCACTTGCTATGCATTTCAAAGCTAGACAATGAATAAGAATGACAGGAGAAGAATGGATACCTTTGAGTTGTGGTGTTGGAGATGAGTGCTGAACAACCCATGGAATAAACATGGAATAAACAGATACATTTTGGAGAAAGTGCAGCCAGAGTGCTCCTTGGAGGCAGAGATGATGAACCTTCATCTGACATACTTTGGGCATTCTACTAAAAGAGGTTATTCCTTGGACATCATGTTTGGGAAGGTGGGAGGGTGGATAAAGGGAGGCAGACCCTTGGCCAGGTGAATTGACACAGTGACTGTGGCAATGGGCTTGAGCGTGTCAGAGATTAAAATGATGGTAAGGGATAGGATAGTGTTAAGATTTGTTGTTCATAGGGCCACTATGAGTCATAATTATTTCCATGGCACCTAACAACAACACCAGTCAGAAGTGACTCTCCAGTGTATTTTCAGAGCCAATAAATTGAATGGAAAGAGATTGCCCATTTTTCTCTGAGCGGCTGTTAAATTCAAACATCACTTTTTACCAATGTTATTGTTGTTAATTGCAATCTACTCGAACAACTCATAGTGACTCTGTGAACAAAAGATCTGAACCCTGTATAACTACAACTATTGCAATTTCTCTAAGTTCACAGAGTTTCCTGAGGCATGATGTTTAGGAAGTGGATGCCACTTCTGCTTCCAATATTGTCCTAATCTTAGAGCTCCACCAAATACTGTCCACTGTGGGTAACCATTATGGCATTTGACACACCAGTGGCACAGTGTTCAGCATCACAGCAACTACAAGTTACCTCAGTACAGCAAATTGACAGACCAGTGCTGTATCACTTAGAAGAATGTCAGTCCCAAACACAATGGACTTTTAAATACCAAGGCCCTCTTCCAGGTCCTTCTGACTCTAAATAAGAGGTTTCCCACCCACGGCTCATAATTAGCTAAACCTAGCAAATCCAATCAGTTCACACATAATTGTGAAAGAAATTAAAAACATTTGGTAAACAATCCACATCTGACCCTCAACCAATACAAAACATCCCACCTTCCAGAATTCAACTGCTTCTCACATCTGCCTCCAAACCAATAGAAGTCTTCTTACCAACAAAAGTCTTAAATTCCCATTGCATGAAAATAAGTAGGGATTGTGAAAAGAGATAAGGTGATTATTTGTCAATGACTTTTTCATCAGTCTACAAGAACTAAGAAAATATAAATGAAAATGATAAGTAAAAATGTCTAAACCAAAACTCAATTACCATAGAGTTTTTCCAATTCATAGAAATCTCATGGGTGTCAGAAGAGGATTCTTTTCCCAAGAGTTTGCAGTGGATAAATTTTAGGGTGTAAATTGTTGGACATTTCTTCTGTGGTGCCTCTGATTAGATTTGAACTGTAAATCTTTTGGTTATGTATCAGATACGTTAAATATTTGTACCATCATTTGTTACTTGCTGTTATATGCTGTTGAATCACCCATGGCTCAGAGATTCTATGCACAATAGCTCTGAAGCCTTCCCTAACCTGAGCCAGTCTCACTTACTCTGACACACCTAATCCCATTGCCCTAATTACCATGTTATAACCTATCTCATTTGGGGATTCCTCTTCTGCATTTTTCTACCACCCTTCCAAGCATGATGTCTTTTTTCAAGGACTGGTCCCCCCTGGCCACATGCCCAAAGTATGTGAGATGTAGTATCAATATCCTTACCTCCAAGGAGAAAATTTGTTTCCTCCTAAGACAGACTTATCTGTTCTCCTGGCAGTCCATGGTGTGTTCAAGACTCTTCTCCAGCACCACAACTCAAAGGCATCAATTCTTCTTGTCATTCTTAGTCATTGTCCAGCACTCTGATGCATAGCAAGTAATTGAAAACACCATGGCTTGGACCGGGCACATCTTCATCTCTATACTGATATTATTGTTCTTTAGGACTTTGGAGAAGTCTGTGACAGCAGGCTTCCAAAATGCAATTCAACTTTTGATTTCCTTACAGCTGGTGCCAAGAGTGTTGCTTGTAGGACCAAGTATATGGACTTGTTAACAACCTCAATCTCTTCTCCATCCATCATGGTGTTGCCAATTGGCTCTGTGGTGAGACTCTTTTTCTTCTTGATGCTCAGCTTTAATTCATAGTGAAGACTACAGTCCTTGACCTTCTACAGCAAATGCTTAAGGTCCCCCTAAATTTCAGCATAATGCAAGTTGTTGATGAGTCTTTCTCCAGTCCTTCCTCTTAACGTCCAGTCTCTTGAATGATATGTTCTCTATACAGATTGAAAATTATGGAGACAAGACACATCCCTGATGCACTCCCTTCATAATTTTGAACCATATGATGCTTTCTTGCTGTTGTGACAATTGCCTCCCGGTACAAGTAGAGGTTTCAAATGAACACAATCAAATGTCCTAGAATTCCCATTTTTCTCAAGGTTACCTACAATTTGTTGTGATCCACACAAATAAATACTTTTGCATAGTCAATGAAACAAGGATACTGGTACCCTGGTATTCTCTGCTTTCAGCTAGAATCCCTCTAACATTGGCTATGACATCTCTAGTGCCATGGCCTCTTCTAAACGTAGCTTGGACATCTGGCAATTTTCTGTTGATGTATTTTTTCCAGTTGTTTTTGGATAATCTTCAGCAGGATTTTGCTTGTGTGTGATATCAGTGATACTGTTCAATAATTTTTGCACTCTGTCAAGTGACCTCTTTTTTTGGAATGAGAATAAATATAGATTTCTTCTAGGCAGTTGGTCAGATAGATGTCCTCAGATTTCTTGGCACAACCAGGTGAGCATATCCAGGGTAGCATCTATTTGCTGAAACAAGTCAAGTGGTATGCTGTCAATACCTGGGGCCTTGTTTTTTGCTAATTTCTTCAGAGCAACTAACTTCTTCCTTAATCACTATTGCCTCTTGATCATATGTTGTTTCATGAAATTATTCTGTGTCAGCCAATTCTTTTTTACATAGTTACTCCGTGTACTCTTTTCGTCTTCTTTTGATGCTTTCTAGGCCACTCAACATTCTGCCCTCAGCAACTTTAAGTATTGCAACTCAAGGTTTAAATTGTTCTTCAGATTTTTTAGCTTAAAGAAATACTGAAATACTGGTCAAGTTCATTGCGTTTGATTTTCTGACTCTAGAACATTTCATTGTAATGCATTACTTTGTCCTCATCTTCTGTTCAGCTCCTCAATTTCTTGAGTTTTCCCCTTTACTTTGACTTCTTGGCACTCTAGTGCAATATTTATGAGTCTCCTCTGACATCCATCTTGCGTTTTCTTCCTCCTCTGTCTTTGTAATGACATTTTGCTTTCTACATGAATGATATTCTTGATATCCTCCTTCTTCCTAGCCTGTCTTAATTTAAATGCTCAGCATTAGAACAGTATCTGACAGATAAGCATTTTATAGAAAGGAGTAGATGGAAGACATTTCCCCATTATAGAAGTAACCAATAGAGTCACTGGGGCCCCTGCTTTGGCACATGCATCTTGACCCATCCCTTTCCTAGCTCCACCAGCATCCCCTCTACTCCTGTATACCCTGTTCAACACCTCCCTTCCCTAATCCAACCCTTGATTTGATGGCTACGGCCTCTCACTACACCTATCTCTCATGCTGTTGCCAGTCTCTCTTGAGTCTAGGAGGCTCTGAGTCTAAATTTCAGATACCAGATTTAGGAAAGGATTTCTGTCCCAGAGAGTTCGGAGGAAAAGTCCTTGCCCCTGAACTTCTGCTCCAGGACTATTTCTTGTGACTTAGTGCTTCTGTTCTTCCATTTGTAGCACACTGCTGTCATAGTAGGACAATTTTCCAGGAGAGGATGGTGTTTCTTTTAGATCTGATATGTGAGTGTTTTTTAGAGAGGACAAAGGTGAATCCAGATCTTCCTGCCTCTGAATCCCAGGAGCTAGTTATATATGCAGGCCTTGTCTTGCTTTGAATCCCCTGACTATTGGCCAAGCCTAGTGGAATTCTGATTTAGAAAGAGCAAAGGTGACTCCAAATCTCTCTGATTTCAAAGCTCAAGAACTATTTATATATGTAGACCTTATTTTGCTTTGAATCCCCTGACTACCTCTCAAGCACAGTGGAATTCTGGGAGGATGGTCATTTCTAAAAATATATAAGCAAAATGGAGCAGGGGGAACCCATATAGTATGGTATTTAAATATATTGTTGTTGTTTAGTGCTGTCAAGTCAAGTACAATCAATAGCTTCCCTATGAACAAAAGACCTGAACCCTGTTCTATAACTATCATTGTTTCTCTAAGTTTATAGTTTCCAGAGGCATGTAGTTTAGGAATTGGATGCCACTCCTGCTTCCAAACTTGAATCAATCTGGGAGTTCCACCAAACACTGCCCATGATGGGAACCATTATAGCATTTGACACACCAGTGGCACAGTGTTCATCATCACAGCAACCCAAGTTACTTCAGTACAGCAAAAGACCCAGAAGGCCCTACCACCTTTTAAATACAAGGCACACCCATTCGGTTGATTCTAAACCAAGAGAATTCCAGCCCATAGCTCATTATAGGCTAACTCTGGCAAATTCAATCAGCTAACACCATTAGTGGACAAAACCAAACAAGCAAAATAATCAAATGTTCCATACCTGACACTCAGCAAGAAGAAAAATTAAAAATTAGGTAAAGAAAAAGAGAAAAAGAGCTATCCTTTAAATGTATATAAAACATGTTATTGATAAATATTCAAATTGGTAAAAATAAGAAAACTCAAATAATGTACTATATGTATTGGAAATTAGAACTCTGATGCACTGCCAGTTACTATGTAGAACTTTGCCAAATTATGCACACAGACTTTCAATGACACAGACATAAATATCCTAAGGAAGACCCACCTTAGATTCATGCACACGACATTTCTGCCAATTCCTACTCACGGTACCCAACCATTGGGTTTCATCTTGCCCCAGAAAAATGGCTGTTGGGGGTCAAACCAACACATAGTGGTACATAGATGAGAAAGTTTGTCACAGTATTATTTATACTGGGGCAATAAGAATGGAAATCAGAAGTTGTGAACACATGCCGTAGAGTGCCATGTAGTCACTAAAAGTAATAAACTAGATGTATAAATATCAAGGAAGACATATCTTTCATGGTACTGCATTGAAAACTTGGAAAAAGTAAGAAATTGGATGAGATCCATAGCATAATAAAGGAATCTGGAGGTGTAGTGTGGTCCATGTTGCATGGCTAATCCCAAAGATGACAGCTAAAATTTACTGAAGTGGGAAGATTTATAGACCTGGAAACAAGTAGAGATGTTAGGAGTTAGACTCACCTTAAAAGTAGGAGGAGTAGTACTACTGCTAAGCCCTTGTTTCTTTGTGAGAAAATGATTGCTTTCTGCTCTCAGAAATAATAAATTTTTCCATTGAGTAGTTTCTGAGTTACAATAATCAGGTACGATATGGTAGAATTTCTCTATAGGTTTTCCAAGACTAATACTCCCAGAAGCAGACTACAACATTTATTTCCATGAAGTGACTAGTGGGTTCCAAGTCCTTTAATCACTGTACCTAAAGACTATTTTACAGAAAGATTATAGCCTTGAAAACCATATACGGCAGTGTCAATGAAGAATACCAGTTTAAAGATGAAGATATGAGTGAATCAAGGCATGGTTCAATTGCTTTCTATGCGTGTGAAAGTTTGATTATGAATAAGGAAGACCAAAGAAGAACCAATTTTAAAAAAAAGAAAAAAGAAGAACTAATTTTAATTTCATTGAAGAAGAGTCTTAAATATACTATAGACTGCCAAAAGAACAAACAAGTCTTTCTTGGAAGAAGTGCAACCTTAGAGGCAAGGATGGTGAAACTTCATCTTCCATACTTTGGGTGTGCTATCAGGAAAACCCTCAATGAGATGGATTGAAACTCTGACTGTAACAACAAGCTCAGCAATGGCAGAGATCATAGGATCGCACAGGATAGGCCAAGGTTCCAATCTGTTGTTTACTATATAAATCCTAGACCACTTGATGGCACCTACACTCTTGGTGCCAGGAAATCACAAGACAAATCACAGTGGGGAAAGTCAGCTGCCAGGGACCTCTCCAGAGTACTGAGGAGCAACAACATCGGTCTAGAGACTAAGGTACACCTCATCCAAGCTATGATCTTCACAATTACTTATTAAGCATCAGAGACTTGGACAATGAATAAGGATGATAGAAGAATTAATGTCTTTGAGTTGTGATCTTGGAGAAGAGTATTGAACAGACCATGGAACACCAAGAGAACTTTTAGGTCTGTCCTGGAGAGAGGGTGAAACCAAGTTATTCCTTGGAGGCAAGGATTTTGAAGCTCTATTTCGCATAATTTTGGCACGTGGCCAGAAGGGACCAGTCCTGGGACAATAACATCAGGTTTGGAAATATGAAGGGATAGTGCAAGAGAGGAAGACCCCTATTTGAGTTGGATTGACACAGTAACTGGGGTCTGAGTGTAGAGGTTTCAGAGATAGTGAGATTGGCTCAGGATAGGACAGGGTTCAGAGCTATTTTACATAGGGTCACTATGACTTGCAAGGGACTTGGCAGTATATAACAACAACAACAACAATAATTACAATAACAATAATCTGTCCTATTAATTCTTTGAGTTGGAATTGAATATATACCTACATGTATACTGAATGGAAGAGATCAATATTTGTTCCCATCCCGAAGAACGGTGACCCAACTGAGTGTGGAAACAACAGAACAATATCATTGATTTAACATGCAAACAAGATTCTACTGAATATTATCAAAAAATGACTGGAACAGTACATCAGCAGAGAACTGCCAGAAGTCCAGGCTGGGTTTAGAAGGGGTCGTGGTACTAGTGATATTATAGCTGATGTTAGATGGATCTTAGCTGAAAGCAGAGAATACCAGAAGAATGTCTATCTGTGTTTCATTAATTACGCAAAGGCATTTGACTGTGTGGATCATAACAAACTGCGGCTGACTCTGAGAAGAATGGGAATCCCAGAACATTTAATCGTGCTAATGTGAAACCTACACTTGGACCAGGAGGCAGCCATCAGAACAGAGCAGGGCAACACTGCATGGTTCAAAATTGGGAAGGGTGTA
Source organism: Elephantulus edwardii (assembly GCF_000299155.1). Lineage (NCBI taxonomy): Eukaryota > Metazoa > Chordata > Mammalia > Macroscelidea > Macroscelididae > Elephantulus > Elephantulus edwardii. Next base: position 14,998,239 of record NW_006399785.1, on the reverse strand, counting down.
CACCAGGGATGTGTCCTATCTCCATACCTTTTCAACCTGTATGCAGAGCAGATTATCTGAGAGGCTGGTCTCTACGAGGAGAAGCATGGCGTTAGGATTGGTGGAAGATCTATTAACAATCTACGTTATGCAGATGGCACAACCCTGCTTGCCGAAACTGAGGAGGACCTCATGCCCTTACTGCAGAGGGTCAAGGACTGCAGCCTTCAGTATGGACTGAGGCTCAATGTCAAAAGACAAAAATTCTCACCACTGGACCAATCGGTAGCATCAGGATGGATGGCGAAGAGATTGAGATTGTTCACAGGTTCAGTTTGCTTGGATCCACAGTCAACACTCTTAGCACCAGCAGCCAGGAAATAAAAAAACAAAAACGTATTGCGATGTGAATGTCTGCTGTTAGGGACTTCTCTAAAGTACTCAAGAGCAACGGTGTCTCTCTGGAGACTAAGGTGCGCCTGATACAGGCCATGGTTTTTGCAATCACTTGTTATGCATCAGAGAGTTGGACAATGACTAGGGAGGACAGAAGGAGAGTGGATGCCTTTAAGCTGTGGTGCTGGAGAAGAGTATTGAATGAACCATGGACTGCCAAGAAAACAAACAGATTCATTGTAGAGAGGATTAAACCAGGCTGCTCCTTGGAGGCAAGGATTCTGGGGATTCCTCTGACATACTTTGGATATGTTGTAAGGAGAGACATGTTTTTATAGAAGGACATCATGCTGGGTAGAGTAGAGGGACAGCGCAGGAGGGGAGGACCCTCTATGAAGTGGATTGATTCAGTGACTGGGGTAATCGGGATGGGTGTGTCAGAGGCAATGAGATTGGCACAGGATAGAGCACGGTTTAGGGCTGTTGTACATAGGGTCACTATGAGTCGCAAACGATTCGACGGCACATACATAACAACAACAACAACAACAACAACAATATGTATACTATATATTTATAAATCTATATATATCTATCTCTATCTATAGTTGTTGTTAAGTATTGTAGAATCAATTCCAACTCAAAGAATTAAACAGAATTAAGCAAAATGTTCTTACCAACAAGCAATGATCAAGAGGGATAGCGTATAAAATGGCCTGGTGATCAGAGACTGAAAGAACCAGCCATGCACACCTCATAGAGCACGGTTCTTCTGTGACATGCAGTGGTCTCACAGGCTGCCATGTAAAGGGCTTGACTCAGTGGCATATAATTTTAATATCCAAGTTGAAGTTTTAAATTTAGCCTTGATAATCTCAGGCTGTGATTTTGTGAATATCCTGAATAAGATCACAGGGCCATGGTGATGTCCAGGCTCAGGTTAGAGACCTTCTGTCTCCTGTCTCCAAACACTACCCTGTCCCATTGCGGCTGGCGGTTCTTGAGTCTTGCTTCTGAAAAGGACTATCTCTAACCAGCTACCTTGCTTCCAGTTTTCACTTGACTCACAGGATGAGAGAAAACCTACATACTTTGGGCAAAGTATTAGAAGGGGCTGCTCCTTGCATTGGGGATGCCTGCTGTCAGTGACCTCTCAAAAGTTATAAAGAGTAATGATGTCTGTCTAAAGACTAAGATGCATCTTTGCCTCCAAGGAGCACCCCAGCTTTGCTTTTTCCAAGACATATGTGGTGCAACCATGTTGCACAGTCTCCATCTAACACCCCGTTAGATGTGTCCAAGGCATATAAACTAGGAATTCAGCTTCAGTAATATATTTTATTACTGTTATTGTTGTTGCTTATGTTAATCTAGACTAAATGACTCGCAATTGCTTTACCCGTAACCTGTATCTAAATCCAATCTATATTTTTTCTTGGCTTCTCCTATCAGATGGTTGCCTACATTGATTTTTGATTACAATCTCTTCTGCCACTCTGCTGAGCTATGTCTGGTCTTGTTTCTAATATTCGAAGTTAGAGCCAGAGAACAGATGCTGAGACATGGGCTTACACGCGTGTCATCTCTACCCTTCCTGTCATGCTTAACTCCCGATTTTACCATGTGAGTTTGGGGAGTTGTCTATATATGCCCTCCAGATACTTTGAATACTTAAACAGTTCCACTTTGGCAGGCTACTGTAGATAGTTAGAGGAGTTCTGCCTCTTGTATTTTCCCATATGATTGGGATAGAAGAAAACTTTCTATGTTTGATGGATTGTTTCCCAAATGAAATATTCACTTCTCGATTGCCTTTGACATTTGTTGCTATTTGATTCCTCTCTTTTTTTATGTGCATAAATTGCTTATCTGATTTGACCTGGTTCTGAGGCAAAAAAAAAAAAAAAACCCTCAAAAAAAAAAAGAAAACAAAAACCAACAAAACAACAAACCAAAAAAGATTCAGATGGGACTCTGCCTTTGGAAATAGTATTGAATGAAAGCATTATGCTAACATATGCTGAAACTTATCACAAGGATGCCAAAGAGAAAATGGTCTTGCAGCTTCTCTCATTTAGAGGATTGGTGACTTGAGACTTGATCGTAATAAAATGTGGTGTGTTTGCAGCTGGGGCTGGGGTGAAATCAAGATACATTAGGGGAAATTGACATTAACAGTACAATCTAACAGATGGATGGGAAAATGAACTTTTATCAAGACAATCCATTAGTGTTCTGCAGCCTGGCAGGGAAAACAATGACCTGGGACAAATCAAGAAGAATGATGCTTGACTTGCGTTCGCATGTTCTAAACGGTGACCCGTACTCATAATCTTTAATTAGAAATTCATTTGCTTCTGGTCAATTGGATAGATTTCATTTCTCAACTGTTCTTTTGTGGGCTTGGGGAGGTGGGTGTTTGACGTGGTTTGGTGCAAAAAAGATTTGGTTCATCAAATTAGATGACATGAAAAGAGAGGAAATGAAGGCCAGTGGAGCAAAGCCCAGAGTGAATGATAGATTTCTTTGAGAAAGAGGAAGCTTAACTGTCAAATCGAGGAGGGATAAACAAATCCATGGTCAACTGTTAACCTTAGATAACTTCATGTAAATCTTAGCATTGCCATTTAAAGTCAGGCTTAGTGAAGAGCCTGCTTTAATCTCAGATTCTCCATATTTTCTCATTACCGGGATCCTTGTGTTCTCTTTAATTGATCTCTAGGATTAATAAGCACTTATTTTTTTAATGAGAAGAAAGGAGCTATGAACAGAATGTCCCTAATTTTTCTTTATAAACTAGTTTGGATGACTAAGCCAGCAGGGGCACCATGCCAATTCACTGGGCAGAATTTAGAGATTTCCTACAGATGAAGAATCCGTGTTGTTTACCTCACTGCCAAGAGTAAGGAGCTGGAGAGGAATTCGTTACAACGTCTGCTGCATGTACCTATCACTTCCTTGCCTCTGGCTGTTAATGATATTAACTTGTGAGATGGAGGAGGAGAGGGACAGGGAAGTTCCCTCTTTGTCACCACTTACACTCATCTAGAATCAGTCCAATTTTAGTCCACGGTTGATGTATACTCGAATAACAAACCCAGCCTATCTTTCTTGATCAAATTCCCTGCAGAATTTGCCTGTGACCAAAATAACAGGCAAGTAGATATCAGAAGGATGAGAATGAGAAATGAATGTCACAGTACAATTTGAGACCTGGAAAGAAATTGTAGGGATTAATCCATCTAACTCAGGTCTTTTGTTCATAGGGTCACTATCAGTTGTCTATGACTCAACAGCACCTAACAACAATAACAACGATAAAAGAGAGAGAGCTACATTGGCCTAGTGGACAGAAGGTTATGCCACCAAGCTCAAGGTAGGTGATTTTAATCTGCAGCCCTCAGGTCTGGTTCAAATTGGTTTTTTGTCAAACATTCTTCTGGGTGGCATAGCACTGGTCTGTGCATTGCTGTACAGAGGTAACTTGTGTTTGCTGTGATGCAAACACTGTGACAATGATGTGCCAAGTGTGATAATGGTTACCCATGGTGGACAGTATTTGGTGAAGCTTCCTGATTAGAATAAGCTTGGAAGCAGGAGTAGCACCCACTTCCGAAATGGCTTGCCTCCAGAAACTCTATGAACAGTGCTCAGGTCTTTTGTTCATAGGGTCACTATCAGTTGTATACATCTCAATGGTACTTAAAAACAACAACAACAAACCTGGTATGGAACTAAGACTGGTGAGAGGGGAGATGAGATGAATTCAGTGGGCCCATTACCCATCAGCATCAATCGTCAGGCAACGAGCTTAATTATTATTCTAAACTGCTACAAATCAAAACTGATGACTGTGATGCCTGCACAGGATCAGAAAGCATTTTGATCTTTTTTTAAAAAAAAATTACTATGAATAAGAGCACACATTGCAGGGATGACTCCTCTCCCCATACCTTTTCAATTTATGCAGAACAGATCATCCAGTAGGTTGGACTTTATGAGGAGAAGTGTAGCATCAGGATTGGAGGAAGATTCATCAACAATTTGCAATATACAGATGACACAACACTGCTTGCTGAAACTGAGGAGGACCTGAAGCACTTGCTGCAGAAGATCAAGGAATGAAACATTCAATATGGATTAAAACTCAACATCAAGAAAACAAGGATTCTCACAGCTGGACCAATTGGCAGCATCATGATAGATGAAGAAGAGACTGAGATTTTTAACTGCTTCAGCTTGCCTGATTCTACCATCAACACTCTTGGCATCAGCAGTCAGGAAATCAAAAGATGGGAAAATCTTGTGTCAGGGACCTCTCCAGAGTGCTGAAGAGCAACTATGTCAGTCTAGAGACTAAGGTGCTCCTGATCCAGTCCATGGTCTTTACAATTACTTTCTATACACCAGAGAGCTGGATAATTACTAAGGATGTTAGAAGAAGATTGAGTTGTGATGCTGGGGCAGAGTATTGAACATATCATGGACTGTCAAGAGAAAAAACAGGTCTATCCTGAAAGGGTGAAACCAATGCTGCTTGTTGAAGGCAAGGATTTTGAAGCTCCATCTCACTTACTTTGGGCATATGGCCAGGAGAGACCAGTCTGTGGAGAAGGACATCATGCTTGGAAAGGTGGAAGGACAGCTCAAGAGAGGAAGACCCTGGATGAGTCGGATTAACTCACTGACTAGGGTAATGGGGGTAAGTGTGTCAAAGACAATTACATTGGCTCAGGATAGAACAAGGTTCAGAGCTGTCATTATGAGGCACAAGGAACTCAATGGCACATAACAACAATACCAGATCTTTCTTGGAAAAAGTAGAGACAGAGTGTGCACCTTAGCACCTAGGGTGGTGGGTCTTCATCTCACATATTTTGAGCATGTTATCAGGTGGGACGAATCACTGCAGAAGCACATACTACTTGGAAAAAGTAGAGAGGGAGGCTTGCAGAGAGATGAGGTAGCACAGGGACAGTGGTGGGTTTATGCCCAGCAGAGATGGTGAGCTGAGGACAGGCTTGGGCAGGGCTTCATACAATTGTACATACAGTCGTTTGAAGTTGAAACAGACCTTACAGCTCATCCCACCTAGTACTCCAGCCTGAGAGGGGGAAGAAGCACCTAGGTCAGAATGTGGGTCAGGTGGGAGGTGATGCTGTTGTTGCTGTTAAATGCTGTTGAGCTGTAGGTGACTCATAGCAACCCTAAGAACGAAAGACCTGGACACCTGTATAACTTTCATCCTTTCTCCAGGTTCATAGGGTTTCCAGAGGCAAGTTATTGTGAAAGTGGATGCCACTCCTGCTTCCAAGCTTCTTTTAATCGGGGAGCTTCACCAAACACTGTTCACCATGGGTAACTTTTATCACATTTGACACATCAGTGTCACCGTGTTCAGAGGGGATGGGATCACATTTACTGCAAGAGAGCTCTGGCTTGCACTGACTTCTGTTCAGGGACTAAAGATGCTGTTCAAAGTCTGCTCGTTTATATGCAGGTGAGGCGTTTGGAACTGAAATATATTTTATCTCAACTGAGCCACCCCAGCCCGCATTATTCATCATAATGAAAATATTGCTGGGGAAGGAATAAACATTATTATGCAGAGGCACTCATAATTGAACTCTAAGACCTCCAAAGAATGCTTATAATCCTCTTATTCGAAAAAGCGAGATTCCTAATATTTTACCTAATCCTGATTCAGAACTCAGAGATGGAAATATTAGAGCAAGTTACTTGAAAATATGTGTTAGAGAGAACCTTGAGGAGAAGTTTTGGTGGCATGAGACCGCCTGAACTCAGAGAGGACAGGCTCTTCGTTTTGTCTCTGCTGCATCCGGACAGCCAGGAGAACAGCTGAAGACATGCGAGGTTTGAAGTGGTAAGAAGCTGCACTCCGGTCTCACAGGCACGTGGTGTGACTCCGCCACCTGCCCTGCGGAAGAACGATGGGCACTCTCCTCCCAGGCCACTCGCTGCTGCTGAAAACCTGCTGGAGAGTCAGTTAAGGGTCAGATCCGACTCCACAGCACACCACGACAAGATATAACCTGAGAAGATGGCCAATCTCTTCCTGGGCAATTTATTACTTCTGAAAGCCCACTGAAGGGTCAGCTGGGAGTTGGTTCCCATGCAACAAGACATAACCCAAGAAGATGGCCAGTCTCTTCCCGTGCAGTTTACTGCCTCTGAAAGCCCACTGAAGGGTCAGCTGGGAGTTGGTTCCCATGCAACAAGACATAACCCAAGAAGATGGCCAGTCTCTTCCCGTGCAGTTTACTGCCTCTGAAAGCCCACTGAAGGGTCAGCTGGGAGTTGGTTCCGAAGCAACACCACACGACAAAAGTGATGCTGAGCAAGTTTCACTGTGGCTCCTGGAGTAAGGTGAACCAGGAGGAAAGGTCTGATGATCTCCTTGCAAAAATAAGCTAAAGTAAAGCCTATGGGTTAGAAGGAACTATGTCATCACAAGCCATTGTGGGGTTGGCAAAGGACAGGGCAGCTGCTGCAGTTCTGCTATGTGTGAGGTTCCCATCACTCAGGACTAACTCCACAGCAATAAAGAACAGCAGACGCTGGGAGCAGAGACCGGAGGCCTTTCATCCTGCTTCTTGTTATTGTTTTGTACAATTGAGTCAGAACCAACTCAGAGCTGACCCCACCCCTGCTACCAGTAGATTTTCAGAGGCAGTAAGTCACCTGGGAGGTGAATCCCCATCTGACTGCCATTCAGCAGCTGGTGGATTTGAACAATGTAACTTTGCTTTAGCAGCACAATTCCTTACCACTAAGCCAGCAGGAAACATAGCTGCAGGGTCAGCTATGAGTCAGTTTTGGCTCAACGACAAACAACCACAACCAGCCACCAGGGCTCCGAAGAGATGCTCTGTCAGTGTTTGTTATAGAAAAAGGCTGCCACAGGCCTGTCTCGCTTTACCTTTTAGATGCAAAGAAATGAGACCAGCGAGAAAGCAGGGGTTGAGAGGGTTGCAAAGAAACTATTATTCAAGAGTTACTCGTTCCTCTGTCCTCTTCATTTTCCTATTGGACTGAAACTCTCTCAGGAAGCCTGCCATTGAAGAGTTCTAAAAGAATTCCTCTTATCAGGTGGCGTGTCAGACCTTGTGTTCCTCTTTGCATTCCCAGTCCTGCTGAAAGCAAACACTGGGCTTCTGAGAGACATAGCTCACAGCTCTGAGCTGACAGCACACAGGCTGCAATTAAAAGCAAACACATTTCCACTTCAGTCACAGCCTGTGGGTGTTTCAAGAAGGAGGGGGGAAATCTATTAAAAATATAAATGTCGGACTCCTTGGTCTATACGTTCCATGCAGAGCAAGTCCCAAGCAGAGCTTGGATCTTGAGAAGGTGATAAGGATGCCTTGCTCCTAGTTGATGAAACTGAGCAAAGGATGTCCTGCTGGGCGGTGATCAAGTTCAGCCAGCTTCCAGTGGATGTCAGAGCGTGGAAGCCAAGGTCGAATCAGAAGGAGAAAGCAGTTATTCTTGGGGATGCGGGTTGTAGACAGGAAGCAAACAGCAGATGAACCCCATTCTGATTTTGTTTTCCTCACAGATCTGTGTTCTTTTTTTAATCACAAAGACCCTTCAGGAGCCCCACAAACTTAAAATCCCCATCGCAGTGGCCCTACAGATGTCCAGCACTGCTGCCTGCTTCCTGTCCAGGTGTTCAGAAGCTCATCTGAGCCTGTAGAGGGTTCCAGGCTACGTTTGTTTCAGACACCTTCCATCTCCATCCCCAGGGGCACTCACCTCCTGCTAGGTGGGCAGTGGTGATGAAAAGTGGCAGCGTTTCCCCACATTTTAGCCTCTGGCCATAGAAAGGAGAGTTCATCTAAGTTGTTTCTTCAAACTTTTGCAACTTGTGTCCTATGGATTGAACTGTAGTATTTCCTCAAAGTTTGTGTTCTAGTAATCTTTCTCTCATTTCCTCCCTACCTCCCTCTCCCTCTTTTTTTTTTCTTTCTCTTTCTTTTTCACACACACACACACACACATGGGCTCACAGATAAGAAAAGAGGGGGTAAATAATAAACACTGCCTTGGAACAGATGAGGGAAAGAACTATTTAAAAGGGAGATATGATTAGTCATTATTGCATTACTGGCATGACAACAGTCCAGAATAAGAGGTGCATAGCAAGGTGGACTGGGGTGGGAGTGGGAGGGAGGGAGGGAATTATTCAACAGAGAATGAGTTTTTAAAAGAGAAAGCAAACTGGAGGTTAGGGTGGGGAGAAAATGTGCAGCAATGAATGAATGGAAATCCAAGTTTCCTGTAAACTTGTTAAAATCACAATAAAATATTTAAAAAAAAAACCCAATCCTATGGAAGCAGTCAAGAAATCAGATGGGAAAAAATGTGTATGACTGGGTGAAAGGAAAACTAATTTGCTTTGTAAACTTTCACTCAAATTACAGTTTATTAAAAAAAGAAAGAGAAATATATCAAACGATGCATTGGGCAAATTTCCTGGAAAAGGGCTCTTCAAAGTGTTCAAAAGCAAAAGTGCTATGTTGAGGACTAAAGTGCTCTGGCTCCAAGCCATGGTATTTGCAGTCACCTCGTGTCCGTGGGAAAGCTAGGCAGAGAATAAGAAAAAGGAAGATTGAAGAATTGGTGGATACCTTTGAAGCGTGGGGGTGGTGAGGAATATTGAATATACCGTGGGCTGTCAAATATTTACCATCAGAGTTGGCTTTAGAAGGAAGAATGGTGAGATTTTTGTCTCAGGTACTTTGGGCATGTTACCAGGAGGTCTCAGTCCCTGTAGAAGCACAAAGGGTCAATTAAAAAAGGAAAATAAAAATTCCTCAGTGGATGGACTGACCAAGTGGTCACAACAGACTTGGACATTGTCACGTGGGCACAAGACCAGACAGTTTTATTCTGCTATCCAGGGGCCCCTTGAGACTGAGCTTTGTGCAATGTCTCACATGACACTTAGTTTATTACAGTAACATATTAAAACAGTTGATTCCCATTGGGATGTGGCATAATTCCAGGGTACAAGCATGACTTGATACATTTTGTTACATCCTTGTAATTATGTGTCAATTAATGTCTGTGCACTAAACTGATAGATTGAGGGAAGAAGAATGTGGTATCAGGATTGGAAAAGGATTTTTCAACAACCTGTGTTATAAAGTGGAACAGCTTTGCTCACCGAACTGAGGAGAACTTAAGACGCATTTCCTGCAGAAGGTCAGGGATGACAGGTTTCCACACAGAAGCCCAGCAGCAAGAAAACGGACCCTCATCACTAGGCCAACAGGCAGAATCATGTTAAGACGTGTTGAGTCAAATATGACTCATAGTCACCATATGAACAATTGATTTAAATAATGTCCTATTATGTGCCAACCTCACAATCTCTGACACACTCAAGCCCATGGACTGTCCAAAGAACAAACAGAAAAACTTGGGAAAAGTGCAGCCAGAGTGCTCCTTGGAGGAAAGGATGGTGAAGCTTTGCCTTGCAGATTTTAGGCATGTTGCTAAGAGAGGCTATTTCTTGGAGAAGGACAACCCACTTGGAAAGGTGGGGTCAGGATGAAGGAGAGAAGATACTCAACCAGACGGATTGACACATGACTGCAGCAATGGTCTCCAGTGTGTCAGAGACTGTTAGGTTGACGCAAGATAGGACAAAATTCAGATTTTTTTGTTCATAGGGTCACTATGAATCACACCTGACTCCAAGACACCTAACAACAATCTACATTTCTTATAAGTTGGAATGAACTCCGTGCCAATGGGTTAGGAAGCTAACATTTAATCAATTCTTTTGAAGCACTTACTGGAAAACAGTATTTTTTTTATATTAAAATGACAAAGTGTATATTTTTGTTGTTGTTATGTGCCGTCGAGTCACCTACAACTCACAGCGACCCTAAGTACAACAGCCCTAAACTCTGCCCTATCCTGTGCCAATCTCACTATCTCTGACACACCTGCCCCCATTACCCCAGTCACTAAATCAATCCATCTCATCGAAGGTCTTCCTCTCCTGCACTGTCCCTTCACCTTCCCAACCATGACGTGCCTCTCCAAGGACTGGTCCCTCATTGCAACAGGTCCAAAGTGTGTCAGATGAAGCTTCAGAATCCTTGCCTCCAAGGAGTAGCCCGGCTTTACCCTCTCCAGGACAAACCTGTTTGTTTTCTTAGCATTGACAAAGTGTATATATAGTTAAAAGGATGAATAACAATATCACTTCATATATTCATGAAATTTTTTGTTTGCATAATTAAAAATTTCCTTGGAAATATCAGTAATGTCTATTTATTTGTTTTACTAGGTATTCCACCAAAATGGAAAACAAACAAATGAAATATAATATGAAGAATAGTGTGAAGCACAGTGTGTAGAACTTTGTGAGCAAAAGACAAAGATCTTCACAACAGGCCCAGCTGTCAACATCATGATAAATAGAAAAAAGATCGAAGCTGTCAGTAAGTTCATCTTATTTGGATTAATAATCAACACCCTGAGTACCAGCAGTCGGGAAGTCAAGAGATACTGCATTGGGCAAGTCTGCTGTCAGCGACCTCTCCAAAATAGTGAAGAGCAGTGATGTCTGTTTGAAGACTAAGTTGTGCCTGATTCAGGCTGTGGTCTTCTCCATCACGTACTGTACATCAAAGAGCTGGATAATGAATGATGCCAGAATGGCCCATGAATGGATGACAGAAGAATTAATGCCTTTGAGCTGTGGCGCTGGAGAAGAGTACTGAACATCCCACAAACTGTCAAAAGGACAAACAGATGTGTTCTGGAAAAGGCACAGCTAGATTTGCTCCTTGGAGGCAAGGATGATGAAGCTTTGTCTTTTATGCTTTGGACAACGTCTAATGTAGAGCAAATGGGACAGTGAGGTACAGGGCCATGAGGGACTAGGAATAGTACAGCCTCTCACTGCCTGAGAACAAAAAGCAGATAAAAAGCCTGTTCTCCCCCCACCTCCCCGATGTCTCTAGAGCTTAAACAGCAGAGGTTTGCTTATTAGCTGCTGACTCACAGACTCAGTTACGGTACCAACAAAGAGTCTGTTAGGGAAGTGAGTAAAGGAGGCAAGGAATACCTCACAATACAAGTTCACGATTTAACCCAACAGTTTCTATGCACAATTCTTCAATAAGTCCAAGCTCCTGTTACAGTTCAGCAGTTCAAATCCAAATCACTCAGCAAGGTTTACTTCAGCAGGTAATAAGTAAGCTTCTCCAGGCTTTAGCCAAGGAGTCCCAAGGCACAATTCCTCAGTTGGTCTATGCTCTGATTTCAGTACAGCAGTCAAGTCCAACTAATCCAACAAGGTGTGCCTCTGAGCAGTTATAAGTCGCCTTGCCCTTCAACTATAGCCATCACAAGAGCAAACCTCAGATCACAGCTTGCCACAGTTTCTCCACACCAATGCCACAGTCTCTTCATTACCAGGTTTTCATTCTCACCAGAGTCTTGTCACAAGCCTTGTTTGCCTCAGTCTTTCTGCCCAGTGGAGAAAGCACTCTTTTGCTTCTCCTAGTCCCACAGCTGGTGCTGATTTGCAAGATCATGTGTTTGCAGTTAAGGTAGCTGGAGACCAGAGAGGGCTAACTAATGGATATATGTAAAAACAAACAAACAACCAAAACCAACAACAAAAAACCCAGCCAACTTTTAGGCTAACACCACAGACATAGCTAGGTGAGGCCATTCCTTGGAAAGGGACATCATACTTGGAAAGATGGAGGGTCAGCAAAGGAAAGGAGGACCCCTAACAAGGTGCATTGAAATGGTGACTTCAGGAACGGGCTCTGGAATCTCAGAAATGATGAGGATGGCAGGTTTCAGCTGGATTGTTCATAGGGTCGCTATGCATTTAGGATCCCTATGCATCAGAGAGCTGGGCAATGACTAGGGATGATAGAAGAAGAGTTGATGCCTTTGAGCTGTAGTGCTGGAGAAGAGTGTTGAATATACCACGGACTGCTAGGAGAACAAACAAGTTCGTCCTGGAGAGGGTGAAGCTGGAATGCTCCTTGGAGGCAAGGATTCTGAAGCTTCATCTGACATACTTTGGACATGTTGCAAGGCAGGATCAGTCCTTGGAGAGGGATGCCATGCTTGGGAGGGTGGAGGGACAGAGCAGGAGGGGTAGACTCCAGAGGAGATGGTTGACTCAGTGACTGGGATGATGAGGGTGAGAGTGTCAGAGACTGTGACTGGCTCAGGACAGGGCAGGCTTCAGAGCTAGTGCATTGACCCTAGGATCGTTATGAGTGGCGGGTGATTGGACAGCACATAACGACAACAAAACCATCTTCACTCTCCCTCATGAGTGGGAATGTTCGTCATCAAGCCTGTGAGTTTGGTTTGTCAGAATCGCCTTACTTATTTTCAGCTTGTGTCTGGAGTGTGTCAGGAGCATGTCTCTGGCCAAAATAAACTTGGAACGCCAAGCTTCCTTGCTGATGACAAGCCAGCGTACTTTTACATACAAGTTTCAATTCCTCTTATGTGTCAGGAAAAAGAAAAAGATTGTAGAGGACTGTGAATTCAGGTAGAAAAATTCAACTTCTGCAGTAACACCTGAGGTTGAAGCCATCAGCCAGCAGATGGACTCCTCCCTAAAATCAACGAGACTAATTCAGACTGATGATGTGCCTGGCTTATCCATCTTGGTAGGCAGGCTTGATTCCCTGCAGATGTTTCATGTTTCAGTTTCTAGAAACAGAGCTGGTGATTTATTTGCTGAAATGCATGACCAGTTGCTTGGTTTCATCTTGATGAATGATTAATTATCTTCCACTATGCACAGGAGTTGGAGATGATTAAGTCTTGGGCTTGTTTGCATTCATTGTTAACAGACAGGCCAATAGACAAGTTAAGAAACGGTTCTGATGGGCCTCTGGGTTACAGAAAAGACAGGTCATCTACTTTTTCACCTGGAATGTTGAAATGGGCCTTCTTGCAAATGCTGTGACACAGGCTGGGTTCAAAACCGACATCTCTACTTAAAAACAAACACTATGTGGTGTTTCTCTGAGACCATCCACCTTTCTAAGCACTTACCACATATTATTGTTGTGTACCATAGAGTCAAAATGGACTGATACCTGATACTTCAGTGGGTTTTCAGAGTCAGTTAATTCTCATGGGAGAAGATTGCCTGTCCTTCTGCACAGCAGGGACTGGTGGCCTCGAAGCATGTGCCTCTGGGATGGCAGTGCAGATTCTTGCCAATACCAAAGTCTAATATATATATACCTCACAATTATATCTGTATCTTACAACTATATATATCTCACAACTATATATAT
>NW_006399785.1:14947888-14984019 GCF_000299155.1 Elephantulus edwardii | reverse complement strand
TGTATGAACAGTGCTCAGTGCTCAGGCTGTTCATTCATAGGGTCACTATGAGTCGTCTATGACTCAACGGTATCAAACAACAACAACAACAACAACAACAACAACAACTATATATATATATATAGTTGTTGATTTCTGTCAAATTGAACACAACTCATAGCGACCCTATGAACAAAAGACCTGAAGCCTTTCTATAACTAGTCATTTATCAAAGTTCGTAGAATTTCCAGGAGCATGTTCCAGTGGCATGCCACTCCCGCTTCCAACCCTGTCTTAAATTGGGAGTTCCACCAAACACTGTCCACCATGGGCAGCTACTATAGCATTTGACACCTCAATGTCCCAAGATTCAGCATCACAGCAACCCCAGGTTATCTCAGTACAACATATTGACAGAAAAGTGCTGAATTTATTAGAAGAATGTTCCTCCAAAAGATAATAACAACCAATTTTAAATATGAGACTATTAGCTCAGTTAATATACACATCTAAGAGATAGGTCTTATTAACAATTTAAAGATGAAATGAAATAATTGCATTTAATAGTCAACATAGCAAAGAAACATAATTTTTGAAACTGCATATCATCATCCTTTTCCACAGATAGACTTAATCTGATTCCTGTCTATTTCATCAAGTAAGGCCCATGGAAAATCCAAAAACATATTGTGATGGGAAAGTCTACGGTTAGGGACCTCTCTAAGGTACTCAAGAGCAACGGTGTCTCTCTGGAGACTACAGTGCACCTGATACAGGCCATGGTGTTTGCAATCACTTGTTATGCATCAGAGAGTTGGACAACGACTAGGGAGGATAGAAGGAGAATTAATGCCTTTGTGCTGTGGTGCTGGATAAGAGTATTGAATGTACCATGGACTGCCAAGAAAACAAACAGATTCATCCTGGAGATGGTTAAACCAGACTACTCCTTGGAGGCAAGGATTCTGGGGCTTCGTCTGACATACTTTGGACATGTTGTAAGGAGGGACAGGACCTTGGAGAGGGACATCATGCTTGGGAGGGTGGAGGGACTGTGCAGGAGGGGAAGACCCTGTATGAGGAGGATTGATTCAGTGACTGGGGTAACAGGGATGGGTGTGTCAGAGGCAGTGCGATTGGCACAGGACAGAGTGGGGTTTAGGGCTGTTGTACATAGGGTGGCTATGAGTCGCAAATGACTCGACGGCACATAATAACAACAACAAGGTTCATGCATGCAGTTGACAAAGTCATTTTTTAAAAGATATTTGACAGGAATACATCACTGGTTATACATTCTGTCATGAGCTTCCTAGCCTCATTTCTGTCACCAAGGCGGTGTTTTCCAGTGAAGGGGTCTCTCTTCTTCCTATGTCTGTGGAAAGAGATGATGGTGAAGCTTCACAGCAGGCATTCAAATGCCAGCGACTGTATTGCAGACCACCGATTACTCCTCTGTAAGTGTAAATGGAAGCTGAAGAAAATGAAAATATGTTCCTTACTCCCAAAATAAGCCTTCAGCTTATCCCACCCGAAATAAAGAAAACAAAACCAAAACACAACAAAAACCAGCATTTCAAGACGAGATTTGATGAATTTATTACTATTGACCAAAACCCAAACAAGTTATTGGAATAAGGGCATGCTGAGTGAACTAACTCAGATTTATATGGATAAATATTGCATAAGAGCTATTGTAAAAATAGAAAGATAACTAGTAAAATGTGTGTGGCTAGCCAAAGAAGGAAGGTGAGAAGTCAGGGGGACTGAGGGTGAGGAGGGGTGGGAAATCCTGAGGTCATAGAGTGGGTAGAGGGAGGAATTAAGAAAGGGCCAGTGGGGATTTGAAAAGATGGGTTAATAGTGGGCATAAATCAATGGTGATTGATTTTATAAAACACAATATATGGGAATGATTGTAAGAAACATAATGTGAGTGGGTGGAAAAAACCTAAAAATAAAAAAGGACATTGTCATCCATGAAAAAAATAGAAGGTGGTTACAAAGACAGGGAAGAAAGTAAAGACCAAAATGAATATCAGAAGAGACTCTGCATCCTACACAAGAACAAAGAGGCTAAAATAAAAAGCAGAAATACTGAGATGAACCAACATGTCAAAGGACATCTCAAAAGATGTTGTTATGTGCCGTCGAGTCGCTTGCGACTCATAGAGACCCTATGTACAACAGCCCTAAACTCTGCTCTGTCCTGTGCCAATCACACTGTCTCTGACACTCCCATCCCAATTTCCCCAGTCACTGAATCAATCCACCTCATAGAGGGCTTTCCCCTCCTGCGCTATCCCTCCACCCTCCCAAGCATGATGTCCCTATCCAGGAACCGGTCCTTCCTTACAACATGTCCAATGAATTATTAATATAAAATGCACAAATAATTAGAGTTATGCAACCTAAAGGTAGGAACACCTCCACCATTTCTCAAGCTGAAAGGACTGAAGAACAAATTCAGGTCTCAAGTTGCAACACTGCAGGATAAAATGGGCAAACCTTTCATTGCTGCAGAAAGTATCAAACTAAGATGGAAAGAATCCACAGAGTCACTGTGCCAGAAAGACTAGGTTGATACTAAACCATTTCAGGATCAGTATACAATTAAAAGTCAGTAGTCCTGAAGACAGAATTACAAGCTGTACTGAAGGAATTGGGCAAAATAACAACTCAATGACAACTCATTGCCTTTGAGTCAGACCTGACTCATCGATGACCCTTCAATGAGCTTTCAGCAGCTGTAAACTGCCTGGGAGGAGATCACCCATTTTTCTCCCATGGAACAGCTCATGGATTTGAACCACTTGCCTTTGGGTTCCAGAATAACTGCCACTCTCTAGGCACCAGGCCAAAAAAAGAGAGAACTCAGGAATTGATGGTCTATCATATTCATATGAGCTGTTCCATTAAATGCATATAGCCCTGCATGTATTCACTAGCAAGCAACCTGGAGAACATTTACCAGGCCAACTAAATGCAGAAAATCCATAGTCTAATATTTTTTTAACTTGTTCTAACAGAGTGTAGGAGCTAGGGAACACTATAATTAATATTACATTCAAATGAAATCTTGCTGAGGATTTTTCCAAATCAGCTGGAACAGTAAAAATATCAACTAAGAACCATTGTTATTAAAGCTGGATTCAGAAGAGGCAGTAGAATAGACTATCACTGCTTGGTTAGAAGAATGTTGGCTGAAAGTAGAGAATACCAGAAAAATGCTACTTGTGTTTATTTGACAATCTCAAAGATGTTTGACTGCACAGATCATAACAGATAATATAAAACATTGAGAAGAATGGAAATACTAAAGCACTTAATCTTCTTCATGTCAACCTATACATAGACCAAAACACCAGGGGTTTTTAATTAAACAAGGGACATTGCTTGGTTTAAATTGGGGAAGGCATGTGCCAGTGTTGTATAATTTTTTAATACCTGTGCAATATATTTGCCAAGACTAACCTCACCAAGAAAGACTATGTGAAGAAGAATGAAGCATCAAACTTGAAGAAAAAGTTATCAACAACTTGCTATATGCAGATGGTACAACCTAGGTGGCTGAAAACAAGATTTGAAGCACCTAGAGGAGAAGACAAAATATTATAGCCTTTAATAAAGATTACATCTCCACATCAGGAAAACAAAAATAATGAAACCTGTACTGAAGATTATCCAAAAACTACTGGAACAACACATCAACAGAGAACTACCAGAATTCCAGGCTGCGTTTGGAAGGGGTCGTGGTACTAGAGATATTGTAGCTGATGTTAGATGGATCTTGGCTGAAAGCAGGGAATACCAGAGGAATGTCTATCTGTGTTTCATTGACTATGCAAAGGCATTTGACTGTGTAGATCATAACAAACTATGGCTGGCTCTGAGAAGAATGGGAATCCCAGAACACTTGATCGTTCTAATGCGAAACTTATACTTGGACCAGGAGGCAGTCATCAGAACAGAGCAAGGGAACAGTGCATGGTTCAAAATTGGGAAGGGCGTACACCAGGGATGCATCCTATCTCCATACCTTTTCAACCTATATGCAGAACAGATTATCTGGGAGGCTGGGCTCTATGAGGAGAAATGTGGGGTCAAGATTGGTGGACGATTTATCAACAACCTGCGTTATGCGGATGACACAACCCTGCTTGCTGAAACTGAAGAGGACCTGAAGCGCCTGCTGCAGAGTGTCAAGGACTTCAGCCTACAATATGGATTGAGGCTCAATGTCAAGAAGACAAAGATTCTCACCACTGGACCAATTGGCAGCATCAGGATGGATGGTGAAGAGATTGAGATTGTACACAGCTTTAGTTTGCTTGGCTCCACAGTCAACAGTCTTGGCACCAGCAGCCAGGAAATTAAAAGGTGTATTGCCATGGGAAAGTCTGCTGTTAGCGAACTCTCCAAAGTACTGAAGAGCAATGGTGTCTCTCTGGAGACTAAGGTATGTCTGATACAGGCTATGGTCTTCACAATCACTTGTTATGCATCAGAGAGTTGGACAATTACCAAGGAGGATAGAAGGAGAATTGATGCCTTTGAGCTGTGGTGCTGGAGAAGAGTATTGAGAATACCATGGACTGCTAGGGAAACAAACAGATTTGTCCTGGAAAGGGTTAAACCGGGTGGCTCCTTGGAGGCAAGGATTCTGAGGCTCCGTCTCTAACATACTTTGGACATGTTGTGAGGAGAGACCGGTCCTTGGAGAGGTACATCATGCTTGGGAGGGTGGAGGGACGGCGCAGGAGGGGAAGGCCCTCTATGAGGTGGATTGATTCAGTGACTGGGATAATTGGGATGGGAGTGTCAGAGACAGTGAGATTGGCACAGGACAGAGCGGAGTTTAGGGCTGTTGTACATAGGGTTGCTATGAGTCGCAAGCGACTCGACGGCACATAGCAACAACAAAAACCACAACCACAACAACAATCCAATAATGTCTTGACAAACGGAGAAAAAACTTGGAGCTGTATAGGAAGTTTTATTGTAATCGGATCCATAAACAACACTTGAGAAAAACAGAAGTCAAGAAGTCAAAAGATGTATTGGTGAGCAAATCTGCTGTGGAGGATCTCTTTAAAGTTTCCAAGAGCAGAGATAACAGTTTAAAACTAAAGTTCACTTGATCTAAACTCTGCAATTTTTAACTGTGTGGGAAACATGGACAATGAATAAGGATGGCTGAAGAAGAATCGGTGTTTTTGAACAGAGGTGAAGGCAAAGGGTATTGAAATGCCATGTACTGTGCGAAGACCAAGCTCATACACCTTGAGAGAAGGGCAATCAGCGAGCTTCTTGGAAACAAAGAATGAGAAGCTTTGTCTCACATCTTCCAGAAAGTTTTCAGGAGGAGCTAGTCCTCAGAAAAGTACATCAGGCTTGTAAATACAGAAGGTCAGCTAAGGAGTGGAATGTTTTCAAGGAAATGAACTGACATTCACCACCCCAACCTCACTAGCTTGTTCTCATAGAACAGAGACTCAAGAAGATGAGAATCTTTGTAGTGCTAATGAGCGATCAGTTGGGAACTGATGCAAACTAATCTCTGCTGTGTCCTCCTGGCAAAGGAAGTCACAATGCCCAGCACATTTAAGTTGTGGTGACGACACTCTTAAGTGTTTTATGTACATATAAGTATATATATGAGCAAACACACACACACACACGCACACACAAACTATCTCAAGGCATTTTTTAATTCAGCATTTTAAAATTTTATTCATATTCTGTTGTGAAAACATCATACCTTTTTACTATCAGATTGTCCATTACCATAAATAGGAGCTCATTGCTTTTAAAGATCATTCCCTTTCCCATTCCCATCCATTTCTGTTAAACAAAAATACATTTTGTTCTGTATACATTTGCCCATTCTTTTGTCATACATGAAGCTTTATGTGTCCCTTTGTGATTTATTTCTTTATGATGTTTTTGTATTCCACCCATGCTGTAATATGGAACTTAGGCATTATTTCTCTTTACAGTTAGGTGGTATGATCCATTTTGTTCATTCTTTCACCCCTTGATGCACTTGAGGTTGTTCCTGACTTTTCATTACACTGATCCGTATTTCTGCTTGTATTGCTTCCTTCAGGTCATCTGGGTATACTTGCAGGAGTGAAAGGCTGAGTTATATGACCCTTGGAAAAAAGACATCGTGCTTTGAAGTGCAGAGAATCAGAGAAAGAGAGGAAGACTCTTAGGGAAATTGATGGACACAGTGAGTGAAAATTAGATAAACAGAGCAAGGATGTGAGGACAGCAGAGGATCAGCACGTTACAATTTACTGTCTATGGAGTTGCTATGAGAGAAAGTCAACTCAACTGCCCCTAACAACAACAACAACAATAACAACAGTATAATAGTTTTGTTTAACTTTGTGAAGAACCACTGGTTTTCTATATTTCTCAGCATTCCAATTTGTCTACATCACCCTCTACTTTTTACCGTACCTTTGTTTTTAGTTTTGTTTAGTCTTTCACTAATGACTAGCATATTGAGGGTGAAAAGTTATTGATTTGTGTCTCTTTAATGACTACAGTCTTGGATGAATTTCAACCAAGGTGCTTCTTGGATGTAAGGATGGTGAAACTTGATCTCATAAAGGCAAAGAAAGGCATTATGCTTAGAAAAGGAGAGAGCAGGCAAAAGAGAAGAAGATTCTCCTGAAATCGATTGACAGTGAGCGCACCAATAAGTTTGAGCATCGTGGAAATCTGATCACGACACAGGACATTGAAACGTCTCAGTCTATTGTTCACAGAGGCTCTTGCCACAGAGTTGTAGTTAAATAAGAGGCACCTAAACAACAACCGCCAGGACTATCAACATTGAGCATGTTTTCAAGATCGTATTGGTCACATAAACTATATATCTATGAGAAAAGCAACATAATCACATTGCCAAGAACAGAGGTCTAGTGAGACATGATTACACACACACACACACACACACACACACACACACACACACACACACAGAGTCCATCGAAAGGAAGGGTCTGAGGAATAGCATATAGTTGTAGTAGATTATTATGGCCAGAAGAAAGGCATTATTAAAGGAACAAGGGCACCATGGTGACGGCCAGGTTCAAACTCTATGAACTCCACAAAGGGGAACTGCCCACATCAACAACATCCACAGTATAAAATTGATCCTTATAAGGTTAGATATAGCTCCCTACTCTCCTGCACCTACTTCTGCTAGTCACTAGGTCCTAAATTCATTACAAACGTCCGCACAGACTTTACAGAATCTCTTTTTACTTACAATTGTGGGGTTTAATGAGGAAACAGTTGCTAGGCGTGGGGGAAGGCAAAGGATGTCATATAGCAATCCCAAACCAGGTGAATAGCAAGACACACAACCTCTCAGTTAATTCAGACAGCTTCTCAATCAACAGAAAGATGAAGTCTATCAATTGATGCAGGCAAAATGTCTCTGGTGCAGAAACCCCCAGCCCTGAAGGACAAACACTGATTTCTCGGATTCTTTATCTTTCCTAGTGTTGAGGTTCCTGTCTCAAGAGTTCTGGCCCTGGCTCCAACAGGCTATGCTTTACCACAGTCTCATTGTAGTCTGATTGACTCTCTTTCTTGTGATGGCCTCTGACACAGACACACAAGTCCCACAGTTGAGGTTGCTAGAGACCACACCTCCCGGGGGATGCTAAGGGAGTGAACTTCAAATGGAGAAATAGTTGGTATCTTGACAAGGAACAAAGGAAATCTTCACTTAAACATGGATCCTAAATATTGGTGGACCTCTGAGTTTACCTGCAAAATAGAAGTGAAAACTTAGACCTTTATTAAAATAGTCTTGCTTGGAAGTCTATGGAGTATTTCAGGCAACTATTTCCGGATCAATGACCAGAGGCAGATCAGGTAAGTTAAGTGACTATTTCCAATAGACTAGCAAAGAAAACAATCATGAGGAATTCTAAAGAACAATATTACTTCAGTCTTCCTGTTTCATAAATGTGAAGACTAAGAGTGAGGCGGGTTTGTCCATGGTCACATAATATCAGAATTTCATCTAGAATCTTGGAATTTTCTCCTTGAAATATCTGGCCTCTAAGTTGTTACCTGAAAAATTATTATTGTCATGACAGGAGTCCAGAAAAAGGCTGCATAATGAAGTAGACTTTGGGGGCAGGGATCGTATAACAATGAAATAATTTTTTTCTTTTACTTTTCAAAGAGAAGAGTGAACTGGGAGGGAGGTTGAGCAGGGAGAAAAGTGCAACAATGAATGAAAGGAAATCCAACAACTCTGTTAACTTTCATTAAAATTAATAAAAAAATAGAAAAGTGGTTCCTTTTAACATCTAAACTGACTACAATCTCTGATAAAGATGCCTATATCTATCAAGATCCCTTTTTAAAAATCTTTTTTAATTATAATTATTACTACTATTATTATGAATTTCAATGAAAATTTACAGAGACTTTGGATTTCCATTCATCATGTCTTTTTCCCTTGAGGATGCATCCAAAGTCAATAAAAAGACAAAGAAATCCCTAGCTCAGGAGGAAAGATTACCTGGCACACAAACTTGTTGACAGTTAGAACACGTGAAGGATATTATCTTTAAATTAGCTGGAGAAAATGAATATTGCTTACTTGTTATGCTTACCCTTAGAGCTGCTCTGAGAATCAGCAGGACAAGTGCCACTGTAGATAGTATTTTTTAATTAAATGGAAAATAACTTCTTGTGATTAATCTGCTTCTTTGGGGATTTGATCCAGGAACTCATCAATTTAAAATCGAGGGACCTGCAAGTTCACAGACAAACCACTTTCATCTCCATCTCTCCTTGAACAAATTGGGAGTCAGGCAAGAAAGAACGATTGCAGAATAAGAAAAACACCAGCCAGGGCAGACCTAAGTAAGATAGGAGAGGAGGGACCAGACTCCAAAGGAGAGACTGAGCACAGCTGAGATCAAATCCCTCCCAGGAGAACTTCTCATGAGAGCAGATCCTCGTACCAGAAAACCTCCTTCTAAGACCTAGATCTATCACTTCTCTGTCACTTTGGTAGATGCATAGGAGTCAGTTTTCTCATCTGTAAAATAGGACCACCATTAATGTGCAGCTTGAAAAAGAGCATAATGCCAAAGAAGATAAGATATCTGGAGTCATATTACCTGGATTTGAACTTTTAAAAGGCTCCACATTTTTGTGGCCTAAGCAAATCATATAAATTCCCTGTGTTGTATTTTTACTTCTGTGAAATTGGCAGGATAAGAGGATCTGTTTCCAGGGTTGTTGTGAGGATTAAATGAGTACAGACATGCCGTGCACTGTTGTTGTTGCTGTTGTTATGTGCTGTCGAGTCGTTTCCGACTCATAGCGACCCTATGCACAACAGCTCTAAACCCTGCTCTATCCTGCGCCAACCGAACCGCCTCTGACACACCCATCCCGATTACCCCAGTCACCGAATCAATCCATCTCATAGAGGGTCTTCCCCTCCTGCGCTGTCCCTCCACCCTCCTAAGCATGATGTCCCTCTCCAAGGACCCGTCCCTCCTGGCAACATGTCCAAAGTATGTCAGACGAAGCCCCAGAATCCTTGCCTCCAAGGAGTAGCTTGGTTTAATCCTCTCCAAGATGAGTCTGTTTGTTTTCCTGGCAGTCCATGGTACATTCAGTACCCTTCTCCAGCACCACAGCTCAAAAGCATCCACTCTCCTTCTGTCCTCCCTAGTCTTTGTCCAACTCTCTGATGCATAACAAGCGATTGCAAATACCATGACCTGTATCAGGCGCACCTTAGTCTCCAGAGAGACACTGTTGCTCCTGAGTACCTTTGAGAGGTCCCTAACAGCAGACTTTCCCATTGCAATATGCTTTTTGATTTCCTGACTGCTGGTACCAAGAGTGTTGACTGTGGAGCTGAGCAAACTGAAGCTGTGAACACTCTCAATCTCTTCGTCATCCATCCTGACGCTGCTAATTGGTCCAGTGGCGAGAATCTTTGTCTTCTTGACATTGAGCCTTAGTCCATACTGAACTGTACTGCACTGTAGCATGGCATAAAAAACCAGCAAAACCAACATGTGTTGTCATAACCCACTGCTAATGTACAACACAGAAGAGAAAAGAGATTTTGGTGGGAAATTAGCCAGGTTTCCTCTTATTTTCTTAAATATTATATGCATTTTTCTCTGCTGGATTATCAGCGCCCTCACCTGATGTTGAACAGGAAGCTTGCATTGAAAGATCTTTGAGTCCCAGCTTATAGGAGTCTTGCTTATTCACCATCATTAAATCTCTGGACAAAAGATGGGACAAAGCAGAAGTCCTTCCTCCACGACAACAGTGGGTGCTCTGTTCAATTCAGAGGAGGCAGCGTCCACGAGGAAACCGCGTGGGAGTTCTTCCTTGTGTCTAGGCTTCGGTCGTGCACTGCTCCCACTGTCCCTTCCCCTCTGGTTTTAGAAGAAAAAGCAGAAAATAATCTTTGAAGATTCCTGATGACAGTTCAGAATATAGTGATACATTCCTTCAATGCATTGTGCGTTCAAGATATTCTGGGTCTAGTTCAGCTGTCAGATGGGCTGATTGATGCTGTTGCCAAGATAGCCAAGTAGGCCCATCTCCATGAAAAAGCTCACCTTATTCTTGGTAGCACAATGGGCCACCAAGAGATGGAAAGGGTGCAAACACAGTAAGACTCGCTGGAAATACTTCTCAGGGAAGGCAATTTCATGAATGAGGTCTAGTAAGCAAATGGCACCAAACTTCCCTACATCCTCCTCAATCACCATGTGGTCTGTCGGGGGGATGGTCTTGTTCTTGACCTTGGCTTGTCCACATTTCAGAGTTCCCGGACAGACTTGAGATTCGGAAACCCCCGAGTCCCTAAGATTCCACTGTACACAGCACTGTTAGAGTTTACAGGGGTCACTTTGACAAAGACACCACTGAAAATCTTCTTCAGGCCGAGTCTTGCAATGGTCGTCCACACCAGGTGACTCACCCCATGAATGCTCTGGCTGTGCCAAGGAACGTTCATCTGGCACTTCCAAGGCACAAGCTTTCTCTTCTGGTCATTTGATGAGTACTCTGTCATGTTACTGTGGCCAGGAATCAATCAGCAATGATTCCAGTTACTTGAAGCTGAGCCTTTGTCCTTTCCTCTGCTTCTACTTTTCCAAAAGTGCTTGCATGGCCTGTGTTGCTTTGAGACACCATCATTTAATGCTTAAAACTCTCAGCAGTAGCATCATCTTCAACTCTTTTTTATGGAAGGAAGAATTAGAATCTTGTTCTTACTAAAGTGAGAATGACTGACAGACCTGCCAACGGATGCTTCTTCTCTTTAGCCCCCACATTAGCACACATTGAAAGCCTCTACCCTTGAACACAGAGAAGAAGGGATCTATTAGCAATTTCTCCCAACAGACCTCTCCACACTCAGTCCAGGTTGAAAGCAGTTTTATTTGCTTTTCAAGTGGTAAAACCCAGGGCATACTCAGTCAAGTATTATCATGTTCCTGGAAGTCATGTGGACATGCTTACTTGCCCAGTGGATGAAATGTTCACATGTTAACCAAAAGTTTGGTGGTTTGAGACCACTCATAGCGACCCTATGAGCCAAAGACCTGAACACTTGTATAACTCTCTTTGTTTCTCCATATTAATAGAGTTTCCGGAGGCAAGCCATTTCAGAAGTCGGTGCCCCTCCTGTTTCCAGGATTGTTTTAATCAGGTAGTTCTATCAAACACTGTCCACCAGGGGTAACCATCACCACGTTTGGCACATCAGTGTCACAGTGTTTAGCATCACAGCAACCACAAGTTACCTCTGTACAGCAATGCACAGAGCAGTGCTATACCACTTAGAAGAATGTTTAACATAAAAACAATTAAAATCAGTCCTGAGGGCCACAGATTAAAATCACCCACCTTTGGCTTGGTAGTTTAACTTTCTGTCCACTAAACCAACAGAATTCTTTCTATGTTGTCATTGTTATTGCTGTTAAGTCCCTTCGAATTGTAGACGACTCATAGCAACCCTATGAATGTTTAGTTTAAGCATTCAGTTTAGGAAATTCTACGATGACTCTGTTCTTTCCTACTGGCTCTCTATGAATGAAAATCTACTCGCAGGTGATTATGGTGACAGCTGGGTTACACAGGTCAGACAGGATTGAAATGTGTTAAAGCTAGAGCTCTCTTTATCTCTTGACTGCTGGCTAATATTTCCCATGGAGGGATGAGTTGGGGTGACTGTAGTTAAGTGAACTGATACACACACCCAGTGGTAATTTAGCAAAACACCGATGAGTTTGGTGAAGGGACAGCGCAGAAGAGACAGACTTCAACTCTGGATAAGAGAAATTGATTCAGTAATTAGGACAATGTGGGAAGGTGCGTCGGACTCTGTGAGACTGGCTCAGGAAGGGGCAGGCTTCAGAGCTATTGTACTTACAGTCACTATGAATTCAGGCGACTCAAAACCACATAACAAAAATAACAACTAGTCTTCAGGCAACAATGAGACTTGGAAGAAAGAATTTCTCTCCTTTCTTTTCTGGCATAGAGCTACAGAATTGTATAGCTGACAGGAAACTTAGAGAATGCAGGCTTACTTCATTTTATTGTGCTTTGCAGATACTGCCTTTTTTAAAAACACAAATTGAAGGTTTATAACGACTCTTCAATGAGCCATTCTACTTACTCGCTTTTTTTCAATAATGTGCTCACTTTGTGTCTCTTTCATTTTGGGGTGGTTGTTGTTCTTGTTGTTAAGTGTCATCAAGCCGCTTGTGACTCATAGCAACCTTATGTACAACAGTTCTAAACCCTACTCTATCTTGTGCCAATCCCATCGTCTCTAACACAACTACCCCATAACTCCAGTCACTGAATTAATTCATCTCATTGATGGTCTTCCTCTCTTGTGCTGTCCCTCCACCCTCCCAAGCATGATGTCGCTCTCCAAGAACTGGTCCCTCCTTGCAGCATGCCCAAAATATGTCAGACAGAGCTTCAGAATCCTGGCCTCCAAAGAGCAGCCTGGTTTCACCCTCTCCAGGCTGAATCTGTTTGTTCATCTTCAATATTCTTCTCCAGCACCATAACTAAAAGGCATCAATTTTTCTTTTATTTTCCCTAATCATTTTCCCCAAACATTGAGGACTCTTCTTCATAGGGTCGCTATGAGTCCCCTGCAAATCGACGGCACTTAACAACAATCATTTTCCAGATTTTTGATGAATAGAAAACAATTGCAAAGACCATGGCCTGGATCAGGTACACCTTAGTCCCCAGACTGACATCATTGCTCTTCAGTACTCTGGAGATGTCCCTGACAGCAGACTTTCCAAGTGCAATTGGTCTTTTGATTTCCTGGTTGTTGGTGTCAAGAGTGTTGATTGTGAAGCCAAACAAACTGAAGCTGTTAACAATCTCAATCTCTTCACCATTCATCATGATCTACCAATCCACCCAGTGGTGAGAATCTATGTTTTCTTGCTGTTGAGCTTCAATCTGTATTTAAGGCTGCAATCCTCGAACTTCTGTGGGATTTCTCATAATATTTAAAACTTTTAAAAATGTACACTTACACTTTACCGAAGAAGAAATTCAGATGACCAAGAAGCACATGAAGAAACATTCAAAATCCCTAGTCAACTTGATGGCACATACCAACAACATTTCTATATATTGTGTTACTTGCTTTACTATGATGGTCTAGAATTGAAGTTGCTGTATCTTCAGTGTATACCTGGATCTGTGAGGTAGGGCATGAGGACGCCGAGTCCCACAAAGACTGAAAACTCAAATGTGATGCAAGCCATTACATTTTATGCAGGTGAGAAAAACCAAGAGAATGAGTTCGTGGATGATATATGATGTAAGCCAACCCAGTAACAGAGGATCTTTACAACAAGTGCTAAGCTGTTGCTGACAAAAATGATGACTTCAGGAGGGTCTGAAATTTAGCCACCCTTCAAAGACGGAAGCAAACTTATCCTCTAAGTGCAATTTTCAGTCAAAAATAAACAAACTTATTATGTGAGGCATAATCCCTGGAGACCACTCACACCAACCATATAAAGCCAGGAAAGCCACATTTGTCCAAGAATAAAACCTTGAAATCAGGAAAGGAATAGGGTAGAAAGATTAAGGGAAATGAGAATCATAGGAAAGTAGTGGGAAGAGTGTGAGAGCATTGAGGTAATTGCAACTGATGCCTGAAAACAAGGTGTGTACGAATGGTTGAATGAAAAACCAATCTGTTCTGTCAACAGTCACTCAGATCACAACTTTAAAAGGTAGAAGTTGGGAACTTTTAAGAGAGTGATTAGGCTCTGGAGTGCGGGTAAGAGGGACTAAGGTCACATGGTCCAGAGCAAGGTGTGCTATCAACTCAAAAGAATTTTCTCAGCGAATGGGGAACTAACAGGTTCATTGGGACAACGAGGGATAATCTCCTTTTGAATGATTCATAGTCTTATAAACCTGCTGGTTGGAGGGTCAGCTCCAATTCATTTCTGATCGATGGGAACAGGAGTGACTAGGAACCATGTGCACATGTTACAGAGGGACTGTGTCAATTCATCTCATCCAGGTTCTTTCTCTCCTGTGCTGACCTTCCAAGCAGAATGTCCTTCTCCAAGGATTGGTGTGTTGAATAAGGAAACAGAATTCAAATAAAGGGTCCAAAGAGAGAGGACGACCCCTCAACCAGTTGAATTGACAAGGTGGCTGCAACATGGACTCAAGTGTGTCAGAGATGATGAGGATGGCACAGGATAGGACAGGGTTCCGGTCTGGTGTTCATAGGGACGCTGTGAGTTGAA
This sequence comes from Elephantulus edwardii, assembly GCF_000299155.1. Lineage (NCBI taxonomy): Eukaryota > Metazoa > Chordata > Mammalia > Macroscelidea > Macroscelididae > Elephantulus > Elephantulus edwardii. The sequence continues at coordinate 14,969,206 of NW_006399785.1, read as the reverse complement.
CTTGGCTTCACAGCACCTAACAACAACCACCACATCAAACAGCCATACCACCTTTATCTACATCTTTAACATCACGTCTCTCATCTGTGTCAGGGTAGAGTTGTGTACACTATGGTTTTTCAGGACAGACTTGTTTTGGGGATATATAGCACCCAGGCTTTCTTTCAAGGTGCATTCAACATGCCAGCTAGTAGTTGAGTGCCCTGAAAATGTGGACCACCCAGACACTTCTGGTATTTGAACAGAGCCTTACTCTTGGAAAAATAATTTCACATACAGTATTGCCTTTACCAGTGCGCTTCATTCTAACTTTAAAGTAGACAGAAGATCCATTTACAGAGAAAGAAAAGCTCAGAGGATATAAATAAAATTTCCATTATTTCACAATGAATAAGGATGACAGAAGAAGACTTGATGCCTTGGAGCTGTGATGTTGGACAGCAGCACTAAACATCTCATGGATGACCAGGAGAATAAACAATTATGTCTTGGAGAGGGTGCAGCCAGAGAGCTCTTTAGAGGCAAGAGTGATGAGGCATTGCCTCATATACTTTGGGAAAGTTGCTAGGCGCTTCCTTGGAGAAGGACATGATGTTGGGAAGGGTGGAAGGTCAGCGAGGGAGAGGAAGATGCTCAACCAGGTGGACTAACACGACGACTGCCACATTGGGCTCTTGTGTGTCAAAAAGTGTGAGGATGGTGCAGGAAAGAACAGGGTTCAGATTCTTTGTTCATAGAGTAGCTGTTGTGCTCAACTTGAAGGCACCTAGGTTTGTTGTTATGTGCCGTCGAGTCGTTTGCGACTCATAGCGACCCTATGTACAACAGCCCGAAACCCTGCTCTATCCTGTGCCAATTGCATTGCCTCTGACACACCCATCCCGATTACCCCAGTCACTGAATCAATCCACCTCATAGAGGGTCTTCCCCTCCTGTGCTGTCCTTCCACTCTACCCAGTATGACGTCCCTCTCTAACAACAGTAATAATTTGCTATAGGTAGAATTTGAACTGGAGCTTTGACTGTCTGACACTTTATAAAACTGTCTACCCTCTATGACTTGTCTTCTCGCTCGGTATATGTTTGAGTTGTGGAAACTGTCTCACTAGTTCAGTATCACGCAAGCATCATGCAAGTTTTGTTCAGTGTCACATCTTTGGTCTCAGTTTCATGTGTTTTGTTTTTTTCTCTCTTCTACGCTTTCTGTTTGTGTCTGTGTGTGGATGTCTTTATGTGTATGTCTGTATAAAGTGGCATTAATTGGGTTTTGTAATTAGTCATCATTCAAAATTATGTTCTGTATGCTGTGTCCTCAATATCTCACTGTAACAGTTTCCTGTTCTCTGAAATATACAGGATAGAAATATACGTATATAAAGAATCAAGAACAGTTTCAGACACACTTTAGGTTCTCAGAAATTATTCACGCCTGATTATACTCCAATATTTACAGATGTAGATTTCAAAATCCCTTTTCCTGCTGTATTCAGGATCACTCTGCGATATATCCCCATAGCTTGCAGGCTTTAAATACCAGAGCCATCCTCAAAGAGTCAAAAGACCTCTTTAAAATACTAAAAGGCAAGAAGTCAGTTTAAAATTAACATTGACTTGATTCAAGTCATGGCATTTTCAATCGCTTCATATGCATCGGAAAGTTGCATCATGAATAGAGAAGACTGGAAAAGACTTGATCATTTTAAACTGTGATGATGACAAAGAGAATATTGAATATGCCATGGGCTGCAAAACAAACAAGTCTGTGTGGGAGGGGTGCAACCAGAGTGCTCCTTAGAAGCAAGGATTGTGAAACTTCATGTCACATACTTTGAAAGTGTTGTCAGAAGGGGCCAATCTTTGGAGAAAGACATCATGCATGGGAAAGACAGAGGTACAGTTAAAGAGAGGACTCTAAACAAGGTAGGCTGACACGACGTCTTTAACAAAGGCCTCGAGCATGGCCGAGGTTGTAGTGACAGCACTGGATAAGGCAATGTTCTTACATGCTATTCATAGAATTGCTAGGAATCTCAGTACTCTCATGGACACTGAAAAGTAACAAAGCAGGAAAAGGAGGTGACAGAGCTAAAGAAAGGCGTGAGCAGGTATTTGAACTGTAGTAGAATTCAGTGTAGGGAAAAGACTGAACAGTGGGCAAAGGCTTTTGCCCCTAACGTACTTATTTATTCACCTAACTGTTTATTCATTTTTTTCATATATTAAATATTTCTGAGGTTGAAAGCAGATGTGGAAACCATTTCCAAAATAGCTTGCCTCAAGAAACTCGATGAACTCGGAGAAACGATGAAAGTTATACAAGTGCTCAGGTCTTAAGTTCATAGGGTCATGAGTTGTTTACGACTTGATGGCTCTGTTGGCCTAGTGGATAGAAAGTGATGCTACCAAGCCAAAGATGGGTGATTTTAATCTGCAGCCCTCAGGCCTGCTTTTGTTTTTGGCCAAATATTCTTCTAAGTGGAATAGCACTGGTCTGTCTATTTGCTGTATAGAGGTAACTCCTGGTTGCTGTGAGGCTAAACACTGTGACAATGATGTGTCAAATGCGAGAAGTGTTACTCGTGGTGGACAGTGTTTGGTGGAGCTCCCGATTAAAACAAGGTTAGAAACAGGAGCAGCATCCACTTCTGAAATAGCTTGCCTCCAGAAACTCTGTGAACTTGGAGAAATGATGCAAGTTATACAAGTGTTCAGGTCTTTAATTCATAGGGTTGCTATGAGTCATCTATGACTCAAAGGTACTTAACAAGAACAACAACATTTCTGAGCACCACAATCTATCAATCTTGTGGTAAATATCACAGCACATATATAGGATAAAGCAGGAAGTGTTTTTATATAACATTGAGTCAATTCCAAGGATAAAGCAGGGAATGTGTTATGTATCGCTGAATCAACTCCAACTGCTAGCAACCCTGAATACAATAAAATATCACCTTTTGTGTCTGAGATATTTTGCTCAGCATAGTGTCCTCCAGGTTCACCCATTTTGAATAATATTTCATGAGTTCCTTGTTTTTTAATGCAGCATAGTATTCCATTGTGTGAATATACCACAGTTTCTCTATCCATTTGTTTGCTGATGGGCACTTAGGTTGTTTCCAACTCCTTGCTGTTGTGAACAAAGCCACTATAAACTTGGGTGTGTATATATCTGCTTGGGTGTCAGTTACGGTTTCTTTGGGGTATATTTCCAGTAGTGGAATTGCTGGGTGAAATGGTATCTCTATTTGCAATTTTTTGAAAAAGCGCCATACTGCCTTCCACAGTGGTTGCACCATTTTACACTTCCACCAACAGTGAATAAGGGTTATCGTTTCTCCACAGCCTCCCCAGCGTTTGTTGTCTGCTGTTCTGTTAAATTTAGCTATTCTGACTGGGGTGAGATGATATCTCATAGTTGTTTTGATTTTCATCTCTCTTAGATCTAGGGATTTTGAACATTTCTTCATGTGTTTGTTTGCCATCTGAATGACAAATACTGCATAGTGCTACTGTTGTAAAATGGGACTGACATCTGGATTGTGGGGTGACTGAGATAGATAGGATAAGTTATGTATACTGCATTGAAACAGATGAGAGAGAAAACAGTTTAAAAGGGATATAGGATTAGGAATAATCGCCATGACAGGAGTCCAGAAGGAAGGTTGCACAGTGGAGTGGACTTGGGGGGAGGGATTGTATAACAATGAAAGAATTTTTCTTTTACTTTTCAAAAAGAAGAGTGAACTGGGGGGAGGGGTGTGTGTTGTGGAATGTTGGGGAGGAAGGGAGGGCCTCTGGCCAGGGCAGATCCCCTAACCTCCAGATAAGTACAAGCCTCCCAGTGGCCTTTAATACGGGGTAGAGAAAGCTCCCCTGTGTTTGACTGTACCGGCTTGAGAAGGCTCGCCACCTGGAAGAGGGCTGCTGCATCTGTTGAGCTCAGAGTGGTCCACAGGAGGCTGAGCTTCCCCTAACCAATCCTCCCACCTCTATAAGCCCACCCTATCCTGTCTGCCTATTTACATATTTGTATATAAGTGCATTAGAGTAAGGGTAATTAAGGGTGGGGTCGAGCCTGGACCAGGCCCTAGCTTAAAATCCTTCACTGGCTTGGGGAGGGGAATTTTCCTTCAATCTGGAAGTCAGCTGGCTAAGTGGGGATGGCTAGTGCCTCCATCTGCTCCTCTTGGTGGCAGTCAGGCAAAGGAAGTTTCTGGGTTCTTTTGCTTTGTGTGTTACTGTCCTTTTGGACTTTCAAAACTGCCTGACCTTTAGAGTAAGGGTAATTAAGGGTGGGGTCTAGCCAGCAGAGCCTGCTCCAGGCCCTAGCTTAAAATCCTATTGGGCCCTCAGGCCTGCCTTTAATTGTTTTTGGTGAAACGTTCTTCTAGGTTCTGTATGTCCACTTGCTGTACAGAGGTTACTCCTGGTTGCTGTGAAGCTGAACACTGTGACACTGATGAGTCAAATGTGATAATGGTTACCCATAGTGGACAGTTTTTGGCGAAGCTCTCCAATTAAACAAGCTTGGAAGCAGGAATCACTTCCATTAACAGCTTGCCTCGGAAAATCCTATGAACCTGGAGAAAGGACGAAAGTTAAACAGGAAGTGTTCAGGACGTTCATTCATAGGGTCACTATGAGTCGCCTGTGACTCATGGCACTTAACAATAACAACAACAACAACAACATGCACTTGCAGATCCCAATAAAATTGAGCTGGACTGACTTTATGATTCTCTCCCAGAGTGGTGTATTTCTGTTGTGCTTACCCCCATCATGGTGTCACTGTCAAGTTGCTGGCAGGGAGAAAAGTGGAACAATGAATGAATGGAAATCCAAAGTCTCTGTAAATTTTCATTGAAATGAATAATAATAAAAAATTAAAACAACAACAAAACACAATAGAACATCACCCTGGTGGTACAGCTCCGATTTCACAGACCTTTGCTGTGCAAGGTCATCACAGACTCAATGCTGATCTATCTCCTGGGGTTGGGGGTGTTTCCACCTTTTTTCTTTTTCATTTTTTTCCACCTTTTTTCTAACTCTAGAATTTACCATGGATGATGTCTTTCCCCATGGACTAATTCCTCCTGATAACATGTTCAAAATACGTAAGAGAAATTCTCATCATCCTCACGTCTAAGCAGTGTACTGGGTGCACTTCTTCCAAGATACGTTGGCCTGTGCTCATGGCATTCCCTGGTAAACTTACTGTTATTCACCACCACCATAATTCAAAGATATCAATTCTTTTCACCTTTATTTATTGTCCAGCTTTAAGGTGCTTATAATACAATTAATAATATCATGGCTTGGTTCTCTAAAAAATGCCTATTGCCTACCTCCATCCACTTTTGGGGTAACTTCAGGTAAGTCACCTGCTCATTCAGTCTCTTCATATCTAACTGACAATAGTAACTTTTAGTTAGCTGAGAGAATATATCCTCTTCCCTTCCTGTCCCATCGGACCACCTCCAGGCACTAAATCAGATGTCAACACTTACATTTTCTTCAGGCATTAGGGAAAGATATTGATTAGAGCAGAGAATGACACTGTCTTCATATTTAATTGTAATATTTTAACTGTTATTGTTGTTAGGTGCTTTCAAGTTCAATACAATCCATAGTGATCCTATGAATAATAGATCTGAAATCTGTTCTATACTGTGTCATCCTCACAATTTCTAACACATTCAAGCTCATTGCTGCAGTAACTGTGTCAGTTCACTTAGTTGAGGGTCTTTCTCTCTTTCACCATCCCTCTCTCCACCTTTCCAAGCATGATGTCCCTTTCCAAAGAATAGCATTTCCTAGCAACATGCTCAAAGTATACGAGATGAAAGAAATGTTATCATTTTTACATGCAAAGAGAACTCTGTATGCACCCTCTCCAACACAAATCTATTTGTTCTTTTGTCAGCCTATGGGGTATTCAGCACTCATCTCCAACCTCACAGTTCAACGGGATCAATTCTTCTTCTGTCATCCTTAGTCATTGTCCAGTTTTCAGATGTATAGCAAGTGACTGAAAAGACTATGGCCTGAATCAGGTGCACTCTAGTCCTCAAACTGACATCATTGTTCCTCAGAAATTTAGATAAGTCCTTGACTACAGACTTTCCTAGTACCATTCATTTCCTGATCTCTTGACTTCTAGTACCAAGTGTAGCAATTGTGAGTCCAAGTAAGATGAAGTCATTGACAGTTTCAATGTTTTCTCCAGCAATCTTGATGTTGCTTGTAGGTTCTGAGCCAAGAATTTTTGTTTACTTGACTTAGATGCAGTACATATTGAAGGTTGTATTTCTTAATTTTCTGCACTTCCCCCTCACTTACCCAAGCAAGGTTGTGTCATTTGTGTAATGATGGCTATTGATAAGTCATCCTCCATTCCTGATGCCACCTTCTTCTTCATACAGTCCAGTATAAAGATTGAATTGAAATGCAGAAAGGATACAACCCTGATGGACACCTTTCCTAATTTTAAATCCTGTAGTATTTCCTTGCTTTGTCTGCAAAAAAGCCTCTTGTTCTAGCTATAGGTTTTGCACAAGCTCAATTAAGTGTTCTGGAATTCCCATTCTTCTCATAGCTAGCCATAACCTATCATGATATACAGTCAAATGTCATTTCTTAGTCAATAAAACACAAATAGACCTTGTTCCAGTATTGTTTGTTTTCTACCAGGAACCATCTGATATCAGTAAAAATATTCATGGTGCCATGGCCTCTCCTAAATCCAACTTGAACATCTGACAGTTCTCTATGTACTGTTCTAGTCATTTTATAATGATCTTAAACATCATTTTGCTTGCATATGATATCAATGATATTATTCAATAATTTCCACATTCTGTTGGCTCACATATTTAGATAGTGGGAACAAATATGAATCTCTCCCAGTCAGTCAGCCAGCTAGCTGTCCTTCCAATTTCCTGTCATAGACTTGTGAGCATGAGAATTGGCCAACACTGAGAATACTTCAGGAAATATTTCTGAAAGAATTTCCCACACAGAAATATTCCAGGAAGTATGTTTGATCAAGATGCAACAGTAAAGAGAAAAGAAGCTCAAACAGCTCTGAAGGTATTAGCAAATAACAAAGCCACAGAAATCGATGGGAAACCAAACTACCTGTTTCAAAAATAATAGTTGTTTTGTTTTCTCTTAAAAATAAGTTTTAATATTTTATCCCTTATATTTGGGTTTGTTGTTTTTTTTAAATTCATTGTTGCACATTTTTCTTCCCTCCATTTTTCTCTCTCCCAACGCATCTTGCAATGCACCCCTTGGTCCAGATTGTTGTCATACACATAATGCCTAATCATGTATTTTTTTTTTGGACAGTCCCTCCCTTCATCTATTCTAATGCAGTGTCCATTGATACTTTAACTAGATGAGCCCATATTTAATCTAAATGAAAGGTTTCCCAAGTGGAAACTCCTTATAACTGGGATGTACACATTTCTCAATTATCAAAAGTGTCCATGCAAGTTGTGCATCTCTCTAAATGACAACTGAAACATCATGAGAAATCACTGGAGACCATTGTTGTGAAAAATCTTCCAGAAGCACTTGGAAGAAAGTCTAAAAGAATTTTCTAGCGTTTGAAGTATTCTAGAAGTACATCTACTCCTGTTGTTGTTATGTGCCGTCGAGTCGCCTGCGACTCATGGCGACCCTATGTACAACAGCCCTAAACTCCGCTCTGTCCTGTGCCAATCTCACTGTCTCTGACACTCCCATCCCAATTATCCCAGTCACTGAATCAATCCACCTCATAGAGGGCCTTCCCCTCCTGCGCTGTCCCTCCACCCTCCCAAGCATGATGTCCCTCTCTAAGGACCGGTCTCTCCTCACAACATGTCCAAAGTATGTTAGAGATGGAGCCTCAGAATCCTTGCCTCCAAGGAGCCACCTGGTTTAACCCTTTCCAGGACAAATCTGTTTGTTTTCCTAGCAGTCTGTGGTATTCTCAATACTCTTCTCCAGCACCACAGCTCAAAGGCATCAATTCTCCTTCTATCCTCCTTGGTCATTGTCCAACTCTCTGATGCACAGCAGGTGATTGCGAAGACCATATCCTGTATCAGACGTACCTTAGTCTCCAGAGAGATACCATTGCTCTTCAGCACTTTGGAGAGGTCCCTAACAGCAGACTTTCCCATAGCAATGCGCCTTTTAATTTCCTGGTCTACTCCTAGAATTAAAAAAAAAAAAAGATTTGGATTCCAACAGTTTATTGTTAGAGTAAGTGAGACAAGGAAGGAAAAAAATGACTAACCACTTGGCTCGAAAGTGCAGATTTCCACGGTGAGTCATTTCAGTTTAATTAGGTCGTGGTCTGGCCTTCTCTAATGGTCAAGGGGTCATTTTAATGTCAGCACTAGTTTGCCTTGGATAAAGAGGGACAACCTGCTTATTTGCAGCCTTATCCATAACCTGTCACGGTGTGCAGTCAAGATGTGCAGCCTTAATTTGGATAATTCGGTCTGGATCATTCTTAATTTCTATCTAAAAGAGAGACTTGTGTCGGTAAAACTCGGCGTTTCACCAGCAAATTCCACAGGACGCCTTTCAAGCTGCATCTGGAGTGGTCTTTCTTCGTTCTATTTTTTCAGATGAGGCTTGCCAAGGATGAAGAAATAGGGGTGAGCTGGAGCGGAAATGGATATCAGGATCCAGGTTATCTGTCTTCAAAGGTGAAATGCAGGCAGAGAGCTTAGAGAGTGATGTGTCCACTTTCATCTCCCCAACACTATTCCACGGTTGGTGAAATTCAGACAGGTTATTTAATTTACACACTTACCTTGGAGAATGATGAAATACTCTTTATTGTTCTTACACTATGATTTACCTTTTTGCCCCTAAACCTGTAAGTATGACAAATGAAGGGGATTTTGAACTAGTGCCGACTTCCCAGTTTATCTTGTCTTATCTGAAGTCCCTAGAGTTTATGGACTGAACGTGAAGGAGTTCTTAGATTGGTTGACAAAGGTTTGGCTATTGTTAGGGGGCCTCTTGCATACTGTCAAGAACAAACAGATATCTTGGACAAAATGCACCCAGAACTCTCCTTGGAGGCCAGGAGGGTGAAACTTTGTCTCATATTCTTTGAGCATATGTTGCTGTTGCTATTGTTGTTATGTGCCATGGAGTTGATTATGACCCCTAGTGACCCTATGAACAACAGATATGAACCCTGTCCTATCCTGTGTCAACTCACACTTCCCTATCTTGGTAGTGACTGTGTGAATCCACCTGGTTGAGGGTCTTCCTCTCCTTAACTGACCCTCTACTTTTCTCTCTCCAAGAATAACCTCTCCTACCAACACGCCTGAAGCATATGAGGCAAGACTTCACCATCTTTTCCTCCAAAGAGCATTCTGACTACACCTTCTCTAAGACATATTTATTGTTTCTTTTGGCCATCCGTGGATGTTCAGCCCTCTTCTCCAACACCACAGCTCAAAGACATCAATTCTTCTTCTGTCATATTTATTCGTTGTGTAGCTCTCAGATGCATAGCAAGTGATCAGAAAGACCTACCAGACACACCTTAGTCCTCACACTGACATTATTACCTCTCAATAATTTGGAGAGGTATCTAACTGCAGATTTTCCCAGTGCAATATGTCTCCTGATTTCTTGACTTCTGGTACCAAGGGTGTTACCTGTGGGTCCAAGCAAGATGAAGTTGCTGACAATTCCAATCTTTTCTCCACCTATCACAATGTTGTTGATTGGTCCAGTGTTAAGAATCATTGTTTTCTTGACATTGAGACACAATCTATATTGAAAGCTGTATTCTTTGATATGTACTCTTTAAATCATATCTTAAATATATGTGTAAGCAATCTCCTATCATTTGATTAACTTCCTCTGAAAATCTGCCAAAGGGTCAGCTATGAGTAGGTTCCAATTCAACTGTACACAAGAGAAGCAATATTGCCTGGAGAGAGACATCATTCTTGGAAAGGTGGAGGGTCAGCAAAAGAGAAACAAGACCTTTGATGAGATTAATTGATAGAGTGTGGCAATGGGCTCAACTGTGTTGGGCACACTTAAGTAGGGCTCAGACAGAATAGGACAGTGTTCAGAACTGTTGTTCATAGGGTTGCTAATAGTTGTACTTGATGACACTTACCAACAGTAACCACTTGCTTGCTGTTGTTGTTAAGGGTGTTCCAATTTTTAGTAATTTCATGTACAACAGCATGAGCCGATGTATATGGTAAGAAGACATTGCCCTGTCATGTGCCATTATCTCTGTCATTGACATGCTTGAGTCTCTTGTAGCCATTGTGCCAGGCCATCATTTTGAAGGTGTTCTTTTACACCAACCCTCTACTTTACAAAGCATGATGTCCTCCTCCAGGGATGTACATCTCCTGATAACATATCCAAAATATGATGTGCCACTATTTTTGCTTTTAAGCGGTGCACCGGCCTTCAGGCAGTACAAAATGTATTCAAGAGTTTTGCTGGTTCTTTATGTTTGTTTGTTTGTTTGGTTTTGATCTTTTGTGTACATATGAGGCCATTTAGAATGCTATGGCTTGGATTAGATACATATTAATAATCAAGGTGATATGTTTGTTTTCTAAGTCTCCAGAGGGTTATTTTGCAGCAGAATTTTCCTAATGCAACACAAGCATGGGAACAATGTCTAGTAGGGTGCAGGAAAGTTGTCTTAAGAAATTCTGCCAAATAGTATAAAGGGTGATAAGGAAATAGATATAACACCTTCAGGCATAGAGGGTAAGGTAAGTAGTGGCATGGAACTAAGAACTAGACAGTGAGGGAAGGACTGTAAGAAGTTGACTTAATCCTATTGAAGAACAAGTTGTGAGGCTGGGAAGTGAAGAATGGAGAGTTACAGTGAGGCAATATATTCTTTACCTCCTTGCAATTACATACTATGGATCGCAGAGTTGGGCAGTGACTAGGGATGTTAGAAAGAGAATTGATGCCTTTGAGCTGTGGTGCTGGATAAGAGTGTTGACTATACCATGGACTGCTAGGAGAACAAACAGGTTTGTCCTGGAGAGGGTGAAGCCGGAATGCTTTTTGGAGTCCGGGATTCTGAAGCGTCATCTGACATACTTTGGGCATGTTGCAAGGAGAGACTGGTCCTTGGAGAGGGACATCATGTTTGGGAGAGTGGAGGGGAAGCGAAGGAGAGGAAGACCCTCGATGAGATGGACCCATTCTGTTAGTGGAGTGGTGGAAATGAATGTGTTTGAGACGACGAGGTTGGGCCGGATAGAACGGTGTTTAGGACTCTTGAACATAGAGTCGCTATGAGTCACAAGCAACTCGAAGGCACATAACAACAATAACAAGGAGGCATGTGCTCAACTAAGGCTGAGAATGACATAGTGAGATTTGAAAATTATTCTTTTTAAGACCTAACTGGAAGAGAAGTTGAATGATGGACAAGGGAGATTTATAAGAATGTCAGTTAAGAATCCATTTACAGATGACGATCTGAACACAAATAGTAAAAATGGAGACGAAAAGAGCATGTGGAGATGTATTTATGTCACAAAATCAGTTTATCACAGGCTAAGGAAGATACATTTTCTCATTTAGAAAATAAAAATAATATTTAATAAAACAATTCTTAATATCCTTTAACTTTCCTATGAGATGTATTGACCTAGTTACTGCAGCAATGAACTTAAACTTACAAAAGGTTGTGAGTATGGTTCACGACTGTTTCCTCTTCTCATACATAAGGTCTCCACAAGTGGGAATGACTTAGAGGGAACTGATCATCACATTCTCTCATCCAGGGTACTGAAAGAGGCACTAAAGAAGAGAGTTGGTGTGTGATCTATTTTGTAGTGATAGCAAAAAGCAGCAGGGAAATCCAGATTTTTTTAATATAACTCCAGGGCGCCATCTTCTCCTGTGTAAATTCCTTAAACGGTTGCAAAGGATTCTTTCCTAAGTGTAAGACTGCTGCGTCAGCCACGTAAACTGCTAATCTCTTTAGCACATACTCATTTCTTCCATCAAGAGAACAGAAACAGAAAAAGTGTACCTGAAAAGAGCCTTCATCCGCAGACCTCTGGGAGTCGAGACCAGCAGGATAAATTGACAACGGAGTTTGCAGAGTCTTGAAGAACAAGTGAGTGGCTTCTCAGGAAATCCTCAGGGATGGGGTCACCCACTGAGAAGACCAACAGGCTGTCCTGTCAGAATTGAGACCTACATGTGATATGTATTCTCTTGGGAAAATGATTTAACTTTCTGAACTTCAACTTCTTTGTTTGATAGAGGTTCAAACACTAGTTTCGTAAAGTGGTTAGAATTAAAACGGATATGCACATAAAGCATGAAGAACTGTGACTGGCACTTAGAAGCCTCGGATAACTGTTTTTGTTGTTCACGCCCTTAACTCAATTCTGATTGACAGGGACTTGAGATACAGCAGATTGAAACTCCCTAATTCTGCACCGTTCTCATGATCTCTACAGCATCTACATCCATTGTTGTAATCATTATGAAATCCGTCTACTTCTGGGTCTTTCTTTCCTTCACTGACCCTCTCCTTCTCCAACTATAATGTCATATTCCAAGGACTGGCCCCTCCCAAGAGATAACATACCCAAAACTAGTATGTCAACATTTCAACATCCTTATCTCTTAGAAGCACCCTGGCTATACCTCTTTGAAGACAAATTCTTTTGTTCTTTTGGAAGTTCATAATATAGTCAATACTCTTCATCAATACCAAAATTCAAAGGTATCAGTTCTTTTTTTTGTTTTCTTATTCGTTGCCCAACTTTTGAAGACATATTGCTGTTGTGTGTCAGAATAGTAACACCCTGGTGGATTGTCAAAGGCAGTTAATTGCAGGGGAGGAGATTACCCATCTATCTCTCATGGAGTAGCTGACAGCTTCAAACCACATGCCTTTGAGATTGCAGCTTCTTACCACAAATCCACTGGAGCTCTTTTTCCACCATGCTTGGAAAAGTAGAAGGTCATTGACTGATTGGCTTCACATTAAGCAATTGAAAATATTGTGGCTTGGGTCAGATGCATTTTAGCCTTTAAACTGAAGTTCTTGCTCTTTAGTGATTTAAAGAGATCCTTGATGGTAGATCTTGATAACTATTGTGATTGTTGTTATGTGCCATCGAATCACTTACTACTCTGAAGTCTACCATATCCTGGGCCAATCTCACTGCCTTTGGCAAAGCTACCCCCATTACCGTAGTACTTGTGTCAATCCATCTTGTCTGGAATCTTCCTCTTCTACACTGTTCCTCACTCCTTCAAGCATGATGTTCTCCAAAGATTGGTCCCTTCTGACAACATGCCCAAAGCATGTCAGAAAGAGTTTCAAAATTCTTGCCTCCAAGGAGCAACGTGGCTTCACCCTCTCCAAGAGAGGGTTTGTTCTCTTAGTGGTCTATGGTATGTTTAATACTCTTCTCCAGCACCACACATCAAAAGCATCAATTCTTCATCTGTCATCTTTATTGTCTAGCTCCCTGATGCATAGAAAGTAATTGCAAAACCATGGTCTGGATCTGATGTACCTTAGATTCTAGAGTGAAATTGTCGCTCTTCAGCACTTTGGAGAGGTCCACGACAGCAGACTTTCCCAATGCAATTCATCTTTTGATTTCCTTACTGCTGGTACCAAGAGTGTTGGTTGTGGAGCCAAGCAAGCTGTAACTGTTAACAAACTCAATCTCTTCTCTATTTATCATGGTGCTGCCAACTGACCCAGTGGTGAGAATCTTTGTCTTCTTGATGTTGACCTTCAATCTATATTGAAGACTACATTTCTTGACCTACTTCAGCAAGTACTTCTGGTCCTCCTCTGTTTCAGCCAGCAAGGTTATGTTATCTGAAGACGGTAGGTTGTTGATGAATCTTCCTCCAATCCTGATGCCACATTCCTCTTCATAAAGTCCAGTCTCCTAAATGATCTGTTCTGCATACAGACTGAAAAGGTATAAAGATAGGATACATGCCTGAGGCTCTCCTTTCCTGATTTTGTACTAAACAGTATGTCTTTGCTCTGTTCTGATGACTGATTCTGGGTCTAAATACAGGTTTTGCATGGTCATAATTTAGTGTTCTTGGGTTCCCATTCTTCTCAAGCCTAGCCACAAATTTTGTGATCCACACAGTCAAATGCCTTTGCATAGTCAATGAAAAAGCACTTGATTGTTTGGGTCATGACAAGTAATAACTAACATTGAGAAGAATGGGAATTTCAGAGCACTTGATTGTGCTATACCGATACCTGTACCTATACCTATACCTATACCTATACCTATACCTATACCTATACCTATACCTATACCTATACCTGGATGAAGAGAATCAGGAGACTGTTGTGCAAACAGAGCGGAGGAGCATTGCATGGTTTGGAGTTGGGAAGGAAGTATGTCACGGATGTATTCTAAATCCCTACCTGTTCAATCTATATGCTGAGCAAATTATCCAAGAAGGTGGACTCTATAATGTGGATTGTGGCACTAGGACTGGAAGGAGACTCATCAATAACCTGTGTTATGCAGAGGACACAACCTTACTTGCTAAAAGTGAGGAGGACTAGAAGCACTTGTGGCAGAAGTTCAAGAAATGTAGCCTTCAGTAGGGATTGTGTCTGAATATCAAGAAAACAAAAATTCTGACAACTGGATCAATAAATAGGCAGTGTCATGATGGATGGAGGAGAGATTAAACAGTCAACAATTTCATCTTGCTTGGATCTACAATTAACACCCTTGGTATGAGCAGTCAGGAAATAAGGAGACACATTACACTGGGAAAAATCTACAATTAGAGACCTTTCCAAATTATTGAGGAGTCAGTTTGAGGACTAAGGTGAGTCAGATTCAGGCCATAGACTTTCAAATTACTAGCTATGCATCTGAGACCTGGACAACGATTAAGAATGATAGAAAAAGAATTGACACTTTTAAGCTGTGGTGTTGGAGAAGAGCACTGAACATCCCAAGGATGGACAAGAATACTAATAAATATGGCTTGACGAGGATGCAGCTGGACTTCCCTTTAGAGGCAAGAATGATGGGGCTTCACCTCATACACTTTGGACATATTGTTAGGAGGTTCTATTCCTTGGAGAGGGACATGATATTGGGAAGGGTGGAGGGTTGGCAAAGAAGAGGAAGACTTTCTACCAGGTGGATTGGCACAGTGACTGCTGCAATGGGCTCTCGTGTATCAGAAAGTGTGAGGATGGCACAGGACAGGACTGGGTTCAGATCTTTTGGTCATAGGGCCGCTATGAATCTTACTCATACCTATGAATCATAGTCAACTTGGTGGCACCAGATAACAACAGTCAATGAAACACAGATAGATGTTCCCCTGGTACTCTGCTTTCAGCCAAGATTTGTCTGTCATTGGCTATGATGTCTCTAGTGCCACACCTCTTCTAAACCCAACTTTTATTTCTCATACTTCTCTGTTGATATATTGTTCTAGTCGCTTTTAGATGATCTTTAGCAGAATTTTGCTTGAATTAGATATTAGTGATACTGTTTGATAACCAGTGGCATATTATTAAGGTAGAACTAATACCACAGCAATATTGGCTTCATTAGGAAGGGCACAGTTTATCTAGAGCTCCTGTGTCATTTCTAATTTCATTCTTTGTACGTTTGTGACATTATCTTCTATTATGTAATTATTGAGTTTTGGAAAGTATTGGGAATATTTCCAGATTGCTGAATATCTCTTACATATATTCCTTTATGATAAATCATACTCTGAGCACTAATTCCCAAGCTCTGGTATGAAGGATTTCCAGAGAGACAATAGACACATTTCACTCTTAAAGAACTCACTGTCTGTCTTGAATTTTTCAGCTGGACTTCTAATTCCAGGAATAGTGTATTATTACTTAAGGCGACAATAGCTGCCGTACATGCTGCTGGAATATTGGGCAACATTATGATACATGGATGAGAGATTGAGACTGTCAACAACTTCATCTTACTTGGGTTCATAATGAGTACATGCAGTATTAGCTAGCAGTCGAGATAAGGACATATTTTGCACTGGCTAAGTTTGTAGCCAGGGACCTCCAAATTACTGATGGGCAATGGTGTCAAGTTAAGGACTAAGGCACACATGATTCAGGATATGGCCTTTTCAGTTACTTTCTATGCATCTCAGAGCTTGGAAATGAATAAGGATGACAAAAGAAAAATTGATGACTGTGAACTATTATATTGGAGAAGAGTATTCCATGCACTGCCAAAAGATTAAACAGATGCTTTGGAGAAGGTTCAGCCAGAGTATTTCTTGGAAGCAAAGATGATGAAGCTTCATCTCACATGCTTTGGGCATGTTGATAGGAGAAGTTGTTTCTTGGAAAAGGGCCGTATGCGGTGGAGGGATGGCAAAGAAGAGAAAGACCCTCAACCAGGTGGATTGACACAGTCACTGCAGAAATGAGCTTGAGTGTCAGAGATTGTGAGGATGGTACAGGTTAGGACAAGGTTCAGATCTGTTGTTCATAGGGTCTCTATGAGTCATGCTCGGCTGAGAACTCCAATGACCTTGAAGCCTATCAAACCCCAGAAGTGTATTGGTTAAACACAATGAACATTTATTTCTTAATTACATATCACTTTAATGTGGGGATATCTCATCAGCGGGTAGATTTTCACTTGGTGACTGAAGCGACCAACTTTGACTCATCTGAGACTCCATCCTCTCTAAGTCTCAGAATCCCAGTGCAGCTGGCAAATGGAGGAGAGAATGGGGAAGGTCCATCACGTCTCCTATTCTGGCTCCTTGTCCTGGAAGTGACACTCCGACATCAATTCAAATATCCCCGGTGAGGATTAGTCAAATAACCGCTAGAAACAAAAGTGCAGGACTGAAGAAAAATAGAAGAACCATGGTCCTGTCAGCAACAATGCTGAACTACAGAGGAACAAGAAGGAGAACACTGAATGAAAGCTAGTCATCTCTGGCAGACTAACACTGGACTTGGGTGGAAGAGAACATGCAGGGAAGCGGGCACACTTTTTGATACTTGTTTTATCTTTTTCTGAAGGGAGGCTGATAATCCATTCTGTCAACTCCTAGTTTGTAATACACATAGACTAAAAGGGTCCTTGGGTTGCTTCCTAGAAAGGAACAGAATGATGAGGATAGAGCCACCGTTATTAAAGTAATTTAAACAATGGGCAATTCACCTTTGATTTTGAGGGAAAGTATCTTTTAGAATATAAGTTTTGAGTTACATTCTGTCTTGGTTGCTGAAGAGACCAATGGGATGCTCACCTGAAGGACTTTCTCAAGTACATACTTGTGCTACTTGTTTATTCTTTTATTCCTTCAATGAGCACTTGTTAAATGTCAGGGACCTTTGAACGGTCTTACACTTGAGATGGAAAAGGAAGTTAAGACAGTTAGGGGACCAACGGAGCTGAGCGTCCAGAGTCCAACCCAAACCCACCGCCTCTAAGTTGATTCTGACTCCCGCCAACCCCCCTCTTAGCTTTCCCAGGCCGTAAACCTTTATGAGGGCAGATTGCCCATATTTCTCCCATTGAGTGGCAGATTTGAGCCACCAACCTTTTGATTGGCAGCCTAGCATGTGTGCCACTACACCACCAAGGCTCTTGCGTCCAGTTTAGCGTTGGCAAACAGCAGTGACTGGCTGCTTTCTCTGAAAAGACAGAATTAAGTATCAATGACTGGGGCTGTTAGGACCCAAACAGGTCACAGATTTAATCTCTGATTTCATATCTTGCCTCTTTACATAGAAACATTGATGATCTTTTGCCTGGTAGAGTAGAAAACTAGAAAAGTAGATTATTGGAGAACAGCTTTAAATATTCTCTCACATCAACCCGTTCCTTTCAATAATCACTGAAACTTGGGTTCTGACTTCAAATTCTATCATTTTAGCGTTTTCTTTTCCCTCCCATCCACTCTCATCACCATGGTAATCCAAATCTCCCTATTATGCAGCATCATAGGCCAAAATCTCTTCCTTTCATACCTCTGATAACAGTTTGTAATTATGCAATTTCTTGGGGATTATTTGATGAATATTTGCTTTCTCCACTAATGCAGCTGACTCTAAGCTGCCTCTGGTCCAAGAATTTTACATATATTAACTTATTTAATCCTCTGAATAGCCCATGTGTTACGTAGTGTTATTACTATTAACTTCATTTTACTTAAGAAGATGTTTTGACTCAAAGAGCTTAAATAACTTGCCCAAGGTCAGTAATAAGCAATAGAGGAAGTAAAGATTTGGGCTTCGAAGGTATGGCTCTAAAGTTTTGTGCTTTTTCCTACAGGAAACTTTTAGCCCTTAAAAAAAAAAAGATTTACTAAATGGATAAATGATGCAGAACTATAATTAAATGTGATTGAAGAGAAATGAAGAAAATTCTGTGAAGACAGAATGATGGGTCAGTAATTTCCACCTATATGTGAAATGGAACTGAAGGAAAATTCAATCAGGAGCCCCATCATATCCAGGGATGGTGGTGAAACTTAGGACTGTAAAATAAGGGAAGGGAGAGCAGACACTCTCTGTTTTCATTTCTGTTTGCTCCATCTCAGGACTGGTTATCCTCTCTTCCTTCGCTTCCCTCACTCACTTGTCCATCATCACGGTGATGATGCCAAGCCTCTCCAGTCATTCTGCCTCATTTTTTCCTGATAGAGGCATTTACAAGCAGCTGTTCAAAGCAGTTCTCTGTTTGTCAACTCCCTTCATCTTCCACCAGACTCCGTTAAGTTTCAAGAAGCATAAAAGCAGTTAAGCTGTTACTGGAGCTGAACTTGAACGCTAAACCTCAGGAGGTTTACCCATCACTGAGCTGGAAGGCTTCCTTGGCCGCCGGCTGCAGTGATTTTGTAAAGTCAGCACAGTAGGCCAGTGGAGCAGGAGGGGTGCCCCATGTATTATTTCTCAATCAAGCAGGGTGCTGTCAAAGATTGAACAGTGGATCCATCCATGTCAGCACTTTCCCTGAACAACTTGTGAGCTTTGTGCTCATGAAGTTTCCCAGTTTGAGGACGTGCCAGTTACTAAGATTTCCCAAAGGCTAGCTTTTCTTGCTGTTATTCATCTCAGCGGTGAACACTGGGGCCCAGTCATCTGGTAGAAGGGAAGCCTTTGCCTTTGACCTGTCAATTGTCTTGTAGAACCCAGTATCAAATTCTGCAGGTTCAACCACAGGGAACACTCCTCAAGGTGGGCACCGCCAGGCAGGTGCTTGAGCGTATTCAGGCAGCCTTCTTTGTCTGCAGGTAGTGTGATTCGTGCAGCTCTGATGCTGAGCAAAGACAGAGGCCAAGGGAAGCAGATAGGCACCTGTTGCTTTAGATCAGGTAAGAATTCCCTTCAGGATTCCGTCTTGGATCACTAAGCAAAAGAATGCTGTGCTGTCCCTAACAGGAAGGGCTCTATTATCCCTGCAAAGAAATCTTTAACCTGCAAAGGAATCTAATTCCAAATAGTCAACATATTTCATCCGTCAGAGTCCTGACTCTCATCATAATGTGGTAACAGCTGCAGGGACTGGGGTCTCTACATTTGTACTTTCTTGTAAGTGATGAAGTGAATGATGATTGAACCCACCCACAGTACAGTAGTACAAGAAAGACCCGAAGAATCTTGTTCAATAGAGATTGCAGCCAAGAAAGCCTCGTGGAGCAGTTACACTCTACAGCATCTGATCCCTGATACATCAGAATAGGTCCCATAGTACTTTCCTTGGTTTTGAGTTTGTGTTTTAGTTTCCTTGAGCTATCGTGCTGGGGAAGAGTGTTGATTATACCATGGACTGCCAGGAGAACAAACAGGTTCATCCTGGAGAAGGCAAAACCAGGCTTCCCCTTCTGAGGTTCTGTCTGGCATACTTCAGGTAGGTTGCAACGAGAGTCTGGTACTTGGAGAGGAAAATCATGCTTGGACTGGTGGACGAACAGCACAGGAGAGGATGGCCATCAATGAGATGGCTTGGTATAATGACGGAGGTAATGGGGGCAAGTGTTTCAGAGACAATAACTTTGGCAGAGGATAGAGCAGGTTTCAGGGCTGTTGTACATAAGGTTGCTATGAGTCACAAGCAACTCGATGGCACATAACAACAACAACAAAGTGCTGTTAGGGAGCTCTGGTGGCCTAGTGGAAAGAAGCTGCACTGTAATCCCAAAGGCAAGTGTTTCAAATACACCAGCTGCTCCATGGGAGACGGATGGACAATCTCTTCCCATGCAATTAACTGCCCCTGAAGTCCCTCTGGAGGTTCAGCTAGGGGTCAATTATGACTCTATCACACACAACTACACCAGTGCTGTTGTAAGAAAATGGCAACTATAAACAGCAAATGTTCATTGTCTCCCACTTCCAAAGGCTAGTAAGGAAAGCTCAGTCAGGAGTGTCATCAGAGCCCTCGGAGATGATCCCTTTTTGTCACTTTAGGTCTCGTAGCTGCAGGCACTTCTTGGTGTCTCCTGACTTGTTTCTTTCCACGACTTTTTCCTCTATGTGCCTCTCAGTTTCTTTTATTTATAAAAGTTATCATTCATCGTGGATTCTCTTTCTCCTTTTCTTTCATTGACTTTGAATCGGAACTGACTCTTCACTGACATTCCAGTGAGTTTTCCACTGCTGTAAATCACATGGGAAGAGTCCATTCATCTTTCTCCCAAGAAGATGTTGGTGGATTTGAACCACCAGAGAGGCACAGCTTTTCGGTTAACAGTGTGGCTCCCTGGGGACTACGCTATGCTATCATGGCTCTCCATCTGGGTCAGGACAGGCTTTATCCCTGCGTCACCTCATGTTAACCAATAATATCTGTTGTTCTTGTTGTTACGTGCCGTCGTGTCGTCTGTGACTCATAGTGACCCTATGTACAAGAGCCCTAAACCCTGCTCTGTTCTGTGCCAATCTCACTGTCTCTGATACACTTACCCCCATTTCCCCAGTCCCTGAAACAATTCACTTCATAGAGGGTCTTCCCCTCCTGACTGTACCTCCATCCTACTACCCATGACGTCCCTCTCCAAGGACTGGTCTCTCCTTGCAACATGTCCAAAGTATGTCAGATGAAGCTTCAGAATCCTTGCCTCCAAAGAGCAGCCTAGCCTAACCCTCTCCAGGATGAACCTGTTTGTTTCCTTAGGAACCCAGGGTATATTCAATACTCCTCCCCAATGCCATAGCTCAAAGGCATCGATTCCCCTTCTATCCTCCCTAGTCATTGTCCAA
This sequence comes from Elephantulus edwardii, assembly GCF_000299155.1. NCBI lineage: Eukaryota > Metazoa > Chordata > Mammalia > Macroscelidea > Macroscelididae > Elephantulus > Elephantulus edwardii. The sequence goes on along the minus strand of NW_006399785.1, from coordinate 14,947,944 downwards.
ATCTCTGATGCATAGCAAGTGATTACAAAGACCATGGCCTGCATCAGGCACACCTT
>NW_006399785.1:14944955-14945949 GCF_000299155.1 Elephantulus edwardii | reverse complement strand
TACAAATATCTGTGCCTCAGTTCTCATTTTCTCAGGGTATATTCCAAGCAGTGGAATTGCTGGGTCATATGGAATTTCTATGTTCAGCTTTTTGAGGAAATGCCAAACTGCCTTCCAGAGTGGTTGTACCATTTTACAATCCCACCAACAATATATAAGTGTTCCTTTCTCACCACATCCTCTCCAGCATTTATTACTTGCTGTTCTGTTAAACTTTGCCACTGCTATTGGAGTGAATATCTCATTGTGGTTTTTATTTGTATCTCTAATTGCCAGTTATTTTGAGCATTTGATAAGTCTTCCTTGAATCTTGATGCCACACTCTTCTTAAGTCCAGTCTCTGGAATGATTTGCTCAGAATCAGGATTAATGGAGAAAGGACACAACTTTTTTTTGAGGGGACACATTCTTGATGTGTATCTTTACTGATTTTAAATCAGTAAAGTGTTCCCTTGTGTTTAGACAACAATTTCCTGGTCTAGGTATAGATTTCATACATACATAACAAAATGTTCCCAGAATTACCTTTCATCTCAATGTTATCCACAGAGGCAATTGCCTTTGTATAATCAATAAAACACAAGCACCAAGATGCATGGAGAGTGTAGGCTCTGAACAGCTGGGTCATGGTCTTTGCCTGAAGCAGCATCCAGATGCACAGTGGAGTGACAGGAGCCTGAGCCATCCCTGTAGACTCAGTCGGTTAGGGGAAAGTGATTATCGATTGTTCACTTCCACATTTCAAGAGAATTGTGCCTGGATATTTATCCAGAAGCCTACATGTATCCTTTCTCCATCTCTTCAACCTGCATGATAAGAAGTTGTACTTTATGAAGAAGAGTGTGGCATCAGGTTAACAGGAAAATTCATCAACAAAGTCTTATACAGATGACAAAAGCTAGCTTACTGTAAGAGAGGAGTAATTGAAACAATTTAGAGGGCAAAAGAGTAGAGCCTTCAGTACGAACTGCGTCCCAACATCAATAAGACAAAA